>NC_138303.1:33830000-34157500 GCF_965601325.2 Salmo salar | reverse complement strand
CCGTGTACTTCTCTGCCTCCTCTCTCTCTCCTGTCTCCGTGTACTTCTCTGCCTTCTCTCTCTCTCTCTCTCTCTCTCTCTCTCTCTCTCCTGTCTCCGTGTACTTCTCTGCCTCCTCTCTCTCTCTCTCTTGTCTCCGTGTACTTCTCTGCCTCCTCTCCTGTCTCCGGGTACTTCTCTGCCTCCTCTCTCTCTCTCTCCTGTCTCCGGGTACTTCTCTGCCTCCTCTCTCTCTCTCTCCTGTCTCCGGGTACTTCTCTGTCTCCTCTCTCTCTCCTGTCTCCGTGTACTTCTCTGCCTCTTCTCTCTCTCCTGTCTCCGTGTACTTCTCTGCCTCCTCTCTGTCTCCGTGTACTTCTCTGCCTCCTCTCTCTCTCTCTCTCTCTCTCTCTCTCTCTCCTGTCTCCGTGTACTTCTCTGCCTCCTCTCTCTCTCTCTCTCTCCTGTCTCTCTCTCTGTTTATTACTCCCACCGGACTGTTACTTCTGTCATTCTGTGTCCTCCTTCCCTACTCTATACAGTATTACTATAAACCGCTTTCAATGTTTTTCTTTACCCAGTCTTTTTATCTAAATGTTAAGGATTCTTTGTCAGTATGTGGAAGAGGAAGCAAAATATTATACTAAAACTAAATAGGAGTCTGAGGCTGAATGCAGAGCGATCCAAAAACAATTAAGTATTGTTAACAATGGGGTAGATTTATTTGACTGGTTGTTAGGGTTGTGTACAGGCCAATATTAAACATGATGGAAGCCTTATTGAAGCAGGAGAAAGGGCGGTTGAGTTGGTTCCAGCCCAGAGAATGAATTCCTCCTTCCCAAAGGGGAATCATCGCATGTTGAATTTTTTTAATTATGCATTTTACGAGCAGATCACAACAGAGCTCAATGCAGGATACAGCGAAGGGAATGCAAAATAAGACATCAGTGTGCTTCTTCCCCACTAGCCACTGTCACACAGATGGAGTTTTAATAGACAATAACATATGCAGCAACAATCCAACAGTAGTTCCAGTTAAGCATCATTCCATTCCCATGGGTTCCACTGCACAGACTTCCCAGTCTGACTGATCTGTATCCATCCTGTCAGGGCCGCATTACCAAACGGGCACGTGCCCCGGGGGTCGGGGGCACACCAAACGGGCACGTGCCCCGGGGGTCGGGGGCACACCAAACAGCATATGAACAGCTTTATAACGACTACATTTTCTCTCATCCTCATGGCAAAATGTGAAGAATAGCATGAGATGAGCTAGCAAACATCAGGTTGGCATTTATTGTCATGAATGTTACCCTGGAGGTAGCTCTGCAGACTAGTCACGAGCTGGCACGGCCACTAAGTCATGAAATCGGACATAGTTTTTCCCTTGAAAAAAATCTGTCTTGCTAAATAAAGGAAGACGGAGGTAGGTGCTCCAGCACCCGAAATGCGTCCGGCCCTGATCCTCTAGTGGCTTTCCCTACTACACTTATATAACTATGACCTGTGGCATGCTCAGCATCCAGCTAGAAAGTATTACTACTCCTTGGTTTATTCCACATTTAGTTGTGTTACAGCCTGAATTCAAAATGGATTCAGTTGATATCACCCATCTACATACAATACTCTATAATGACAAAGTGAAAAAGTTTTTCGATTTTTTTGTTTTTGAAAATATCTCATTTACACAACTATTCACACCCAATTTCCTTTGATCATCCTTCATATGTCAGTACAACTTGATTGGAGTCCACCTGTGGCCAATTAAATTGTTTGAACACCTGTCTATATAAGGTCCTGTAACAGGTCCCACAGTCAATAGTGCACGTCAGAGCAGAAACTATAAGTCCATGGAACTGTCTGTAGATCTCTGAGATACAATTGTGATGAGGCATATATCTGGGTAAGAGTATAAAACATTTTTTAGAGTGTTGAAAGTTTCCAAGAGCACAGTGGTCTCCATCATTGGGAAATTGAAAAAAATATGGAACTACCCAGACTCTGCATATTGCTGGCCGTCCAATCAAACTGAGAAACTGGGCATGAAAGACCTTGGTTAGGGACTACAGAGTTCTTTGGCTGAGATGGGAGAATCTGCCAGAAGGACAATAACCTGTACTACACTTTACCAATCTAGGCTTTATGGGAGAGTGGCCAGATGGAAGACACTCCTGAGAAAAAGACACACGACAGCACACCTGGAGTTTGTAAAAAGCCATGTGAAAGACTCTGAAAGCATTTTCATTTTATTTATTTTTATTTAACCTTTTTTTAACTAGGAAAGTCAGTTAAAAACAAATTGTTATTTACAATGACGGCCTACCCCGGCCAAACTCTAACCCGGATGACGCTGGGCCAATTGTGCAACGCCTTATGGGACTCCCAATCACAGCCGGTTGTGATACAGCCTGGAATCAAACCAGGGTCTGTAGTGAAGCCTCTAGCACTGAGATGCAGTGCCTTAGACCGCTGTGCCACTTGGAAGCATAAGGCAAAAGATTCTGTGGTTTGAGGAGACAAAGATTTTACTCTTTGGCCTGAATGCAAAGCGCTATGCCTGGAGAAAACCAGGCACAGCCCATCACCCATCTAACACCATCCTTACCGTGGAGCGTGGTGGTTGCAGCATCACGCTATGGGGATGGTTTTCAGCAGCAGGGACTGAGAGACTGGTAAGAATAGAGGGAACAATGAATGGAGCCAAATGCAGGCGAATCCTTGATGAGAACCTACTTCAGAGTACAAATAACCTCAGACTGGGGTGAAGATTTACGTTCCAACAGGATAATAACCCCAAGCATACAGCCAAAGCAACGCTGGAATGGCTTCTAAACAAGAATGTGAAGGTCCTTGAGTGGCCCAGCCAAATCGCATTAATAATCTGTGGAAAGACTTGAAGATTGCTGTTCATCTCTGCTCCCCATCTAACTTAAAAGAGCTTGAGAAAATCCCCAAATCAAGATGTGCAAAACTGATACAGATATACCTAAGATGACTCAAAGCTGTAATCGCCGCCAAAGGTGCTTCTACAAAGTATTGACTCAGGGATGTGAATACTTATGTAAATTAGATATTGCTGTATTTCATTTTCAATCAATTTGCTAAAAAAAAATTGGGCTACACTCATTATGGGGTATTGAGTGTAGATGGATGAGAAAAAAACAATATTTAATCTATTTTAAATTCAGGCTGTAACACAACTAAATGTGGATTAAGTCAAAGGGTATGACTACTTTCTGAATGTACTGTACATTCCACACCATGTACTCTAACGGCAAGAACAGATAGATGTGTCATAAAATCTGGATTCAGAAAATTCTATTTTCTAATTACATCCCAACACTCAGATTCAGAGATGGATTTAGGAATTTTGCAAATACTGTACATAACTCCATCCACCACACGGCTGCATGGTTTCATTTTATGGTAGTAAACATGTCACAAAAACAGAGATACTCACTGTGTAAGAAGAACATGCATGAAATGTACATTCATTCCACATCTCTTTCAAAGCTCTGTACATTGTTAGCAGGGCTACAGGGAGGCTAGTTATAGGCACTTAGCGCCTCCTCTCCTGACAGTTGGATAGCAGCGTTGGATTTTAGGCTTAGCAGAGGGCTTGGTAACCAAAACAGAGGAGGGGAGAGGACACAGAACAATCACTGCATACATCACACACCCACATCTGGAGGTGTGTGTGTGTGTGTTACATACTCACCCTTCTGGTGGGACCTCGCCCATATGTTTAGTCATTTAATGACAAAACATTCACTGTGTATGCATGCCACGCTGCTCTGCCAACAGTGACACACAGCATTGTTTTATTATTTATTCATACATAATGAAAAGCCTTCAGAATTAACCTGCAGCCAATTTCTCAACTCATATTCCTGTTATGAATGTGAAGGGCTCAGACTATTGTTATTGATGTAACTACTCTCTAGTTTGACCCACAAGACCGCAGGCAAATTAGTCAATCTGACCAAGTCATCAGTTTACAAACAATTAGCCAATCATCCATCTACTATCAGCTCTCCACAGTGTGAGGCAGGCAGCTTCACAAGGGGCCGGTTCATCCATGTCCTCCTGGTTCACCTTTTCCCCTAGAGAGGAAATTGAATTAGCATGGTGAAATCCATCCCCTTGTGTGTGCAATCAGACTGGGGACAGAATACTGTCTGTTGTGGCCCAGCAGCTGAGGCTAAACAGGGAGTACTGGGGACGCTTTTCTTATCACAAGGTATGATTACAGGGTGTGTGTGTGTGTGTGTGTGTGTGTGTGTGTGTGTGTGTGTGTGTGTGTGTGTGTGTGTGTGTGTGTGTGTGTGTGTGTGTGTGTGTGTGTGTGTGTGTGGGAAAGTCACGGCCGGCCCGCTCATTAGGCAGGATTAGGCGGCTGCCTATGGCGGCAGATTGACAAGGGCAGCATTTTCTGAGATAAACTGTCCAAGAACCTCCAACAACAACACATAAAACTTCACTTAATTCTGCCCAAAAACAATTACATTTTCTCTCAACCAGTGGCATATTGGCTTTTTAGGTAAGTGTTGATGCTGCCATGTGATAAGCCGTGACCACTTTGCCTCTTCAGGCTGCTGTTGGAGAGATATTGTTGGACAATATGGAATGGACAATCACAACTGTTGTCCAGGAGTTTCACCCCATTGTCATGATCAGTGGTTTCAAGTTTGTATCCGTACATTTTTGACAAGCTGATCATAGCAAAAACATTATATATTTCCCGCTGTGTAAACAAATTGCAAATAGGCTCACGATAACTCCTGATAAAGTTGGGTAGCTGATATTCAGAGCATAAATAGCTAAATTGACTAGTCACAGGTATCAGGACATATAAAGACAATGCAACGGCCTGTTTTACAAACGGTGGGCCTACCATATGGGTGGGCATTCATAACATTCCATTGCAGACATTGTAGGCTACACCCCAGTAAGCACGAACCAAAGTCTTTTGGACATCTTTTTTTGGTCCTGTCTGGACTTAGTTTTTTGGTGTTTTACAAACGGTAGGCTTACCACATAGATGGGCATTCATAAAATTGTATTTCAGGAAACACTGTAGGCTACACCTCAGTAAGCACGGACCGACACCGATGCCTTTTGGACGTCTTTTTTTGGTGCAGTTCCAAATATGAACCGATTATAGACGTCTATGTTTGGTTAAAATTTGGTGCGGTCCAGCCCGGCATTGATTTCAACTTCCATGAACATAGATTTTTGGTCCTGTCTGGACCAAATATGAACCAATCATAGATGTCTATGTTTGGTTCAGATTTTGTTCGGTCTGGACCAGCCTTGATATGGCACAAACATCGACGTCTATAAATGGCTTATTTCAACTTTCATTCAGAACCAAAAATGAGCCTGATCTCAACAGCCGAAAAATACATGCAATGTCTGTAAATATGCCTTTTCAACGTATTTTAAACATACGGAAAATACCTTTTCACCTCTCATTCAGAACCTAAATGCAATGTCTGAAAAATATGTATTTTAGATATATTTTCAACGTCATTTTACTGACTGGAACTATTCTAGTTTTTGCTGGGGGTGGCAGTTTTTGGTTTGTCTATGGCGGCAGAACAGCAAGGACCGGCCCTGAGGAAAGCTTGCAGTGAAACTAGGACTTTGATATTGGCCTACAGTAGGACTCAAACAGCAGGGCTAAAAATCTCTTATCTTTATCATTGTTGTTTTGTATATCATTGTTTGCAATCGAGGCACAGTGCATCATTTGTTTTCCATGTGGATGTCATTGTTTTTGCTCTTTAAAATTATTTTTGCAATGTTTTTTTCCCCTCCTGATAGTGTTTCCTGCCATTGTCTTTAGTAGTCTTCCTCCGGCCTCCAAGCTGTGCCTGTCCCTCCTACCTTAACCCCCCTCTCCCCAGCTCCTCTCTCTCTCACACTCTCACTCTCTCACACACACACACACACACCACTGCACACACATTCTAATCCTCTCTTTCTTTTCCTCCACTCGCCGCTTCAGCTTCTGCGGCAACTCTGACATAAGTTACCCAAAGGTCAGTGATAGGGGGGACCAACTGTGAACAGGTTATGCGTACATGTGACTGTGTGTGTTAGAGTCCACCAGTCAGCTCAGAGTGGTTAATCTGTTTCTCCCTCCCTCTATGCCTTTTGTTGCGGCCCCTCACTTTTTCCCTGCTAGCCTGGATAGAGGGAGCTGACACTGTGCCTGCCTGCTCTGGACTGGATATGGCGTAGAGACACCCTGACGCTACCCTGACTGGATGTTCACCCTACGAGCTGGTAAGACCCAGCTTCAGCGCTACTCTAACTTCACAGCAGTTACGCTTTCATTAAGTGTGTTTTTATGTTTGTTATAGTATGGAAGGAGAATGTGTCTATGTGGAACTGCAACCATGTCTCAATCCTCTTTTGTGTGTGAGCTGGCTTAAAAATCACTGGTGGATTAAGTTTATGTTCAATGTAAGTTTTGTTTCAAAGTCAGTGCTTCAGAGAGTAACATCGTACCCAGTAAAAGTGCTCTCTCACTCTTTTTCTCGCCCTTTCCCCGGTTCCTCTCCCTCTTTTCTCTTCTCCCCCGGCTCATTCTGCAGCCCCCTGCTCATGTTTCCAGCTTCCTCCTGTTGTTTTCTGCACAGGTTTTCTCCTCCTCTCCGAGCGTGCTCCCACGCTCTCTCAAATGAAGGAACGAAAACAGTGATAACCATTTGCGGAGCAGCAAGATGGAGCTGCTTTAGTTTGCCCTGTGTCTTTTATAGTGTGGAACATTTAAGTGTGGCTTTTTTTCTTGCTTGTTTTGTTGTTTTTGGAACAAAGTTTTACTTTTTGGGCGGAGGGGTGAGAAAATTGGAAACAGACCCACCCACACTGGAAGTGAGTTAGCCCGCATTTGTGATGTGTTGACCTCCAGAGGACAGAACAATTGTCAGAGAGGACTTTGCTAAAGGCAGAGGGAATATGTTTGGCTAATTCTGTTGTTGTCACTAAATCCCCATAGTTTACATGTGCTTAGGAACCGGAGAGGACAGGAGAGGAGAGGTCTGGCCTCTGTCATGGGCTGTTTTGAAAGGGAGGGAGCGGCTTGTGTCCATCTGGGACAATCCCAAGTGCTGAGTGCTGAAAGCTTCCCCACCCTGCTCCCAAACCCTGTTTCCCTCTGCATACACAACTGGTAGGGTTGTAGCAATGTTAACTTGACTCTGAGTGTAGGCTGGGGGAGTCTGTGCATAGTCTCTGACAGTGTCGTGCATGTTATCATCGTAGCTAGGTCACCAGAGATTTGTGTTTACACAGGCAGCCCAATTCTGACATTTTTTCCAATAATTAATAGTTTTACCAATTACATCAGATCTTTCCACATCAGATCTTTTCGGACAAAATTCCAATTAGTGAAAAAAAGATCAGAATTGGTCTGCCATATTTAACCACCGTGTGATTGTTATGCATGCAGACTCCATCAATCATTTAGCCTGTTATAACAACATACTGATGCTTTCCTTACTTTTATATACTTCAGAAATGTCCACTTTACAGGGCAAACTTACAACTACAAGGATGCTCTCAATCTAATCTTCGCTGTTTGTCACAGACAGATAGCAGATACTATAATGCATTCCACTTGCCTCAGTCCTCATCTACAGTAGCCTATCTTCTATCTCGCTACACCCTTTACATTCCACTCTTTCATTTGCCTCTTTATCAAAGACCCTCTCACTTTCTGTCAATGTATCCCTCCCTCTTTTTCTATCTGACTGTCACTGTCTGTCACTCCATACAGTTCTCTCTCCCCAGCCCTCTTCCTCACTGCTGGCAGGGCAGCCTGTGTAGTCAGTGATAAGGGGCAGCAGCAGTAGCCCTTCCTGTCCTGACTGGAAGTGTTGATTTCCACTCCAGTCTCTGGACAACCCTGCCCCTGTCCTGAGTCCACTGGGAACCTCCTTCCACTCTCAGTGTGTGAACAGCTCTCTCTCTCTACACACACACATACACACGAAAAAACTGCCACACACACGCCAAACAGCACCGCGTACACACAAAATAATTTCGATCAGAGTGGCTGTGTGATTTGAAGCCTCACTGAGTATCACCACATTCAGACTGGAGGCAGAGCAGTATTTTTCCTAGCCCATTGAGCCTGACTGAACAGATGGGTGAGAAAGGACTCAGTTACTGACCTTGGGTGTGGGAGAGGCCACGGGATGATTGGCTAATTACCTCCAGTGTTGTGGTATACCCACTCCGTCCATATGGGACACCAGGGGCGCCGTTGAGCTTAAATCAACACCAACGACGCTCATTCATCACCTAATGGCTTCCATTTACTGTGAGTGGCCCGGGGCGGTGGGGAGGGAGGTGTTGGAGGGTGCACAGTGGCTGTTATGCTGTGGCTGTGGCTGGAGGTCAGGAAGGGTTAAGAGGTCACAAGGAGCCTAGGAGCAGGACTTCAGGGCAGGATATCCTGTCAGGAAGAGCCATGGTTCTCTCCCCTTTATTCCCAGGCATGGAGGGCTAGTGGAGTCAGAGCCCACAGTGAAGGTGGGGGCAGGGGCGGGGACAGGGACAGGGACAGGGTGGGTACTGGTCTGGTGTAACATTTCACTCGCATCTCAAAACAAACGGAGTGACAGATCTTCCACATGTTGCCCTCCAAGGGTTGTGTATCTATGGAAAACTTGTTTGGTGTATCTAATGTTGGACAATAGACAACGGTAGGCCTGACTGTGTCTATTGAATCAATATGGAAATCATAGCCAAGTCATTATTTTGTTGTGTTTGGTATTCAGAGATGTTCTTACCCCTGTTGAGTCCAGATGAAGTCTTTAAGTGAAGAGGTGCTCCAGATGAAGTGGCTGAGAGACCAGGGTTGAGATTAATGAGGCGGAGTTAGAGGGGTCGTGGAGAAGATGATGCTAAGGGGCAACAGATGGTTCAGAGGCAGTGGAGGCTGCTGAGGGGAGGACGTCTCATAATAATGGCTGGAAAGGAGCGAATAGAATGCCATGGAACACATGGAAACCATGTGTTTGATATATATGATACCATTCCGCTCCAGCCATTACCACGAGCACGTCCTCCCCAATTAAGTTGCCACCAACTGTTCAGAGGAGAGATGCAGAGAAATGCACAAGTGGTTTACTACCTTACTGACCGCCCTCCTCTGGTGATACAATGTAACTACAGATGCTGCCGCTTTGCTTTCAAACTTCAGGCCTGATTACATGTCATAAAATGATTTAAACAATGTTGATTGTTACAACCAGAAAATGTTTTAGTCAACCTTTATTTTAACAGGGAAAACATATGGAGACCTAGGTTTCTTTTACAAATGTGCGCTGTATATACAACATAAATATACACGTTATAGTCAAACATATACACATTAAAATACAAAAACACAGTCATTGAAAGCATCACAAATCCCCCAGAAAAACAGTTACATTCCTCCACAAATAAGTCCCCAATCAATACTCTAAATTGCACAAACGGCACCAGAACATCAAGATGAAATGTATTTAGAATTTTGTTCCAGGAATACGGTGCATTAAAACTAAAAGCAGATCTACCTAGCTTGGTGGAGACCCAAGGAACCTCGAGTTATCCAATCCCGTGAACGGGTTACGCAACTCAGGAGTCTATACTTCAACAGCAAAGTTAGATAAGACTGAAGTTTATGAAGTAGGGAGGGCCTAGTAAACAAAAAGGGAGTAATGTAGAGATATATGGGTCTTTAGCAAAGTCCAGCCAACCTTTTGATGCAGTGATGAGGATCAAAACTGTCACCTGTAACAAAACGAAGGGCACTATGGTTGGTGGCATCCAAATCTGCATCCTACTGCTTAGAGAAAGGCACAATCTGTTTCTGTAGAAAAAGACAACTTTAAGTCTTAGCTTCTTAACCAGCTCCTCTATATGTTGTTTAAACATCAAATCCTTATCAATCCAAATTCCTAAGCATTAATATGCGGGAACACGTTCGATTGGAGAACCACCTAATGAGTGAACTTGTAGTTCATCTGAAACATTCTTACGAGAGTTTGAAAACAACATGTAATTGTTTTAAATCAGCAAGGGATTCTAAAATAGCTATATAATCTGACTGGTTTTGACACATCCAGATCAACAGTCAGGGCAATAGCATACATAATAGTATCATCTGTATATAGATTAAGTAAAATAAATAAATAAATAAATAAATAGGATTGACCAATGGTGTTTATATAAGTAGTGAAGAGAATAGGTCTCAAAATCGACCCCTGTGGTACACCTTTATGTACCTCAAGAAATTCACACTTACTAGGATCATGATCATCGATCATGATGGCCTGAGTTCTGTCACTAAGATAATCATGAAACCATGAACAGGCGTCCTGTAATGCGTGTATATGGGAGGCGAAGTCAAGTCCAGGAGAGCGGAGTAATATAAACAGGCGCACTTTAATACCGGTTACCAAACGATAGCACATAACACATACAAGTGCCAAAACACGGTCTGCAACGCCTGACAATGATCCACGTAACAAAATAGCAATCACTCACAAATACAACACGGGGAACAGAGGGTTAAATAATAAACAAGTGATTGGTGAGTGAAGCCAGGTGTGATAAGACAAAGACAGAACAAATGGAAAATGAAAAGTGGATCGGCGGTGGCTAGAAAGCCGGTGACGTCGACCGCCGAACGCCGCCCGAACAAGGAGAGGGACCGACTTCGGCGGAAGTCGTGACATGTCCGAGCTCAGACCTATCAAGGACAACTTATTTCATAAAATAGCATGATCAACAGTATCAAAAGCTTTTGACAGGTCCACAAACCTAGCAGCACATTTCATTTTAGTGTCTAAAGCATTGACAAGATCATCAACAACTACAGTGGTTTCTGTAATAGTACTATGCCCAGGCCTTAACTTAGTACTTGTGTAACATTTTATATACATCTTGGAACATAGAATTTCTCACATTCAAGGACCAGATAGGCAGATAAGTAACTGATACAGTGTGTGCGTAAGATAGAGATGGAAAGACAGAAAGAGATATAGAGAATGTGACAGGCTATTTTGGGCTTCTCTCCATGTCCTACGCCCACCTCGTTTGTCTTGTTGTTAGTGAGAATAGTGGGAGTTGAGATGTGAGATCTCATTCTGATCGCCGATACCGATATTGAGGTGCCCTCTGGGATTCCCCCTGGGCTGTCTTGCTCTCTTGCACCATCTACAAAAAATGCATGAAATCAGTTTCAAGTTTCATTTGAGAAGGAGATTTAGTTTCCATTGAGCTATGACTGAAAATTGCCACATTTGGTATCTGTATTAATCAATATTAAAAATAGCAAACAAAAGGTATACCATAGTTCTTTCCTGTAGTATTACTTTATATGAGGTATGTGCTCATGTGAAACTCATCAGACATACCACCTACCTACCACCTAATGTTGGATTGAATAGATTATCAATCTCCATAAAAATAAAACATAAATAAATGTATATATATATATATAGTGGAGGCGTGTGTGTTTAATAGTGGAATATATATATATATATATATATATATATATATATATATATATATATATATATATATATATATATATATATATATATATATGAACACAGTAGAGGTTGATGACTGTTCTAGAGAGAACCTAGTGTGAGCTGTTTTCCTTTGTTTTGGAAAGTGACTGTTTGAACCTGGCGGTGTACTGAACAGAGACACTGATGATGTACAGGATAGAGAGCTCTAACCAACACTTTCCAGTTAGGCCTCTGACACAGCCAGCTGTATGTTTCAGACGCTCGCTCACACAACCACCCACCACGTTAGTGAACGAAAGGACACTAAAAACCCATGGAAAATGTGCTATGCGTGTCCCTGTGTATATGTGCGTATTTTTTAGTATGACTGTGTGTGAATTGGATTCTGTACGTGCAGTTCAGGGGGTGTACGACTGATAAGCGAGGGCCAACAGACATTATGCTGGGTCGCAGGTAGCCTAGTGGTTAAGAGCATTGGGCCAGTAAATGTTGTTGGTTCGAATCCCTGTGCCGACTGGGTGAAGAATCTGTCAGTGTGCCCTTGAGCAAGGCACTCAACCCTAATCGCTCTGGATAAGAGCGTCTGCTAAATGACCAAAATGCTCCTGTACTGTAAACCCTGTCCATGCCATCCTTTACTGCTGCTCCTTGCTTATATACAGCACTGCATACTGTAATCCCATTTCTGTCAACCTCTTTCAAACACACACACACACACACACACACACACACACACACACACACACACACACACACACACACACACACACACTTGCATGTGTGTACAAATACACACACGCCTCCACTATTAAACGTCTAAACATCCACTGATCCCATTGTAGTATTCACTCTCCAACAAACTGTCCTGTACTCAAGTCGATACTCCATATGTCTTTCTTTATGCTCTCTCTCTCTGCCATACTGTGAGTGTTATAACTATATGACTGCTGCTCTCTCTCTCTCTCTCTGCCATACTGTGAGTATTATACTGTAACTGTATGACTGCTGCTCTCTCTGTACCATACTGTGAGTGTTATAACTATGACTGTAGCTCTCTCTCTCTCTGCCATACTGTGGGTGTTATACTGTAACTATATGACTGCTGCTCTCTCTCTCTGCCATACTGTGAGTGTTATATCTATATGACTGCTGCTCCCTCTCTCTCTCTCTCTCTCTCTCTCTCTCTCTCTCTCTCTGCCATACTGGGAGTGTTATAACTATATGACTGCTGCTCTCTCTGCCATACTGTGAGTGTTATAACTATATGACTGCTCTCTCTCTCTCTGCCATACTGTGAGTGTTATACTGTAACTACATGAATGCAGCTCTCTCTCTCTACCATACTGTGAGTGTTATATCTATATGACTGCTGCTCTCTCTCTGCCATACTGTGAGTGTTATAACTATGACTGTAGCTCTCTCTCTCTCTGCCATACTGTGAGTGTTATACTGTAACTATATGACTTCAGCTCTCTCTCTCTCTCTGCCATACTGGGAGTGTTATAACTATATAACTGCTGCTCTCTCTGCCATACTGTGAGTGTTATAACTATATGACTGCTCTCTCTCTCTCTGCCATACTGTGAGTGTTATACTGTAACTATATGACTGCTGCTCTCTCTCTGCAATAAGGTGAGTGTTATAACTATATGAATGCAGCTCTCTCTCTCTCTCTCTCTCTCTCTCTCTCTCTCTCTCTCTCTCTCTCTCTGCCATATTGTGAGTGTTGTAACTGTATGACTGCTGCTCTCTCTCTGCCATACTGTGAGTGTTATAACTATATGACTGCTGCTCTCTCTCTCTGCCATACTGTGAGTGTTATATCTATATGACTGCAGCTCTCTCTCTCTCTGCCATAATGTTAGTGTTATACTGTAACTATATGACTGCAGCTCTCTCTCTCTCTCTCTCTCTCTCTGCCATATTGTGAGTGTTGTAACTGTATGACTGCTGCTCTCTCGCTGCCATACTGTGAGTGTTATAACTATATGACTGCTGCTCTCTCTCTCTGCCATACTGTGAGTGTTATAACTATATGACTGCAGCTCTCTCTCTGCCATACTTTGAGTGTTATATCTATATGACTGCGCTCTCTCTCTCTCTCTCTGCCATACTGTGAGTGTTATACTGTAACTATATGACTGCTGCTCTCTCTCTACCATACTGTGAGTGTTATATCTGTATGACTGCTGCTCTCTCTCTGCCTTACTGTGAGTGTTATATCTACATGACTGCAGCTCTCTCTCTCTCTTCGCCATACTGTGAGTGTTATAACTATGACTGCTGCTTCCATACCTCCTTATCCAGCATTTTTCACATTCCTTTTGGCTTCTTAAAGGGAAGGACCCTGTTGGCAAGCTGCGACCAGACATCCTCACATCAGACACATTGCTCACTCCTCCATTCTCCCTCCTTCACTCCTTCTTCTTTCTGCTCTCACACTGCAGTAATAAAGTATAAGCCTATCAGTTCACATATATGTAACTGGTTCACTCTCCCACAGCCTGGTGTTTCAGTGTCAGGATATTTACCAGGAGGCATTCTACTTATATTCACTACACTGCTGGTACTGGTCAGTTAGACCGTTGTATATTGTGTTTCATAATTGAAATATGAGTCTCCACAGATTTAAAATTATCTCATTTATATACACACAAGTAAATGCACAGTACTGGATTTTTACAACTGCATACTGTCCACACATGTAGCTAACATAAAGCCCAAGAGCGCCTTGATCTAAACAGCCTCATGAGGTTTGATTCAGTGGAAAGGTTTTCAACAGCTGGCCCTATAACTGTAATCTAGTTATATCTATATTGAATTGAAACGCTCGTAATTACCAACTTTCTGTTTTAGGATGACTTATTCTCTGGTTCTCTTTTAATCACAAAATGGAAGTGATTCATGGCAGGAAAACATATTTCACACAAATATGCGGTTTATAAATATAGATTAAAATGCGCAAATTGAATTTCTAAAAAGCTTTATTCAGTAAGAAACCTATTGGCAACCATGTCTATATTTTGATACAGCAAGAATATAAAATGTGTACTATTTCTTAAACCATAGATGCTGAATTAGTGTGGATATTTCAGAAATTGTATCTTGATAATTTGTTGGGTGGTGATGGAGTAGGCTGGCAGGGTGGTACATGCGCTGTGGTCTGCCTGATATTTTATACTCAACAACCACCACCGCTGTAGGCAACTTCTGGTCTCCTGGTTAGCCCTTCCTCTTGTCATCTTGATCAGACATTATACTAGACATTGGGAAAAATAAAAAGTCCCTATTTGTGAGTGTGTGTGTGTGTGAGTGTGTGTTGTAGACAAGTGCGTAGAGTAGATGCATTGAGGTCAGGGCAGGCAGAGAGAGACAGTTGTTTCATATGACTGGATTGGCTGGCTGGCTGGCATTCTGGGGCCAAGGGGTTTCAATAACAGGGACAATGACAAAGACACACTTTGTTTGTGTTGTGTGTGCCTGATGGAACACTAGTGTATGACGGTATACTACAGTCTATGTGCTTAGAAGCTGTATGACCAGTGCTGGGGAAGCTACACTGAAAATCTAGTTTACCAAGCTATCAAATCCTTCACACTGGAAGAAGTAAAGCTATACTAAAGCTACCCAAAAATATAGTTTACTAAAATAAAGTTACTTTGAAAAAGTAGTTCACTCCATCCAATGATCGTATGTACATTTGAAATGTCATAGATTACAAATTGCCAGACAGATCACTTTCTGGTCATATGTTAACAAAATGTGTAATTTATCCTAATAAACACAAAAACAATGTTTCAAGTGAGAATTAGGCAGGTCTGATGCCAAAAAATAAAGAACATTCTTGCCTACTTCACCCATATTTTATTTAGTTTTTGCCAAAAAAGTAGTGTGTAGTTCCAGTAGTTAGCTACACCACTACATGGCAAGAAAGTAATTAACTACTGAAAACTCTACCTAGATTTGATTTTAGTTCAACTACCACCAAGCTACTGCAAAATGTAGTTAAATTGTAACGGCTGTCGTCGGGAATAGAGGACCAAAACGCAGCAGGTATGTGGATGCTCATCTTGTTATTTATTTTAAATCAAGAGAACACCAAAACGAAGAATGCACAACCAACAAAACAGTCTTGTCAGGCTCACACAGGCAAAACAAGAAACAATCTCCCACAAACACTTAACCAAACACATACCCATATATAGGACTCTCAATCAGAGGCAACTAGAAAACACCTGCCTCCAATTGAGAGTCCAACCCCAATAAACTAGACAAAGAAATACAAAAGACTAGAGACCACATAGAAATACAAACCTAGAACATAAACCCGGAAATAATAAATCAAACACCCTACTACATAAAACACCACCCCGAACCACATAAACAAAATACCCTCTGCCACGTCCTGACCAAACTACAATAACAAATAACCCTTATACTGGTCAGGACGTGACATAAATGACCAGTTGAACTACATGTAGTTCATTACTCCCCAATACTGTGTACTACGTACACTTGTAGATGGAGGGGATTTTGGTTATTAAACTTGACATGGCCATCTGTCCTCTGCTCTGTACTGTACTGTTCTCTCTTTGACTTTAGACATGCTCTCTGTACTGTACTGTTCTCTCTGACTTTAGAACATGTTCTCTGTACTGTTCTCTCTTTGACTTTAGACATGCTCTCTGTACTGTACTGTTCTCTCTGACTTTAGAACATGTTCTCTGTACTGTTCCTTCTTTGACTTTAGACATGTTCTCTGTACTGTACTGTTCTCTCTGACTTTAGAACATGCTCTCTGTACTGTATGTCAGATTCCAGTGCCATTGTGTTCTTTTCAGTTGCTTTTGTTCAGTTATTGCATGGTTTTTATTCCAAAGCTCTTTCGACCCACACGATTGACTGACTTTAATTAACACATCAGGCATGTAATTATCAGAAAGTGCATTTCAGCAAAAAGACAGTTGACTGCTCTGTTGCTACCATTCTGAGAAGTAGGACTAACAAAGAAAATCTAATCGAGCTCATAAAGTTAGCTAGTTGAATCTACATTTGACCTTCTACAGCTTATTTCATTGAGGGACACTATTTACTGTGTGTTTTCGCGCACGCGTGTGTGTGTGTGTGTGTGTTTGCGCGTATGTTTACGTGTGTGTGTGTGTGCATGCAAGCGTGCTCGTCTGACTGCCTGTTCAGAGTAAACTTCTGACCCACTGGAATTGTGATACAGTAAATTATAAGTTAAATAATCTGTCTGTTAACAATTGTTGGAAAAATTACTTGTGTCATGCACAAAGTAGATGTCCGAACCGACTTGCCAAAATATAGTTTGTTAACAAGAAATGTGGTTGAAATGTGGTTGAAAAACAAGTTTTAATGACTCTAACGTAAGTGTATGTAAACTTCTGACTTCAACTGTACATACATGTAGTACACAGCTGACCACATCCTGTACATATAGAACGAACATAGAGGTCTCTTCCCCTCACATTAACTGACATCTGAACGCAGTAAATATTCTTTAAAAATACATTGCAGCATGTTTTAACTGGCCCCTCTGTATGTCCAGCCTCTGTTTAAACATTTTGGATACATTTGATTGAATTATATTCTTAGAAATTCTTAGTGTCTTACAGTCACTCTAAAAGAGTGTTTGTATGCATCAAGCCTCTGACACAGCATAATATGGGTAAAATAAAACAGTTCAACATCAGTCTAAACCAGAGCAACAGATTGGTCACTGCTGCCTGTCTTTTCCATTTGGGTGTTACAGTGCAGTGTGGCTCACATAGGCCAGCGCCTTGCCAGTGCGCCTAAACTTCTGCCTGTGTTTGTGATCATGTGTGTGTGCCTCCCTGTGGGCTGCTAGCCTGCTGTGCCGTTTCACTGTCACACACACTGTGGTCTTGTTATTTTCAGCTCATACCGGACATGATTCAGACTGGGGGATTGTGTAATTGACAAGACAAACCACACACACATGCACACACTCATAAACACCCACACTTTGGGAGGATTTCTGGTAAGGGTGCTGGGCTCCCCCTGTGCATACGCATGTGAAGGCGAGTATAACCCACAGCACAGCCTGCATTAGGTTTCGTTCTTGGTGTGCATGAACAGTTTGTTTTACTGTTGAGCTTGAAAACTGCATCACAGAGGTTGAGTGGAAATAAAAGCAGTGCTCAAGCTGGGGAAAACAGCCTTTGAACGATGTACTAAAGTCTTTATCATAGATCACTTTCTGTCATTTCCTGTCCTCAAAACACACACAGCACACGCAGGTGATGCTCGACTCCCACCTCAAACCCTCATATTGTGTTATTTGCTTTTCTGCAAAAGATGTACACATGTAGGATCGGTTTTTGAGTTAGTTTGCTACAGCAGGAAATGTGCATTATTATGTGGATTATAATTAATAGACATTTTTGTAGGGGTTCAATACAGTTTTCGTAAGGGAAAATCAAGTCTGAAATTTCAACGTGGAAATGACAAACTTCAGAAGCCTTTTTAAACCTCAAATACACTACAAGTAAAAAATGTCCTGCATTGCAAGAAAGTTCTCCTGCAACAGGGTGATCGAATTCCTACATCTGTAGACAACTGTGTCATTCGGATGTTTTAATCCAAACATCACTATTTATATTGTTACTGTTAAACAAAGCATCAGGGTCACAGGAAGAGTTAGTGGGAAGTGACAGATAAAGTTATGTGCATGGGTTACCTTGTCCAACAGACAGACAGGAAGCCCTATTTAGATCACACCATTTCCTAGGAGCTACTGTACGCATTCATAAAGACATTTCATAGAATTTGTCTGTGAAATTGAAGATGCCCAGATAAAGCTGAGAAATTACATTTGAACTTTCATCTTTCCTCAGAGTTCCATATTTCTCTGCTCTAACCATACATTTGTTTAACATTTTGAGACAATAACTACTAGAGCACTTGTAAACTCTATATCATACTGGTAGGTTTACTTGATTGATGTTTACATGAAAATACTACATCGAGAAACATATTGGAACAGAGAATATTTATTATTACACAAGTTATTACATGTTTATAATAGCCTTGTCCAAAAAGTACGAGTAGAGGACTCTTGTAACATAGTTATTCTCTTGCAGTAAACAGTGGTTGCCATGTCAGCAGGTGGAGCTGTAGAAGCCATCTGACAAAAACTGTGAACAAAGTTTCAGACGGTAAAAAGTCTAGTGTTCGGATTGGCTACAGAGTGTACCAATAGGAAGCTCCTATGCTGAAACAATGGCAGAGAGAAGTAGTGTGATGTCAACGCTATTTTTGGTGCTACCCGCCTAGATTTCTATTTTCGTCTTCTTCAGGGGCTGGACTTACGAAGTTGCTTGCGACAAACTCTTTCTTTCTCACTCTCTTGTACTACTGACGATTCTCATCCTTTGACCCTGGTCCCGTTCCCTGTAAGTCCTTTCACAAACAGCCTAGGCTTCACAGGACGAATCATATCATTGGCTTTTTTGTTGTTGTTGGAGGAGTAGCCTGTTTAGAATGTGGAGTTATTTTGTGACTTATTCTTACAAGGTAACACCTTTTCTTTCATGTCCATAACTTTGCGAGATGTCAGATAATTGTTGGGTGTTATATTGCAGCAGTAGAGTAGCCTATATACCTGGGAATGTATCATATTGGTTATGTTTCTGTGCACAGCAGTCAGGTCTGTTATTCTAAAAATAGGTTGGCAACGTTTTGAAACGAGTCAATTTAATTGGGGCTACAATCAACCTCTCCTCACGGGGCCGTCTTGTAAATGTAGGCGTATTATTTGTCTCCCTTCTCGTTCCCATGGCATCCCCTCCGAGCAGACGTTCAGGCCAGGGCAACAGGGTTTCTCCGAGTGACAAAATGAATTCCGTTGTTGAATTGTTACAATAAAGTTCGTGATCGTGAAGCGATACTTTTGTCGGAAACAAAGTGTGTTCTCACTTTTTCTGAAAGCTGTGTAAGGTCCTTTTGTTTTAGACTGCCTACACTCTTCATACATGTGTTTGAAGTTATCTATCACGAAGATAACATTGATAATTCATTGCTCTGATGATTGTGAATAATAAACTTTCTCTCCCGGTCTGCAGATGCAATCACGGCGTCGGGACCTACCCTAGACAAAGACCAACGGGACAGCGTTTTTTCAACAGTGGCAGGTAGGCCCCCCTAAATGTGTCACTTGAGCCGTGAAATAACAATGTAACAACTCATTGCTGCATATCACCTCACGGTCTTCAGAATAGGCCTGGCATACACATATATATATATATAGAATGAGACAATTTTAGATGGGCTACATCTGTTTGCATATCACCAACCCACCCACTATTCAAGGTTCTTTGAACAGGTCAGAACAGTTATGTAGTTGAAACGTTCAGATCTAGCCTATTCTGTATGTCTGTAACAATCTATGCACTGACAAATATGGAAATATCTTGGAGAAAACATCGTTCTGGGTTGAGCGCTGCTAATGATGACGAGCATGTCATATTTCATGATTTGCCAGAGGAAGTAAAGTCTTTTCACTTTAAACACGTGATTCTCTAGATATATTAACTTTCAGAGCATCACACCACAACACTACAGTAGGGTAGGGGATCCTATGTTCTTATGTTCTCACACTACAAAGTACTCCCAGAATGACAAACACAGTACATATGAATAAGTAAAACATGTACTGTGTTTGTTGTTGTTTTGAATCGGATGGGGATGAATCCTGTTTGAACTATCAATCAGTGTTCATTGTAAAGGCTGACATGCTTATTACGCGTGTGGAATAGTTTGCGCTGGCGGCTACAGTCTGAGTGTATGTATTAGCTCTGACTGCTAGCTCTTGCTGTGCCAGGCTTATGTTCCATCCTTCCAAACGAGTCCGATTTCCTTAGAAAAACAGAGTGAGGTCATGGCCGAGGCTGCAGTGTCCAGTTTCATGTGTGTCCGTCCAGGCCAACTGACACGACCCTTCTCTTCTGTGTCCCTCTAATCTGTCGCTATTTATCAGAGGGCTGTGCGTCTCATTCTCCGCTAGCTGCTGCTGTTGCTCTGATGAGACACACAACAAGCCCCCTTAATTGAAGATAAACCAATGAGGTAATTAAAACTAGGCTGTGGTCCGTCACAGCGCTGAGCTGTGTTTGTTCCTCAGATCCTCCTGTTGTGATTCTGCTGCCACATGCCAGAGGAAAGATACTGTGTTTGTGATGTGTTATGTGCCCAGACGGTAGTGTATCATTCCATGGCGAGAAGCTCAATATCAGTTGAAGATATTTTCTAGCCATTTGGATCATGCCAGCCTATTCAGAGTCTGGAACCGAGTATGTGTCTGTGGGTTGGTGTTTGTCTGGACGAGGTATTTGTTACTTGTGAAACCACATAGTGAAGGGTTGTGATACGGAGAGTGAAGAGGATGAGAACTCACAAACCCTCAAAAAATCTAGTCTTCCATTTCCCTTAACATACCAAGGAAGGAGGAAAACAGAGATAACAATAGCAAGATTGTTTTGCAAGGAGCTGCAGTAAAGATCACGTTTCCTGTTTCTGGCTGAAACCCAGGTCAGCTGACTCCCTCCTTCCCTCCTGTTGCTGTCTTGAGAGAAAAAGCAGAGGGTTCAATTTAACTTTTAGTCAGGGAGGCAGAGACTTTTAGTCCTGTATTAGTCCTATATACAACTCGACTGAAGTTGGATAGATTGATTGTTTACTGTCCTTTAGATCCATGAAATCATTTGATACAGGTAGAGTTTCATATTCCTTGTGGTGACAGACCTTGTTATCTGTGGAACCAAACATTGTTGAATGTGAAATGTGAGTCTGGATCCCTGAGGCGGGCCTGTAAATGATGTCCCTAGTCATGCTGTCCAGGAATTGGTTTAGTAACGGCAGCATATACATATAGCATTTACCTCTCAGGCCAGTTGGACATGTTAAAAAGTTACCAAGTCACCTTAAGCAAACTCCCAGATCTAGTGTGTTAATGGCCTGATGCTCTACTAATGGTCTCATGGTCTACCTGTGTTAACTCTAAATGCCAGGAACCAAGAAAATAAATCTACTTATAGCTCTGAGGTTTGCTTACTGGATTTGGAGATGGACACGTTTCTGGTCTCCGATAACGACTGTGGGTTTTGCAGTTATGTATTCAGTGTGTGTGCGTGCGTGTGTGTGTGTGTGTACATGCGTGTGTGTGTTACCAAGAATTTTAATGTCCTCTTCTGTTGTTGTTCATTCAGTCAGAAAAGTGTGACTCTGCATATTCATGGTTTTCCCAGAACAGTTGTTAAAGTTTAAAAGTCTCAGAGAGTTTGCGATAGGGAGAGGGATAGAAAGAAAACATGATAACTGCAGAGGGACAAAGGGACTTAAACTTGGCGAGCGACAAGAGAGATGTACGGATGTCAGAAAGATGTCATTATCTGCATTTTTGTGTGCACTCATATGCCGTTTACCTTAACCACTGAATTATACTGTAGCCTCTCCTCTTCTCTCAGAGAGCAGTAAATGTAGCAGCAACTCTCCTCTTTCCTTTCTGTCTCTGCCAAGCTGGCCTGGCCATGAATGTTCTGTTTTCATAGTACCTTAGGGTTAGCAATCCAGGGGCCTTTCTTCTCTCCTCTCGTCCCTCTCTCCCCACCCAGGAGCCAGACCAGGGTTCACTACACAACGTCCCCATACTGCTGACCTCTGGGTCAAAAGGCGGAACTTTCGTTTACCTGTCTGTTCTGCTCTCAGGGTAATACAGGAAATTGTGTTTAACTTTGTAGTCATGGTTATATAGTACAGGTTGCTCCTCCATGGTTCAGTGCAACAGGCTTGTTGAGAGAGCGCTATGTAGTCCTTTACTGGGTGCATCCTCTTCTTAAATAACATGACATAGAATGAAACCGCAGTAATTGATGCGTGCAAGACAAGTGCAACCTTTCATCTCACACCATGTAGCCTAAAGCACAGCAACACTTGACGCGACTCGACTGGCTGTCCGTAACAATGTTTGTTTTAGTTTCTTGCTAAGAGATGGTGTGGTGATACGGTGGTGGCATGGCTGAGACAGGTGTGTGTTGTTGTGAGGGTTGTTGATGTGGGTGTGTTGACGTATGTTGGGCCTGGGTGATGAGGGGGCCATGAAGAGTCTCTTTGAGAGAGTTGCTGTGTTGAGTGTCTTATCTCACTGGGGCTGTGGGGAATGTGTTTGGTGTTGGAGGTGGATGGAGGGGTGGAAACACACACACACACACACACACACACACACACACACACACACACACACACACACACACACACACACACACACACTGGCTTTAAGGGAGTGACTAACCGAATAGCCTCACCACCCAGCAAACAGGGGACGTCCTGAGGACATTCAGCGACGTTCCCTTTAGGTCCCACAATTCTATCCTCCTGATTCCTGCTTACAAGCAAAAATTAAAGCATGAAGCACCAGTGACTCAGTCTATAAAAAAGTGGTCAGGTGAAGCAGATGCTAAACTACAGGACTGTTTTGCTATCACAGACTGGAACATGTTCCGGGATTCTTCCGATGGCATTGAGGAGTACACAACATCAGTCACTGGCTTTATCAATAAGTGCATTGAGGACGTCGTCCCCACAGTGACTGTACGTACATACCCCAACCAGAAGCCTTGGATTACAGGTAACATTCGCACTGAGCTAAAGGGTAGAGCTGCCGCTTTCAAAGTGCGGGACTCTAACCCGGAAGCTTATAAGAAATCCTGCTATGCCCTCCGACGAACCATCAAACAGGCCAAGCATCAATACAGGGCTAAGACTGAATCGTACTACACCGGCTCTGACGCTCGTCTTATGTGTCAGGGCTTGCAAACTATTACAGACTACAAAGGGAAGCACAGCTGCGAGTTGCCCAGTGACACGAGCCTACCAGACGAGCTAAATCACTTCTATGCTCGCTTCGAGGCAAGCAACATGGAGGCATGCATGAGAGCATCAGCTGTTCCGGACGACTGTGTGATCACGCTCTCCGTAGCCGACGTGAGTAAGATCTTTAAACAGGTCAACATTCACAAGGCTGCGGGGCCAGACGGATTACCAGAACGTGTGCTCCAGGCATGTCTGTGTGTGGATGTCCCTAGCACTGTCTGTGTGTGGATGTCCCTAGCATTGCCAAAAGACAAAGTGCTGTCAGTATACCGGTGGTTCACCAATCAGGGCCTTGTGGACCTCATGCCCTAGGTAGAGGGGGGAACTGTTTATTTCAGCTCATCAGGTGACGTCCCCGGGACAAACAGGGAACTAGACAAAAACCAACAGAGGACCATGACACAACATCCCAAGAATGTCCTAAAAATGTCCTTGGGACAAACCGGGAACTAGACAAAATCTCCAGAGGACCATGGCACAACATCCTAAAAATGTCCTTGGGGATGTGCCTGGGACAAATGGGGAACTAGACAAAACCTCCAGGGGGACCAAGGCACAACATCCCAAGAAAGTCCTAAAAATGTCCTCGGGACCAACCGGGAACTAGAAAAAACCTCCAGTGGACCATGACACAATGTCCTGACGACTTTAGGCGACCATTTCTTGGCGTCCTAATGACTCATTACTGTTTGCAGGGCAGCTGCTTCTGAAGCAGAGGGTCTGAAAGGCGCTGACAGCTGTGGATTCCTTCAGACCCTCAAAAAGAAGGGGAAAAAGAGGGGTTGAGTAAAACAGAGGGAGAGAGAGAAGAAGAGAGAGCGAGAGAGATCTAACTGAGAGAAAGACAGAGAGAGAAGGGGATGTAGAAGTACTGACAGATCAGGGTATATGGGATTGCGGTCGACAGGCACTATAATTGGAGATCCTGGGTTGCACAAGGTTGATTTAGCAACGGTTAAGAGAAAAACACTATCATTGTTTAAAGGCCCAGTGCAGGCAAAAACATGATTTGCCTATGTTTTCAACACTGAGGTTGGAATATTACTGTAATGTGAACATTATGACAATGCCTTTTTA
The DNA here is from genome assembly GCF_965601325.2 of Salmo salar. NCBI lineage: Eukaryota > Metazoa > Chordata > Actinopteri > Salmoniformes > Salmonidae > Salmo > Salmo salar. The sequence goes on along the minus strand of NC_138303.1, from coordinate 34,132,997 downwards.
GTGTAAGAGCTGTTTGAAAAGTAGTGCTGAGAGATTAGTGCGTTTTGATGTCGGTTCAGTTTCAGGTTCAATTACTAAAAAAGAATCACGGTTTTTCGATTTTGGTTTTGATTATTTGGTTTGAATGCTGTAACAACAGAATAAAACAATGAATAAAAGTCCTGTGATGGTAGTGACTGTCCATTAATGATTATCACTTATTAACTGTCATTTATTCACATTACTTTACTTTAATAAAATATTTAAGTTGTTGTATATATTACATTTCTTTTATTTGATGAATGTATTATTTAATTTCAAGTCATCTCATCACTATAGACCTGCTGCCTATGCTGTCTGACAAAATCACTATTTTGTAGTTCTTCAAAGTAAGTAAGGCATACTTTTATGACTGCTGAATACTAACTATCAATTACTTACATCCTGTATTTTCAGGTAGAGATACCTCGCGATACAACAGCTGCTCTCTACAGTGCATTCGGAAATTATTCAGACCCCTTCCCTTTTCCCATATTCAGACCCCTTCCCAATCCACACACAATAGCACATAATGACAAAGCAAAAACAGTTTTTTAGACATTTTTGCACATTTATAAAAAATAAAAATGGAAATATTGCATTTAAATAATTATTCAAACCCTCTACTCAGTACTTTGTTGAAGCCCCTTTGGCAGTGATTACAGCCTCAAGTCTTCTTGGGTATGACGCTACAAGCTTGGCACAACTGTATTTGGGGAGCTTCTCCCATTCTTCTCTGCAGATCCTCTCAAGCTCTGTCAGGTTGGATGGGGAGCGTCGCTGCACAGCTATTTTCAGGTCTCTCCAGAGATGTTCGATCGGGTTCAAGTCCGGGCTCTGACTGGCCCACTCAAGGACATTTTCATCAAGGATCTCTCTGAACTTTGCTCCGTTCATCTCTCCCTCGATCCTGACTAGTCTCCCAGTCCCTGCCGCTGAAAAACAACCCCACAGCATGATGCTGCCACCACCCAACTTCACTGTAGTGATGGTGCCAGGATTCCTCCAGTCGTGACGCTTTGCATTCAGGCAAAATAGTTATATCTTGGTTTCATCAGACCAGAGAATCTTGTTTTTTCATGGTCAGAGTCCTTTAGGTGCCTTTTACTGAGGAGTGGCTTCTGTGTGGCCACTCTACCATAAAGGCCTGATTGGTGGAGTTCTGCAGATTGTTGTGCTTCTGGAAGGTTCTCCCATCTCCACAGCGGAACTCTGGAGCTCTGTCAGAGTGACCATCGGGTTCTTGGTCACCTCCCCGACCAAAGCCCTTCTCCCCCAATTGCTCAGTTTGGCTGGGCGACCAGCTCTGAAGAGTCTTGGTGGTTCCAAACTTCTTCCATTTAAGAATGATGGAGGCCACTGTGTTCTTGGACCTTCAATGCTGCAGACATTTGTTGGTACCCTTCCCTAGATCGGAGAGACACAATCCTGTCTCGGAGCTCTACGGGCAATTCCTTCGACCTCATGGCTTGGTTTTTGCTCTGACGTTCACTGTCAACTGTGGGACCTTATATAGACAGGTGTGTGTCTTTCCAAATCATGTCCAATCAATTGAATTTACTACAGGTAGACTCCAATCAAGTTGTAGAAACATCTCAAAGATGATCAATGTAAACAGGATGCACCTGAGCTCAATTTATAGTCTCATAGCAAAGGCTCTGAATACATATGTAAATAAGGTATTTTCTTAAAAACATTTGCAAAAATTTGTAAAAACCTGTTTTCGCTTTGTCATTATGGGGTAGTGTGTGTACATTAAGTACTTAAAAAAAAAATCTATTTTAGAATAAGGCTGTAACGTAATATAATGTGAAAAAAGGGAAGGGGTCTGAATACTTTCCGAATGCACTGTATATCAATCAATCAACTGTATTTATAAAGCCCTTTTTACATCAGCAGATGTCACAAAGTGCTTTACAGAAACCCGGCCTAAAACCCCCAAACAGCAAGCAATGCAGATGTAGAAGCACGTTGGCTAGGAAAAACTCCCAAGAAAGACAGGAACTTAGGAAGAAACTTAGAGAGGAACCAGGCTCTGAGGGGTGGCCAATCCTCTTCTTTCTGTACCGGGTGGAGATTATAAGAGTACATGGCCATTTGAGGCCAGATTGTTCTTCAAGATGTTCAAACGTTCATAGATGACCAGCAGGGTCAAATTATAATCAGTGGTTGTAGAGGGTGCAACAGGTCAGTACCTCAGGAGTAAATGTCAGTTGGCTTTTCATAGCCGAGCATTCAGAGGTCGAGACAGCAGGTGCGGTAGAGAGAGAAGGTCGAAAACAGCAGGTCCGGTACAAGGTAGCATGTCTGGTGAACAGGTTAGGGTTCCCTAGCCGCAGACAGAACAGTTGAAACTGGAGCAGCAGCATGACCAGGTGGACTGGGGACAGCCAGGAGTCATCAGGCTAGGTAGTCCTGAGGCATGATCCTAGGGCTCAGGTCCTCCGGGAGGGGGGAGAGAGACAGAATTAGAGAGAGCATACTTAAATTCACACAGGACACCAGATAAGACAGGAGAATTACACCAGATATAACAGACTGACCTAGCCCCCCGGCACATAGACTATTACAGTATAGATACTGGAGACTGAGACAGGGGTGGGTCGAGGGACACTGTGGCCCCGTCCGATGATACCCCCGGACAGGGCCAACCAGATAGGTTATAACCCCACCCACTTTGCCAAAGCACAGCCCCCACACCACTCGAACGATATCAACAGACCCCCAATTTACTACCCTGAGACAAGGCTGAGTATAGCCCACGAAGATCTCCTCCACCACACGAGCCCGATCGCTCATTCTTTGTCTCTTCCGTAGCAGGTGTAAAAGAAACACAGACCTTACAAGTAGATGCGCAATGGATTATGGTCATTGTAGTTAATTACCACTTTTTATGCGCTATAAACTATTTATAATATCGGTCTGTTGGAAACTACAACTCCTTACTACATTGCACACTTCAGGCTGGATCTGATTTATCTCCGAAGAAGCTGTGCATTTAGCACACCAAAAACATTTAATTCAAATAATTGAACCAACGTCAGTCAGTTAGTTGTTTAAAAACTGAAAAATAACAGACATTTTGGTTAATCGCTCAGCACTATTGAAAAGACAGCCTGAAATGTCAGCCTGCTTTGGTGGGATGGAGTTTTGGCCTGCCTGATGACATCACCAGGTGGTCAATTAGTTAATAGACCAATAAGAAGGAGTTCCAAACCTCTCTGCCAATAACAGCTAGTTTTCTGTTTTCCCCTTCCAACTCAGGCCACTCCCAGACAGTCTGAGCAAAATTCTTGCTTGAGAAATGTCTCTTTGCTAAGAAGCTATTTTTGTTTATTTTTGACCATGTTAGTTAAAAACGTAATTCTTACCCAGATATTATTTGATATTGAGATCAAAATGACTGCATTGGTAACAACAAAATACTTGCCCCATTCAGTTTTCTAGGTGTCAATGACCTGGTTATTACTATCAATCCCTTACTAATCTTTCCATCTCTCCTCTCTCTGTTGCTGTTGGTTAGTTTGATGTCCTCAGGGCCTATGGAGTGAGAGTTAGACATTAATCAACTCAGTTGAATGGCTAGCAGCTCCCCTGCAGCCATTTACTGGCTTGGGCTATGGGCTGGAGAGGGGGGGAGGGGGGAGGAGAGAGAGGGGAGAGGGGAGGGGGGGAGGAGAGAGAGGGGAGGGGGAGAGAGGGGAGAGGGGGGAGGAGAGAGAGCAGAGGAGAGAGAGGAGAGGGGAGAGGAGACTCCTGCTGGGTCCTAGTCTTTCAGCTCAAATTGAATATGAGGATGAAAATATAACTTGGTCTTGAATAGCTTGGTCTTGACATTACTGAGCTAGCAGCACATGAATTTGACTGAGCCTGTCTGAATAGTTGTAGAGCTATAGCTCTGCACTCATGGTTTATTAGTAGAGACATCTGGTGTACATTCTGTTTACTACTGTTCATCTCAGAACAGTAGTAAAGTGTATATTTAGCATATGTTCTATATTTGATCTGGCGTGTGTATTTGTGTTAATTTGGCCACTGTGAGCTTGGCTTTGGTTATAGCTTTACGGTTCATAAATACCATCTCATCAGAAGTGACTGGCACGGAAGAAGCTAAACTCTGCAAACAGGAAGTGTCTCTTTCTCTCTCATTGTTGTGTTTTTATAAACTGTGCTTCCTTTTGCCTGCCGTGGTTACTATGGTTACACCAGCCCCCTGATCTCTAGTGGTGTTATGGGATGGCCCAGGGCAAAGCAGAGCTAGGCTATGTCTGTCTGTGAGAGCTGAGACTGAATACGGCCAGTAAGAGCGAGAGAAGAAGGAGTTAAAAGAGGATGTGGTCTGTTCAAAGATGAGTAAAGAGGGGGGTAGCACTTCTGACTAATTATAGCTCACATACAGAAGAAGCACTGCTGTGTGTTTTCATATCTTTCAGATAGTTTTTGAAGCGTGGTTGGCTTGTTGTTTTGGGCCTGTCTCTGTCCGTGTCTCTGTCCATCTTTCTGTCCCTGCCCATGTCCCTGTCTCTCTGTCCCTGTCCATGTCTCTGCCCATGTCTCTGTCTCTCTGTTCCTGTCTCTCTGTCCCTGTCTCTGCCCATGTCTCTGTCTCTCTGTTCCTGTCTCTCTGTCCCTGTCCCTGCCCATGTCTCTGTCCCTGTCTCTGCCCATGTCTCTGTCCCTAACCATGTCTCTGTCCCTGTCTCTGCCCATGTCTCTGTCCCTAACCATGTCTCTGTCCCTGTCTCTCTGTCCCTGTCTCCCTGTCCGTGGCTGGAACCTGAGTTCTAATCACTAGGGCTTCCTTGCCTGAGCAGGAAACCAAACAATAGACTACTTTAAAAAATGATCTCAGGAGGCCAGCTGGTGGGGAGAGCTGTGTGTGTGTGTGTGTGTGTGTGTGTGTGTGTGTGTGTGTGTGTGTGTGTGTGTTGTGTGTGTGTGTGTGTGTGTGTGTGTGTGTGTGTGTGTGTGTGTGTGTGTGTGTGTGTGTGTGTGTGTGTGTGTGTGTGTGTGTGTGTGTGTGTGTGTGTGTGTGTGTGTGTGTGTGACTAATTAAAATGTCTGAGAGCTCTCCTGGTGTTGATTAAAGCTCTCTGCATTCTCCCTGCTCTCTGGGGCTCGTATTTGCGCTGCTCCTTCCACAAAACAGAGAGACAGACAGACAGACAGAGAGAGAGAGAGAGAGAAATTGAGTGAACAGAGGAACTGGAGAACTGCAAAGGGACTCAGACACTTAGTTGGGCCACTTTAAGATCGTAGAAGGAGATTTGAGAAGGACCCTGTTCTTAGAGCTTTTGCTCACTTTTTTTTATGCTAACCAATCTGACCCAATTCATTCCAGTAGTATTCCAATCACCCATGTTACGGTAATGGAATCTTTCTTATGCTCCGTAGTAACATATACCATATGGAGAGACGTCACAGTGAGGCCTTGGTAATAAATCTCACATTGTGTTGTTTTATCTCAGCACCCCCTGACCCCACAAAAGGAAACCTGAGGTGTTTTGGAAACTCAGGTAAGGACAGTGGAAACTTTAGCCTGGACAGAATGCATAATACATAAACCTCTGCTCCACTGTCAATCCACTGGCCCACAAAGAAAGAGGTAGTCACACACACAAATGCCAAGTTATCTTTACTCATTGTGTATCTATTCCTTGTTAATATTTGTATATTATTTCAAAAGAATTTCATTCAAAATTCTCTGCATTGTTGGGCCGTGAGAAAGCATTTCACTGATAGTCTACACCTGTTTATGAAACATGACAAATAACATTTGATTTGAATACACCGTCTACAAATAACAAGATGTACTTGGCTTAGCTGAGGAGTTACAGAGATAGTCTCTGTTTTTATTCAGTATTTAAACGGGTCCCTGTATTTCCTTGGAGCAGTCAGCCACTGTGGACAGGTCCACTTCACTTCACTGTGAGCATGTTATACAAGCTGCCCTGTGGGCACAACTTTTCCATGCTGATCTCTCTCTCTCTCTCTCTCTCTCTCTCTCTCTCTCTCTCTCTCTCTCTCTCTCTCTCTCTCTCTCTGAGCTGCTTCAATCAGATTCCACTCAGACAGAGAGAGCAGTCTATCTACTCTCCTATACTAATTCATCAACTGTATAAGTTATTATACATGAACCTTGGACCTTTTTCAGTAAGTCTAGGCTTGATGATGTGACGCTGTATTTGGAGTGCTATAAGTAGTTACTTCCACTTGAGAGGACTAGGCCCTGGGAAAGCAGGTCTGACTGACTGAGGAATTGAAGACTAGTGAAGGAGATAAGGAAGCACATGATATTGAACCAGCACCATGGAAGGAGGAAGATCTCATCAAGTCCTCTGGCACGTCATTATGGTCGGCTTCAATTAGGCAACACACGCGCATACACACTGAGGCACACACATGCAGGCACACACACACACACACACACACACACAGAGAGGTAGGTTTTAGGTCATTTCCATAACGATGAGGGCTGGAAGCACACCTTCCATTGGTAGTCCATAGATAGCTCTCTGGCACATCTGTCCTCCCACACAAACAAATGAGCTGGCCGGATAGGATCACATCACACTATACCAGTCACACGCCACACACACACACAAACATGTGCGCACACATGCCAGCCTGAGATAAACCGTTCACAGAAAGGGCCACATACAATGTCGCTGTTATTCCACAGCTGGTTATTTTGGGCTTGTTTATATTGTTTTTCTATGGGAACATTTTATTTCACAGTACATACAGTACTTATCTCTGGTGCTTTATCAATCTGGAGTTGTTTCTCTTGATTCTGGCTCAAACCATATCACAAAAGTCAACTTTTCATTTTGACCCCAGTGTTTGTTGGATTCGAATTCCATGAAAACACAACTCCTATCTTTATATTAGCAACATTCTACTCAAAAATGATTTTCCAAGCTCCCTATGTGCTCACATTGTTTTGGAGGTATGTTCTACAAGCTTGTATTAGTGAGAGGTTGATAGATACGCTGGGCCATGATTAACATTCATGCAGAGGAAGTCTACATACTGCTACTCTGCTCTGCTGTTCTGCTCTCTGTCAACCGTTGTCTTATCTTACCTGTTTGTCTGTCTCTGTCTGTCTGTCCTACTGCTGCTACAGCTCATAGAGATGGGAGGGGAGGAGAGGCGAAGAGAGAGAGAGGGGAAGAGAATGGAGGAGAGGGGAAGAGAATGGAGGAGAGGGGAAGAGAATGGAGGAGAGGGGAAGAGAATGGAGGAGAGGACTGACAGGACATGGAGGAGAGGGGAAGAGAATGGAGGAGAGGGGAAGAGAATGGAGGAGAGGGGAAGAGAATGGAGGAGAGGGGAAGAGAATGGAGGAGAGGGGAAGAGAATGGAGGAGAGGGGAAGAGAATGGAGGAGAGGGGAAGAGAATGGAGGAGAGGGGAAGAGAATGGAGGAGAGGACTGACAGGACATGGAGGAGAGGGGAAGAGAATGGAGGAGAGGGGAAGAGAATGGAGGAGAGGGGAAGAGAATGGAGGAGAGGGGAAGAGAATGGAGGAGAGGGGAAGAGAATGGAGGAGAGGGGAAGAGAATGGAGGAGAGGACTGACAGGACATGGAGGAGAGGGGAAGAGAATGGAGGAGAGGGGAAGAGAATGGAGGAGAGGGGAAGAGAATGGAGGAGAGGGGAAGAGAATGGAGGAGAGGACTGACAGGACATGGAGGAGAGGGGAAGAGAATGGAGGAGAGGACTGACAGGAAATGGAGGAGACTAGTGACTAGTCTGGAACCAACAGGACCCTGAACAGCTTCTACCTCCAAGCCATAAGACTGTTAAATAGTTAGTCCGTGTAGCTATTGGTTAACTATTTAATGATCTGCATTGACCCTTTTTGCACTTATTTTTTGACTCATCACATACGCTGCTGCTACTGTTTACTATCTGTCACTTTAATCCTAGTTATATGTACATATCTACCTCCATTACCTTGTACCCTGTGTATATAGCCAAGTTCATCTTTACTCATTGTGTATTTATTAGAACTTTTAACTTTTTTGATTATTTCTCTATTTTCTTTCTCTCTGCAATGTTGGGAAAGGCCCATAAGAAAGCATTTCACTATTAGTCTAAACCTGTTGTTTACGAAGCATGTGACAAATATTATTTTATTTGACTTTATTTGACTACCCTGACTGACCTATCCACCTCATTGTCGAACGTTGCTATGGGCACAGCCAAACAACGGAAGTGATGGATTTGACTTCCGCTTTACTTTCCTACTACAGCACGCTGGTGGCAAACTTGCCAGTGTAAAGTATTTGAAAGAGTACATTTATAGAGTATAAAAGTCAAGTAAACATGTATACTGTAAGTGTATAAGTCTAATTTTCTATTTATTTAATTGAAGTTAGTTGGGTTGTGTCAGTGTTAAGGCCCAGGTCTTATAACTATAACGATGATGATAAACAATAGGCTACATAACTATAAAACGTTGGTGAGCATCCACACTGGAGGAAAGGTAGTAGTTTATCGTTCTACAGTCCTACACCTGTTAATCAACTGATCAACGCATCGGACATGCTGCTATTAGGTAACACAAGACCATTCATGAGGTCTCTAACGCACAGATAGTGGTTCAGACCGTTCAGTGCTTTCAAGGTGTGTTCATTGTCATAGTGACAACTGCAAATAATACTTCAATGTGCATGTAGGCATAATGAAAAAGAATATAGGAACTCGTTTTTAAATGTAGCAATTCGACAACAAACACTGTTTACTCTGCCCATCTTTTAGGCCTACAGAATGCCATTGCCTCATTGCTCAAGTGGTTTGCAAGTGATTTCCATTTTTCTAATGGTTGTCAATTTCTTTGGGTCTTCTTTTTTACAGTGGTCACTTCTGTCTGTCCTGTGCAACTATTTGCAATGCATCAGTGCAACAATGTTATCATAACGGGCCAAAAGTGATCACACCAATGCACTTTCTCTCCTTAACTTTCCCCGACATGCATTTCCTATGCTGTAGGCCTGTTTTACATTCAGCAATTAGCAAGAGCAAGCCTGCTTATTTCCCCGAATAGGTTATTAGGCCTAGAATAAAACATGATCAAAATAAATGTCCTATAGCTTTTGTAGTCTATATCTTTTCCTGGGATTTTATTGAGAAGAGGAATGACCTATTGCGGAGTGGCTTGCGTAGCCTATAGCCTGTTGCGCACGGGAACAGCTGGAAGAGAGGGGAAAGTGATGTGCAGTGATGCCAACTTAGCAATTTTGTTGCTAGATTTAGCAACTTTTCAGCAACTTTTCAGAGTACCCTGGCAACTTTTTTTTCAAACAACACCTAGCAACAAATTTAGCTACTTTTAAAAATGTATTTGGAACTTTTAGCAACTTTTGAAGTGACTCAAACGCTAAAATGCATTTTCCCTCTAAATGACACAAAAACGATTTCTCTGTCACACACTCAGTCACAACACACGGGCCTGGCTGCAAAAATGCATTGTGAGTGACGTCTTCCATCTGTTTAGGTGGGACTCTGAAAATACAGTCGAGTTTTGGAGTGAAGTCAATAACTACACGGACTCGTCCGGGTCAAATCCATTTGAAGAACTGTGCAAAGCTGCACTCGCTGCCCTCTCCTTGCCACACTCAAATGCGGAGGTTGAACGGCTGTTCAGTCAAATGAGTGTGGTCAAGTCAAAGTTAAGAAATAGAATGTCACTGCACACTCTCAACTCCATACTCCTGGTGTGGTACGGACTGAAGCTGGCTGGTGATACCTGTTACCAGCATAAACTACCAAGTGAAGTTGTGCAGCAGTTTGGCACCACAGCAGCATACAGCTTCAAGGCCACTCCATCCTCTTGGTTCCAGCTCCGTGACAATGCAGTTGGACAGTGAATATGAAGAGGATTTCCTTGTCAATCTATGATTCATCATATTTACAGTAGGTATGCAAGGAGTGGACTTTCTGGGACTGGCGGAGACACACAGCTGATGGTGGCAGTGTGTACTGCAGTGTGTGCGAGAACAGTGGCAACATCTGAAGGAAACCATTGAGCAGCTAGCCAGCCAAGCAGCACAACAACCTGGAGAGAGATGCCTAGCGCATATATCATTATTTGGGTTAAGTTGCTTGTTCAATAAGATAGCATATATACCTTGTTATTAGCCAGTACCTGTAATTGTTGATCAGTTAGGTAGCATGTTAACTACCAAAACACTGCTTAAAACTATAATTGTTCAGAATGTGTAGGTTTCCTAGTTAAAAAGAAAATAAATCAAATGTAATTGTTCAATAATGTGTAATTGTTCAATAATGTAATGTGTTGTGTTTAAAAATAAAAATGTGATCATATAAAATGTGTTGTGTTTATATTACTTTTACAAATAAAAATAAATGATAATATAGAAAGAAATCTAAACTAACAAATGCGTATTCTACGTAATGACGCAGGTTTACGTTATTATGTAATGATGTCATCACGCAATAACATCACAACGTCATTTAGAAGCTTTTAGCAACAAATCTACCTGCCTCGAGCAACTTCCCCTGGAAATTAGTTGGCAACACTTGTGATGTGTAGCTGAAGTAAGAAGCTAAATATTAGCTAGATATTAGTCCATTCAGTAGCTAAATATTTGGGCTATAGGCAATATATTTGCCTGTCAAAATGCAAGAAAAATAAGTAACCAGATTATGAAATGGCAGATCTCAAATCTAATTTTAATTGTCACATGTTTCGTAAAACAGGTGTAGACTAACCGTGAAATGCTTTCTTACGAGCCACTCTCAACAAGGAAGAATACAATAAACAAATTATCATATTTAAAAAAGAGGAACACAAGCAGTGATCGCTTGGCTATATACATTGGGTACTAGTACTGAGTCGATGTGCAGGGGTATGAGGAAATTGAGGTAGATATGTACAGTACATATAGGTATTAGGTAGGGGTAAAGTGACTAGGCAACAGGATAGGCCTAGGCCAAGGTTTGTTGACAAAATTATTATTCATGTGCTACAACAACACAATGAGGAATGTATTACTGTTTTCAAGTGAATACACAATTATTCTCCACAGACTGTAAACTTCAGTGATGTAGGCTAATTGGAATAACTGCTCATAAGTCCTGTTTTGTTTCATGCCGTAATAACTACATAGGCCAATAGACTTGACCTGATCATGCACCCATTTGGATCAGTTTGGGTCTATTCTGGACAGTTCAGAGGGTCCAGAAAGGTGCATTATCAGGCCACTCATATGGTGTATGTCTGTTTTGTCAGGATGTAGCCCCGTGTTAAGATAGGCCTAATATAGGAACATATGGGCTTCTCCTTTGCAACTCCCCCTGCCTGTTAATGCTGTAGCCTATTTTACATTCAGCAAGCAAGCATTCATCTCTCGTCCAATAGGCTATTAGTAGGCTAAATCAAATACGTCAAAATAAGTGTTAAACAAGCTTTTGTAGTCTGGCTTTTCATGCCACTCGACAAGATTTAAAAGGAATAGCTGTGGCAGCGGAGAGGCCAGGTGCGTAAATGCACAAAAGAACAATTAAGACACACAGGCTCGAGATGTAGCCTATAGCCTAAGTTAGAAGCGTATGCATGTTAGCCCATAATCCATAAGCTCAATGTTAGGCTTAATATTGCAGTGAAAATATCCAGTCAATTTACACCGTGAAAGAAAAAAAAGTTTAGGCTGTCAGATCATAGTTAGCCTACACTATGTGCGGTCCTGAGGCTGTGCTCCCTCCTAGTCCCAGTCCCCGCGGGTACGCAGCTCCAAAAGCTACCCTATTGTTTCAGTTTTTTAGGGACAAGAATGTATCTTACCTAGACTACAATAACAACACAATGTAATGAAGAATGTTATTATTGTTTTCAAGTGTGTACAAAACACTAGTCTAGACTGTAAACTGCGGTGAATAGCCTATGACATTTGAATAACCGTTCAAAAGCCTTGCATTTTGAATGCATATTCATTTCTAAATAACTGCATCTAGCCTTCCTGATTGGGCTACCATTTGAATCAGTTCTGGGTTTTTTCTCGGATGTTTAGCCTACAAGGTCCAGACACATTAGCAGGACAGTAAGATGGTGTATTTTGTGATGATGTATCAGTTAACAGAAATATGCTAATACAGGGATGTTCGGTGGCGCGCATAGGACTTATGATAATGCGCCAGCATGGAGGAAGTTGTATCCATAGTTTCCACGTTTGGCTTCCGTGTTTTAAAAGCGTTCGAAAATGAGGTGGATAGGCCTGACTAATGAGGCCTGGTAGACAGTCTTATGTTATCAACAACTGCATTTCATAGAATAGAGGTAGAATAGAGGTGACCTTTGTATATGGCAGGAACAACTCCGTTATATATCCACGTGTTGGAAACGGGCAGCGCCTAGAAGTACATAGAGCACAGCTAACTGCAGGCAATCCTATACTGCAGACAGGAATGGCAAGCCATGCTGCGCAGCAGGATTGACCTCGTGCACTAAACACACACACACACACTCACACAGCGACAGGAGGGCCTGCAGGAACAGGGAAGAGGGAAGGAGGTGTTGAGTTGCACTTGTATTGAGAGATGGTGAAAGACTCCTCCTCAGGAGTGGAACACACACACATATAGAGGGTGGGATCATAATAACACTGTGGCATGTCGCCTTTTAGGAGGGAGGGTTTGAGATGCCTCAGTGGAGGCTCAGAGGGGGGGCTCCCCGGTGACTTTCTCAGGGGTGGGCTCCCCGGTGACTTTCTCAGGGGTGTCAGGTTGTCATAACAATCCCCCTGCTCTGACCTCTTTCCCCTTTCCTCTCCTCTCATTTCTTCTCTGTTTAATTATGTCTCAGGAAGTTCAAAGGGAATACTTTAAGCTCCTGGCAGTCTTGCAGAGACTGTGGTTGTGTCTGAAATCTGTCTTGTCTACTACTTACTGAAACTGCATACATACTTTGTACTAATCGTACTACATACTATTTAAAACAGAGTGTTTAGTAAAACCGAATGCAGTAAGCACCAAATATCAACATACTAGGCTACTGAGAATGCATCATCAAATGCGTAATTGCGTTTATTCCCGCCATTGGTTAATTTTTCTACAGCCCGTCACCATATCTGATTATCAGCTGTTGTCAAACACGTGAGTCTGAAAAACAATTATCTTCCTCAGTAGTGTGAAGGGAATTCTACTAGATGAAAAGCCAAAATGAGTAGGCATTTAAAGCATACTCAAGTTTTGACATTTTCATGTACTATAAAACTTTCTTTTCGCATATTCAAAATGCCTTCTATTTATAATGCAAGTATTCAGACACGGTCACGGAGTGTAAAGGAACTGAACCTGCATGACTAGCAAATTGCTCATAATGTAGGTGAACCTTTCCACTCAGTAACTTGACTTGTGTTTTAAGCTTGACCAAGTGTAGTGCTTTTGTAGTGCTGCGTAGTGCCTTCATGGAATAAATTCTTTATTAAAAAAAAAGATATATTTTGGAAAAAGAGACGGTTGGAGAATTGATGCAGACTGAATGTAGACCAGAGGATACAGTGGTGATAGTGTGTTGTAGATAGGGTTGCACATTTTGGAGAATATTCAGAGGTGGAAACTTTCCGTGGGAATTAAAGGAATATATGGGAATTAACAGAAATATATGCAAATTAATATTAATACCATTTAAATGTAGATGTTTTCTGCATTGGATATATTTACCATATCATATGGAGACAGAAACATACACATTTTACCTGATTATAAGTAGACATAATTGCAAATGATTAAATCCTTCCAATGGAAATAAAAAAAACGATTTAGTTACAAATGTAACTTTAATTAAATGAGTTGACTCTTCACATGGGATGATTTCACTGAACAACAAAAGAAAAGAAATTGAATAGAATGATCCCCAATGATCCATCGCATCTCCCAAAAACATTTTCAACATACATCTGTAAAATGATAGTCTAGAAACTAAAGCTTTGGTTGTCTTCCTCTCAGGCTTCCATGTCTTCTCCCTGGACCTCCTCAATGTCCACCTTTTGAACATCAGACTCTGAGGCCTCATCTTCACTGTCACTTTCCAACCTTGTTGAGGATGGCTCGTTGTCAGGCTCAAAAAGCCTAACATTTGCCCAGATGGCCACCAATTTTTCAACCCTTGTATTGGTCAGCCTGTTGCGTGCTTAGGTGTCTGTGTTCCCAAACAAGGACCAGTCGCGCTCTGAGGCAGCTGATGTTGGTGGGATTTGGAGGATGATGGAGGCAACAGGGGAAAGAGCCTCAGATCCATCAAGTCCCTTCCACCAGGTGGCTGATGAGATATGTTGGCACAACTCCCATATTGCATCTCCATCCCAAAGCCCTTGCTTAGAAGTGTACTGCCCCAGACTGCCAAGAACCTTGCCCTCATCCAGGCCAAGGTGGCGAGACACGGTAGTGATGACACCATAGGCCTTGTTGATCTCTGCACCAGACACGATGCTCTTGCCAGCATACCCTGTGGTCCAACATGTATGCTGCGGTGTGTATGGGCTTCAGGCAGAAGTCTTCACGCTTTTTGATGTATTTCAGAACTTTTTCTCTGCTTGGAGCAACAGTGAAGTGGGCAGGGCAGTATGGATTTCTTCTCTTACATCTGCAAGCAGAGCCTGAATATCAGACAGGATGACATTGTCTCCCTCAATCCATGCAATGGCTACTGCTATAGGTTTCAGGAGTTTCAGGCTGCTTACCACTCTCTCCCAAAATACATCATCCAGGAGGATCCTCTTGATGGGGCTGTCCATATCGGCAGACTGTGATATGGCCATTTCTTGGAGAGACTCCTTCCCCTCCAGGAGGCTGTCAAACATGATGACAACACCACCCCAACGGGTGTTGCTGGGCAGCTTCAATGTGGTGCTCTTATTCTTCTCACTTTGCTTGGTGAGGTAGATTGCTACTGTAACTTGATGACCCTTCACATACCTAACCATTCCCTTGGCTCTCTTGTAGAGTGTATCCATTGTTTTCAGTGCCATGATGTCCTTGAGGAGCAGATTCAATGCATGAGCAGCACAGCCAATGGGTGTGATGTGAGGGTAGGACCCCTCCACTTTAGACCAAGCAGCCTTCATGTTCGCAGCATTGTCTGTCACCAGTGCAAATACCTTCTGTGGTCCAAGGTCATTGATGACTGCCTTCAGCTCATCTGCAATGTAGAGCTGGTGTGTCTGTTGTCCCTTGTGTCTGTGCTCTTGTAGAATAGTCGTTGAGGGGTGGATATGATGTAGTTAATTATTCCTTGCCCACAAACATTTGACCACCCATCAGAGATGATAACAATACAGTCTGCTTTCTCTATGATTTGCTTGACCTTCACTTGAACTCTGTTGAACTCTGCATCCAGCAAATGAGTAGATAAAGCATGTCTGGTTGGAGGGGTGTATGCTGGGTGAAGAACATTCAGAAATCTCTTCCAATACACATTGCATGTGAGCATCAGAGGTGAACCAGTTGCATACACAGCTCGAGCAAGACATTCATCAGCATTTCTCTGACTACGTTCCTCCATTGAGTCAAAAAAACATCTGATTCCATGAGCTGTTGCTATCTATAAGGTGTCTGATTCCTCATTTTCACCTCAAATAGAAGTAGAGGGACTTTTGTCAGAGGTTGCTTGTTGTGAGCGCTGAGGGAACTTTATGCACTTGGCCTGATGATTCTGCATCTTTGTTGCATTCTTCACATATGATTTGGCACAGTATTTAAATAAATAAATACAGATAAATAGTTAAGCAGTTAGATTAAACAACTCCTTTGTAAGACAAATGTTTTAAAATGAAACATGTATGGAAGCAGGTGAATTAACACTCCTCAGTTAGCATGTGATGCAAGCTGAAACCCACATGGTAGCAAAAACTAACTAGCAGAAATTGTTAACAAGTTAGAAATTATTTAAACACACTTTGCTGTTGGCTACTTTTTACTAGTTAACAAAAAATCATGCATGTCATATAAAATATATTCACCCCACCCAGTATTGTAATCAAAACTAATCAGAAAGCATGTAGTCCTTGGCTCAGACAGTGTAGTGGTGTGGGCTCAATAGTATGCAAGATCTTGAGAATCAGCTGTACATATGATGGAAGAATGCACTGTGCATGCAAAGGGTTGCAATTCCATTGAATTGGGGATAGTTTAACCAAAATATGCCACAAGACCTAGAATTGCCATATGTGTATCCCACAAAAAAGGTTAATTGGTTCAGCTAACTTTTTTTATGAATTTAAGCAAAATTCCCCAAATTCCTGGGACATTTACCGGAAACTTTCCGACCCTTTGCAACCCTAGTTGCATACAATTGTTGTATTCCTGGGTGTCACCACTGGCACCATTCTGTGGACTGTCATCAATCTTTTAGTGTATGCAGAGTGACAAGGCTTATCTACAGGCCCTAAAGGACTGTTTGTACACTCAGACACACACACACACACACACCTTTGCATTAACAAATACATTTATATTTTCAGAAAGGTTCCTTTTTTAAAAACTTTATACACATTATGCGCATACATATTCAATACATTTTCCCTGGAGGATGTGGTTTGTGCTACATATCCTCTGGGCCGATGGACAGGACCTCTGATGAGGAGGACAAATAAAAGTCACCATAGAAATTAGCAGCAGAGCCTGAAAAAAACCCATTCCTCCCACCCCAAAATAGATGTGGACATGCCAATTAGAGCCTCCAGTCCAGTCAGCATAAACAAAAGGAGGTAGGGGAGGGAGGGAGGCAGGGAGGGAGGGGGAGGCGTCTGACCCAATTGGAGCAGATGTCACTTGGTCAATACTTCCTGTTTTGTTGGCCTTTTTATTTTGAGACGCCTAATTTAGAGGCCCAGCCGGTCTGCCCCTCTCTCTCTGTGGAGCTGGGCCTGAGATTTACTCTGACATTTTGGCTCCCATTGTTCCAGTTTCCTTTCTCTCCTAGCAGACCTGACCACAGAGGACGTCACTCAGCTCCAGCTCAGCCTCCATCAACACAGACTATAGTGTTGATAGTGTCACCACTGTCTGTTCCCCACGCTTTTTTCCCCTTTTTCTGACCCTATTCAGAGGATACAAATGTCAGCAGTTGACATGTTTTTTTTGGGGGGGATGTGTGTACTTACTCCTACTTCATACTACAGTTATGGTACATACCGTATCCATGCAGAATGATCATGTCAACTGATGAGTGGAGTGGTAGAGGTTATAAGAGGTAAAGTGTGTCTAGTTACAGAAAGGCTTGGTTTCATACTTACTCAATCAGTCATTCTGTGTTCTGCCTAATCTGGAGGAGGGACCAGAGGGAGAGAGGTTCCCGTACACACTGGCCATACTGGTATAACCGGTCCAGAGCGGAGAACAATATTCTGGGGAAGGCGAGAGGAGGAGGAGGAGAGACTCATTGTCTTCTGTCTGTTCATTGTTCAGTTGGACTCATTATCCCTCAGGCCAGCATGGAACCAGGCTTCAATTACCACATCTCATCATCATCATCACATCACAGCACATCAGAGCACAGAGACCATGACTTCATCATCACATCACAGCCAATCACAGCACAGAGACCATGACTTCATCATCACATCACAGCACATCAGAGCACAGAGACCATGACTTCATCATCACATCACAGCCAATCACAGCACAGAGACCATGACTTCATCATCACATCACAGCACATCAGAGCACAGAGACCATGACTTCATCATCACATCACAGCCAATCACAGCACAGAGACCATGACTTCATCATCACATCACAGCACATCAGAGCACAGAGACCATGACTTCATCATCACATCACAGCCAATCACAGCACAGAGACCATGACTTCATCATCACATCACAGCACATCAGAGCACAGAGACCATGACTTCATCATCACATCACAGCCAATCACAGCACAGAGACCATGACTTCATCATCACATCACAGCACATCAGAGCACAGAGACCATGACTTCATCATCACATCACAGCCAATCACAGCACAGAGACCATGACTTCATCATCACATCACAGCCTATCAGAGCACAGAGACCATGACTTCATCATCACATCACAGCCTATCAGAGCACAGAGACCATGACTTCATCATCACATCACAGCCTATCAGATCACAGAGACCATGACTTAGGCTGTAATGTGATGATATAGTGCACTACTTTTGAGCCAGGCCCTTAGGGCTCTAGTCAAAAGTGGGATTAGGGTGCCATTCAGGACACTGCCTCTGTCTGTTGTACTGTAATGGTTAAGATGCTACACTCATATTGTTCTTCCACTGAGTCTTCCTCAGACAGACAAAAAAACAGACCGTTAGGCAGACAGTGCATTTCTATGTGCAGTCCTGCTCACATATGCTTGACATTTTTATGAGTTTGTCCATCAGCCAGTTTCATATTTCAGACATTCTCAGATGCATAGTTTACCTGTGAGAGGGTCAGACAAACAGGGTATCTTTCTCACAGCACAGACAGGCAAACACACACACACACACACACACACACACACACACACACACACACACACACACACACACACACACACACAGGCAAACACTCTTTTTCACATACGCATCCCCTTTCCCAGTGGGTTCCATTAATGTGGAAACTAAAGGTGAGGGAGAGTCTGGTGAAAAACAAAAGGCTTGTATAGGTAAATGTTGTCTCTAAATATAGCTGGCGGGGGGAGAGAGATGCAAACAGAAAAGGCGCTTGTGTTTTCTGCTGATGAGTGGTCCCCTTTGTTTCCTTTTATGAGTCGCTGATGTTACGTTCCTGGAATAATCCACTTGTTCCTCCTTATTTGTCAGACTCTGGTCTGCGTCTCCTAAATAGAACACTAGTCCCTATGTTATGCACAAAAGTAGTGCACTATATAGGGAGTAGGGTGACATTTGGGATGCACTCGGAGAGCCTGTTGACTCCTCGTCAAGAAGGATTTTAATAATTCCAAACATTGATGGCATTCATGCAGCCTCTGTCAAGCTTTTCGCCTTCCTCCTCTCCAGCCTCCTAATATGGAGGCCTTAAGCAGAGGGCTGTGTCAGTACATGTTATGACCCGGTTGTTACGGCTGCATTTATACACAAACACCAACTGGACTTTAAAAGACAAAAATGTCCACCAGAAGGCTTCCCCCCACCGCGTTTGCAATGCCTTCATTCATTTTTACACAGAAAAACACACTGCTGCATGCACACACACACACACACACACACCGGCCTCATCAGCCCGTTTTCATTCCTACAATATGATTGTGAAAAGCTCATCTTTCATTCCTAGATAAACACACTTTTGTTGGTTCTCTCTCATTAGCAGTAGGGAGTGATTGATTTAGTTAAACAGTAATAATGCTGGTCGGGTGAACAATGAAGTGTTTGTGTAATGATACAGTATATGTTGACGCTGTCCCCAGCTGGCTGTGCACTGTGAAGGCCTGCAAACAGCCCTTGGATTTCCATGGGCGTCCAAACTAAAGCATGAATCACATCGTCTGTTGTTCCCATTCAGGATGTGAGAGTACACAGCTGGCTATATCAGTGTGTGTGAAGGAGGCTTTTCTCCTCACACACATGCACAGGCACTGCACACTACACACCACAGCAGTGTTGTAGGCTGTAGAATAGATCTATCTCACCCTCAGTCACTCCACACCCTCCTCAACCCAGCTGTGAGATACACTTCTACTGCCTGCAGGTCCTGACACAAGACAAAAACATTCTCACTGGTGCTGCTTGGGATTTGAAAGCAGGCCAAGTCAAACTTCATGAAATGTGCAGTACATCATTTCACTTTACGAAGCCTCAGACAACTGAGACTTTGTGTGTGTAGTTATAAACTCAACCAAAGACTTGGCAATTATGTCAATAATTGTTTTGAGTCTCTGTGTCCGTATCCGTGTGTGAGAGTGTGAATGCGTGTGTGTCAGTACTGTGCAGTAAAACCCGCAGCTCTTTCCCAACCCCGTCCTGGATCCTGTTGTCGAGCGCGGCAAGGCAATCTTTCCCCCTGACTCACCCATGCAATGCAAATGTCCTGGATTATCATGCAAATCAGACATTTATGTCAGTGAAGAATCTAGAGTGAGGAGAGCCAGTGGAGGGGAGGGGGAAAGGCTGTGAGATAGTGTTGTATATGTACGGCAGACATTCCTATTGTATGTGTCGTGTCCAGCGTGGGATGGCTGCTCACGTTCATCTAGCCCACATCTATACACTGAGTGGGCTGTGCCTTTGGTCTATTTATCTCCCTCTCTGTCACATCTCTCTTTCTTCTCTTTACTTACAGTGAGGGGAAAAAAGTATTTGATCCCCTGCTGATTGTGTACGTTTGCAAAGAAATGATCAGTCTGTCATTTTAATGGTAGGTTTATTTGAACAATGAGAGACAGAATAACAACAAATGAATCCAGAAAAACGCATGTCAAAAATGTTATAAATTGATTTGCATTTTAATGAGGGAAATAAGTATTTGACCCCCTCTCAATCAGAAAGATTTCTGGCTCCCAGGTGTCTTTTATACAGGTAACGAGCTGAGATTAGAAGCGCACTCTTAAAGGGAGTGCTCCTAATCTCAGTTTGTTACCTGTATAAAAGACACCTGTCCACAGAAGCAATCAATCAATCAGATTCTAAACTCTCCACCATGGCCAAGACCAAAGACCTCTCCAAGGATGTCAGGGACAAGATTGTAGACCTACACAAGGCTGGAATGGGCTACAAGACCATTGCCAAGCAGCTTGGTGAGAAGGTGACAACAGTTGGTGCGATTATTCGCAAATGGAAGAAACACAAAAGAATTGTCAATCTCCCTGCGGCCTGGGGCTCCATGCAAGATCTCACCTTGTGGAGTTGCAATGATCATGAGAATGGTGAGGAATCAGCCCAGAACTACACGGGAGGATCTTGTCAATGATCTCAAGGCAGCTGGGACCATAGTCACCAAGAAAACAATTGGTAACACACTACGCCGTGAAGGACTGAAATCCTGCAGCGCCCGCAAGGTCCCCCTGCTCAAGAAAGCACATATACATGCCCGTCTGAAGTTTGCCAATAAACATCTGAATTATTCAGAGGACAACTGGGTGAAAGTGTTGTGGTCAGATGAGACCAAAATGGAGCTCTTTGGCATCAACTCAACTAGCCGTGTTTGGAGGAGGAGGAATGCTGCCTATGACCCCAAGAACACCATCTCCACCGTCAAACATGGAGGTGGAAACATTATGCTTTGGGGGTGTTTCTCTGCTAAGGGACAGGTCAACTTCACCGCATCAAAGGGACGATGGAGGGGCCATGTGCCGTCAAATCTTGGTTGAGAACCTCCTTCCCTCAGCCAGGGCATTGAAAATGGGTCGTGGATGGGTATTCCAGCATGACAATGACCGAAAACACATGGCCAAGGCAACAAAGGAGTGGCTCAAGAAGAAGCACATTAAGGTCCTGGAGTGGCCTGGCCAGTCTCCAGACCTTAATCCCATAGAAAATCTGTGAAGGGAACTGAAGGTTCGAGTTGCGAAACGTCAGCCTTGAAACCTTAATGACTTGGAGAAGATCTGCAAAGAGGAGTGGGACAAAATCCCTCCTGAGATGTGTGCAAACCTGGTGGCCAACTACAAGAAACGTCTGACCTCTGTGATTGCCAACAAGGGTTTTGCCACCAAGTACTAAGTCATGTTTTGCAGAGGGGTCAAATACTTATTTCCCTCATTAAAATGCAAATCATTTTATAACATTTTTGACATGCGTTTTTCTGGATCTTTTTGTTGCTATTCTGTCTCTCACTGTTCAAATAAACTTACCATTAAAATTATAGACTGATCATTTCTTTGTCAGTGGGCAAACGTACAAAATCAGCAGGGGATCAAATACTTTTTCGCCTCACTGTAACAGTACCTCTCTCTCCTATACGGTTAGTTTCTGGGAGTCAAGTGTTACTGCCGTACAGTAATTAAACACTGAAGTCAAGAGGTTGGAAGTAAGAAATTGACTTTCTGAGAAACTCAACTCTCTCCCCTCCCTCCCCTAGAGCCCTCAGTGTCGGCGCCCCTGGGGTCAGTCCCAATGGACCTGCGTGTGACGGAGCGTGTGATGCGGCCGGGCTCGGACACGGCCCTGCTGACTCCCCTGCACCCTCCTCTGCTCCACAGCCCCTTCTCCCACCAGCCCTGCACTGCTTTCTCACAGCACCAGCTGCACCAGCACATACGGGTACGTACTGCATCGTTAGGCCTGCTCTCAGCACACATTGTTGCCAAACACCGACACACACTGATGTGAAAGGAACCCATAAATTGCATTACATGTCTGTAATGTTTAATGTGTAATGTTTTTCTTATACATTTTAGCTCGTATTAATAATGACTTTCATGCCCCATTTACACTCATTAGCCCAAGTCTTTCCGTCACCCATATGTCACACATTCCCAGATCAGAGGGGCACTTTTTCCTGTTTCCACACATACTTTACTGAGTGTCTCGTCGGGTTTCAGTTCAACATGGAACAACGGAGACGTGAGCAGGAGCAGGAGAAACAACAAGAGCTGCAGCAGCTGTGGCACAAGGACAAGAGCCAACAGAGTGAGTTTTACTGTGTTTGTGCGTGCATGCGTGCGTAGGTATGCCTGTATGCTTGTACACTGTAGTAGGAGAGAGTGGGTTAAGTTGAGCCAGTGGGTCAAGTTGAGCCAATGGTTAGTTGAGCCACCCCTTGTTTCTAGGAAACCATACACACAATGAATCATGTGACCAAATAGTTTGGAATAGGTCATGGTTTCATGGAGTCTGTGAAGCATGGAAAAAGTGGTAAGCAAGTTAGGTACATTTATTTATATTTTTACCAAGTCAAATAAATGTATTGTGTCAAAGGTTTCATGATGCTTGTATCTAAAACTGTTTGCCTCTGGGTAAGTTGAGCCAATGGCCAGCGTACCCCATACAAATGATGATGACATTTTCTCAGTTTTATTCATAATATGCATAGTATTTTTGCATTTGAACTCAAGATCAACGTGAAACAAACAGAGGGCTAGCCCCCCTTGAAGTTCTTGAGAGAGCAGGCAAGTTAGTGAAAGAGGTGAAGAAGTCCATTTGGGATGAAGAAATAGACTGAATGACTGAAGAGGTACGTTTACAACAACAAAACGAACATGTACCTTTGCAGGAGAGAGGCTAGGATAGAGTAGCAGAGGCACACAAGCTCTTATCTGATGACTTGGAGTCTGAGCTTGCTAAACATATCAAGAATATTGTAGACCAGTTTCATAAGCTTTAGTAGCCTCAAGTGTAGAGAACTTGCCTACGAATTGGCACATCGAAACATCTCTGTCCCAGACAACTGGTCAAGAAATGGAAGGGTAATATTGAGCAGAGAGATCTATATCTGAATGTACATTTAAGATATGCAATATACCACTCCCATTCCATGAATTAAACTGTGACATACAGGTAACTGCCAAAATAAAGGGAACACCAACATAGTGTCTTAATGGGATGTTGGGCACCACGAGCCAGAACAGCTTCAATGCACCTTGACATAACTTCTACAAGTGTCTGGAACTCTATTGGAGGAATGCCACACTTCAATTGGGTTGAGATCTGGTGACTGAGACGGCCATAGCATATGGTTTACATCATTTTCATGCTCATCAAATCATTCAGTTACCACTCGTGCCCTGTGGATGTCATCCTCTGGGGACATAGACATGGTAGCCAAAATAATGGCCTGCCCAGCGTTTTCATACATGACCCTAAGCATGATGGGATGTTCTTTGTTGTAATGAATACTATATTTCCCTTTGATGTAGTGCTGATGATTTTCCAAAAATTGCTCAACATACCCCACTCTCCCCTCTCGTTATCCTCATTGGTTGGTGTTCTGCACAATGTTGTGTAAAGTGAAACAGGTCCATCAATGTCACTTTCGCAAGACAAACATCCTACACACACACACACACACACACACACACACACACACACACACACACACACACACACACACACACACACACACAGATAAATGCACATACAAATGTAAATATTCTCGCCAAAGAATGCCTTGGGCAAAAACCGACATGGACACCGATTTGAGAGGCATTTCTTTTTGTCTGTTCCCAACAGACTGAGTCATCATAAATAGCACCTAGACACAAATAACACCAAATATCTTGTCTCTTACAACAAGCAGAGGAAAACAGTAATTTAGTGCTCTGTCTTTGCATGTCCACAAATACATCTGTGAGGTCTCTGAGCATTCCTCCAGTCAGACAGTATCTGGTAGGGCCCTGGAGAGAAGGGGAGAGGACAAGAGAAGAGAGGAGAAGAGAAGAGAGGAAGGATGAGCTGTAGAGTGCTGTTGTTTTGACCCCTGCCCTGTGGGTCCCAAACCCGGTTCTCTGTGAGTGGCTGTCAATGGACCATTGTGGCTCAGAGCAGCTCATGTGTTGTGGGCTGAGGCATGCTGGGAGGGCCGTGGTAGTAGACATCCCGTGTTGCTTCCTCCTCACACAGAGCCCACTGTTCCTGTTGCCTTTCACACACACACACACACCACACACACACACACACACACACACACACACACACACACACACACACACACACACACACACACACACACCACCAGATTATATATAGATCCTCACCCTACTACCATTCAAGACAATATGGGGTTTCACTGTCAGTCATGAACACTGGAAACTACTGAATACTATCATGCTACTGTAGGAGGGAGTTTCTGGGCCGGTATGGACTTTTAGAGCAGAACAGACAGAGCTGAGCCGCTCATTTTGGAGAGAGAGAAAGAAGTTCCTCTAAAACAGTGGTTAGAAAATAGCCGAGCTGTGCAAACAGCACAGGTGTCAATATTGACCGTATCAATAGTGACACCTCCTGTCACCTCCCCCTGTCCCCCACGCCCTCCCTAGTCCCCTCCACACACACACACACACACCACACACACACACACACACACACACACACACACACACACACACACACACACTGGGACGGCATGGTCACAGCTTCCTAGCATGGGAGCACAGAGGGAGACTGAAATAGAAAGGGATTTTCCCAAATGTTGCCATCTCATCTTGATGATCTGGCTGCAATGTCATGATCTGGGCATATAAGGAGTCTTTCTTTCACTTCAGTTACAATGATACAGTTGATAGGAGGAACACTACTGAGTAGTTGTAGGGATTGGTCTGATGGTCTCTATATCTATGTTGATTGACAGGTGCTGTGGCCAGTTCCCTGGTGAAGCAGAAGCTCCAGGAGGTGATTCTGAAGAAACAGAAACAACAAGCCCTGGGAAGAACCAGCTCCAACCCTCTCAGTGGTCCACCTGTGGGCTACAGGTGAGAACTCTTTACACCTTCAGTAGGATGTGGGCTACAGGTG
The DNA here is from genome assembly GCF_965601325.2 of Salmo salar. Classification (NCBI taxonomy): domain Eukaryota; kingdom Metazoa; phylum Chordata; class Actinopteri; order Salmoniformes; family Salmonidae; genus Salmo; species Salmo salar. The sequence continues at coordinate 34,107,580 of NC_138303.1, read as the reverse complement.
AGAACTCTTTACACCTTCAGTAGGATGTGGGCTACAGGTGAGAACTCTTTACACCTTCAGTAGCATGTGGGCTACAGGTGAGAGCTCTTTACACCTTCAGTAGCATGTGGGCTACAGGTGAGAACTCTTTACACCTTCAGTAGCATGTGGGCTACAGGTGAGAACTCTTTACAACTTCAGTAGCATGTGGGCTACAGGTGAGAACTCTTTACACCTTCAGTAGCATGTGGGCTACAGGTGAGAACTCTTTACACCTTCAGTAGCATGTGGGCTACAGGTGAGAACTCTTTACACCTTCAGTAGGATGTGGGCTACAGGTGAGAACTCTTTACACCTTCAGTAGGATGTGGGCTACAGGTGAGAACTCTTTACACCTTCAGTAGCATGTGGGCTACAGGTGAGAACTATTTACACCTTCAGTAGCATGTGGGCTACAGGTGAGAACTCTTTACACCTTCAGTAGGATGTGGGCTGCAGGTGAGAACTCTTTACACCTTCAGTAGCATGTGGGCTACAGGTGAGAACTCTTTACACCTTCAGTAGCATGTGGGCTACAGGTGAGAACTCTTTACACCTTCAGTAGCATGTGGGCTGCAAGTGAGAACTATTTACACCTTCAGTAGCATGTGGGCTACAGGTGAGAACTCTTTAAACCTTCAGTAGCATGTGGGCTACAGGTGAGAACTCTTTAAACCTTCAGTAGCATGTGGGCTGCAGGTGAGAACTCTTTACACCTTCAGTAGCATGTGGGCTGCAGGTGAGAACTCTTTACACCTTTTGTTGCATTACATCAGGTTTCAGTATGTGTGCTGTGCTCAGTCATTTCACCTTCATATCTGTATAGATTTCATTTTCCAACTCTGACTGTGTTGTGTGTCTGTGTGTTTGGTTTCTGTAGGGAGCTGGCTCCAGACCCAAGTGGGACGCCCCAGCCTTTGGTGTCCCCCCCCCCACAGGGTTCCAGAGAGGGCTCAGATGACACCCCTCTACGCAGGGCAGGTGAGACACACAAACGCACAAAGACACAGATAGACAGACAGACCTTGTGCCTCTGTGCCTGAAGCTATGAGGATACCCTCTACAATTAGCCCATTACATAAGATCCTTGTTTCAGAGGGGTAGAGCTGTCAGCTGTGGCGCGGTTCCCAGCAAAGAGAGGTGACTGACAGAGTACTGCTTATAACACCGTTTTGACAAACTGTTACTGTAATTAGCCATGTGGCAGCACACTACTTCATCCCTGTCATCTTCTCCATTATACCTGTTTAAAATCGGATCTTGGCTTCACAGTGCCTGTAGAATCTGTTTTAAAGAGGCGAACAGTAAATCCAAACGTGTCCTAGTACATTATGTACTTCAGCAGAATATACACCTGCTGGAAATGTATGACTGGAGAGGAAGTTGTTTCTTATCAAGGTGCTGATCCTGATTTCACTTGCCTGGATTCAACATTGTACTCGGCTACAAACTTTATTTTGGTTTGGATAGTTTTCTTAGACTGTGAATTTATACTGATGATACTATCTCTGTCGCTGATCAGCCTCAGAGCCCAACCTGAAGGTGAAACACAAGTTGAAGAAACACCTGAACACTCGCAAGAGTCCTCTGACCCGCAAGGAGAGTGCCCCGTCCCCCATCAAACACCGGGTGCCCGACACTCTGGGTAAGTCCCTCACTTCCCTGAACAGAACACTGCTGCCCACTAGGCTCTGTGGTGCCAGGGCTAATAGAAAATACAAATGTTGTTATGGTCTCTCTCTCTCTCTCTCTCTCTCTCTCTCTCTCTCTCTCTCTCTCTCTCTCCCCCCATCCTCTCTCTCTCTGCAGACTCATCTCCCAGCAGCAGTAGCACCCCAGTGTCTGGCTGCAGCTCCCCCAATGACAGTCTACCCAATGAGAATGGAGTCCTGCCCTCTGTTGACGGGCTGTCCCATGAGGTTATTATCCGATTGGTATTTACCCACCCTCCCTTACCCCTCCACACGCATACACTTATACATTACAAATGCATGAGATAAAGACAGAGGTTTCTTTGTCCTCTCTGGTGGGTTTGTGTGGAAATGGGAGCCGTAAAGCCCTAGTTTCTAGACAGTTCATTTGGTGTGTTTCTCTCAGTTGTTCCTGTCTGGGTAATGAAATGTTTAAAGCAGTGATATTGGAGAAGGACATCTGGCTATAGCCCTGTAGCCGAGCGCAGCACCAGATCTGATCATCAAATTAAACTCTCTCCACCTCGTCGTCTTGTCTTGGCTAATCAGCAGAATAAAAAGGCTGTCCCACATGCATTTTGAAAGACTCAAACACTACACAAACATGCAGACACGCACACTCACTATTTATTTATGTACTTACAAAAAATCACTTAAACACATACACTACATGACCAAAAGTATGTGGACACCTGCTTGTCGAACATCTCATTCCAAAATCATGGGCATTAATATGGAGTTGGTCCCCACGTTGCTGCTATAACAGCCTCTACTCTTCTGATAAGGCTTTCCACTAGATGTTGGAACATTGCTGTGGGGACATACTTCCATTCAGCCACAAGAGCATAGTGAGGTTGGTCACTGATGTTGGGCGGTTAGGCCTGGCTCGATGTCAGCGTTTCAGTTCATCCCAAAGGTGTTCAATGGGGTTAAGGTAAGGGGCTCTGTGCAGGCCAGTCAAGTTCTTCCACACGAACCATTTCTGTATGGACCTCACTTTGTGCACGGGGGCATTAACATGCTGAAACAGGAAAGCGCCTTCTCCAAACTCTTGCCACAAATTTGGAAGCACAGAATCGTCTAGAATGTCATTGTATGCTGTAGAGTAAAGATTTCCCTTCACTAGAACTAAGGGGCCTAGCCTGAACCATGAAAAACAGCCCCACACCATTATTTCTCCTCCACCAAACTTTACAGTTGGCAATATGCATTCGGGCAGGTAGCGTTCTCCTGGCATCCGCCAATCCCAGATTCATCCGTCGGACTGCCAGATGGTGAAGCATGATTCATCACCCCAGAGAACTAATTTCCACTGCTCCAGAGTCCAATGGGGGTGAGCTTTACACCACTCCAGCCGACGCTTGGCATTGCACATGGTGATCTTAGGCTTGTGTGTGACTGCTCGGCCATGGAAACCCAGTTCATGAAGCTCCTGATGAACAGTTATTGTGTTGACGTTACTTCCAGAGGCAGTTTGGAACTCGGTAGTGAGTGTTGCAACCGAGGACAGATGATTTTTACGCGCTACGTGCTTCAGCACTCAGCGATCCCGTTCTGTGAGCTTGTGTGGCCTATCACTTCCTAGCTGAGCCGTTGTGCCTCTTAGACATTTCCACTTTACAATAATGGCACTTACAGTGACAACCTGACTTGTTGGAAAGGTTCACATGACGGTGCTACATTGAAAGTCACTGAGCTCTTGCTTCAGTAAGGCCATTCTATTGCCAATGTTTGTTTATGGAGATTGCATGGCGGTGTGCTCGATTTTATACACCTGTCAGCAACGGGTGTGGCTGAAATAGCCGAATCCCCAAATGTAAAGGATTGTCCACATACTTTAGTATATATAGTGTACATATATATACAATCCACACAAGGCCTGTGCCTGCTGAGGTACCTATCAGCTTTGAGAGTAAACAGTCTAGTCAATGTAGTTGAATTCATGTTGTGTGTGTCCTCAGGCCCAGAGACTACTGCTCCAGGATGGGTCTCTAGCCCACTTCACCGTCCAGAGTTCCTCTGCCCTACCCACCATCACCCTGGGCCTGCCAGCCAACGCCAGGGTAAGCATATCACACAACTTTATGAAAATGACTGTTAGATGTTATGAATTCAAGGTATTGTTATTATTATTATATTGCGACAGAGACATGGTAAAAAACAACAACACTAAGACTCGTCTTTGATAGCAACAAGATCATTTATCGCCACTTTATATGTGTGTATGTGTGCAGAGTGATGGAGACTTGTCCCCTCTGAAGGTGGGCCGGGCGCCTATGGTGGCGGGAGGGCAGTCTGTCTACCTTCCCCTGGGGATGGAGGAGCAGAGTGGGTCGCTGTCACCCCACCTCCAGCCTGTCCTCATCCTGGAGCCCTCCAGACTGGTCCATACCCCCATGCTCGCTGGTGAGACACACAATCGCATTCACATACAATGCTGGCTGGCTTGCAATACGTTTGACTTCCAATAAACATTTGCCTTTGTATACAACAGTTAAAATTCATTTTGCATGTAATTTGACATAGAACAGGAGAAGTTCTTGCCAGGAATGTGTTCCTTATAAAAGTATTACACAATACACAATTGCTAAGCTAGATTCTGTAGGCATTATCGCTTTTCTCTTGCCTCCTGTGAAAGAGCTAAGAAAAGGTTTATTCTGACACCAGAGGAAATGTGGTACCGCCACCTAGTGGCCTTGACAAATAGTCAGATTTACAGCCGTACTCTCCCTGTCTCCTCCTGTTTCAGTTCCAGGCCTGGGCACCTTGCCACTACAGTTTGCCCCCCAGATGGATCGTCTGGCCCCGGGTGGGGGCCCTCACAAGCCCCTGAGCCGAACCCGCTCAGAGCCGCTGCCCCAAAGCCTCAGATCCCTACACCCCCTGCTGCAACAGCACCACAACAGCCAACTACTGGAGAGACTTAAACAGCAGACACACCTGGGCAAGGTGAGTGACTTAGACACCTTCACAAATCACACATTTTCTCACACATACTCTCATACTCACTCATATTCTGTTGTAATGGATTATTGATTTTTGTACAATCCAAGAATGGTTTCCCCGGCAGCAGCTGTCTTTTTCGAAAATAATTAATTGATTTGAATGGAGGTGGATGAATCTAAATTGATCAGTAATTTTGTGTGTGTGTTCCAGCTGATGTCTAAATCCAGTGAGAAGCCTCGGCTCAGGCAGATCCCCTCAGAAGACATGGACTCTGAGGAGGTGGGGCCAACGCCCAGCGACACCTATCACGGCCGAGTACGGGTGGAGTCACTGAGGGAAGCGGAGCCTGTGTCTGATTTGGACAGCCAGGGAGAACAGATCAATCTGCAACACACACTCATACTCAACCAGGTAAGATAAAGACACAGATGATAGAGGACCACTAATAGAATATGCCTTCCTTCAACTTCCAGCAGAGGGCAGCAACGTTTTAGTTTTTTTGTTCGTGCTTCATGCAGGATTGACTTTACTTTACTTTCTGCGTGTATAGATTCCTGTGGGTTGAAAATCACAGCAGCTCTAAACATATCTCTCTCTCTCTCTCTCTGGCTCTCTCTGTCTCTCTCTGGCTCTCTCTCTCTGGTGCTCTCTCTGTCTCTCTCTCTCTCTCTCTGGCTCTCTCTGTCTCTCTCTGGCTCTCTCTCTCTGGTGCTCTCTCTGTCTCTTTCTCTCTCTCTCTGGCTCTCTCTATCTCTCTCTCTGGCTCTCTCTCTCTGGCTCTCTCTCTCTCTGGCTCTCTATCGCTCTTTCTCTCGCTCTCTCTCTCTGGCTCTCTCTCTCTCTCTCTCTCTCTCTGGCTCTGGCTCTCTCTCTCTGGCTCTCTCTCTCTCTCTGGCTCTCTCTCTCTCTCTGGCTCTCTCTCTCTCTCTGGCTCTCTCTCTCTCTCTGGCTCTCTCTCTCTCTCTGGCTCTCTCTCTCTCTCTGGCTCTGCTCTCTCTCTCTGGCTCTGGCTCTCTCTCTCTGGCTCTCTCTCTCTCTCTGGCTCTCTCTCTCTGGCTCTCTCTCTCTCTCTCTGGCTCTGGCTCTCTCTCTCTGGCTCTGGCTCTCTCTCTCTGGCTCTCTCTCTCTCTCTGGCTCTCTCTCTCTGGCTCTCTCTCTCTCTCTCTCTCTCTCTCTCTGGCTCTGGCTCTCTCTCTCTGGCTCTCTCTCTCTCTCTGGCTCTCTCTCTCTGGCTCTCTCTCTCTCTCTGGCTCTCTCTCTCTCTCTGGCTCTCTCTCTCTCGGCTCTCTCTCTCTCTCTCTCTCTCTGGCTCTGGCTCTCTCTCTCTGGCTCTCTCTCTCTCTCTCTCTGGCTCTCTCTCTCTCTCTCTCTCTCTCTCTGGCTCTCTCTCTCTCTCTGGCTCTCTCTCTCTGGCTCTGGCTCCTCTCTCTCTGGCTCTGGCTCTCTCTCTCTGGGCTCTCTCTCTCTCTCTGGCTCTCTCTCTCTCTCTGGCTCTCTCTCTCTGGGCTCTGGCTCTCTCTCTCTGGCTCTCTCTCTCTCTCTGGCTCTCTCTCTCTCTCTCTCTCTCTCTCTCTCTCTCTCTCTCTCTCTCTCTCTCTCTCTCTGGCTCTCTCTCTCTCTCTGGCTCTCTCTCTCTCTCTCTCTCTCTGGCTCTCTCTCTCTCTCTCTGGCTCTCTCTCTCTGGCTCTCTCTCTCTCTCTCTGGCTCTCTATCTCTGTCTCTCTCTCTCTCTCTCTCTCTCTCTCTCTGGCTCTCTATCTCTGTCTCTCTCTCTCTCTCTCTCTCTCTCCCTCTCTCTCTCTCTAGTCGTTGTTATGGGAGAAACAGAAACAGCTGCAGCAGTTGCGTCGGCAGACAGCCCACATGGAGACGCTGGCGGTACCCATGATGCTTGGCAGTGCCCACCGGCCCCTCTTCCGTACCCAGTCCTCACCAGCCTCCACCTCCCTCACGCTGCCAGACAAGCCCCTGCCAGTACCCGCCCCAGAACCACATAGCAAACCACGCTTCACCACCGGTAAGAAATGAACCACACACACCCAGGCACACTGCCACAAGGGAACCTGTTTAGGTATAGGTTATTATCCCTACTGTGGCTGTAATTCAATTGCTCCAATCTGAGGCCTGGTCAAGGAATCTCTGATAAGATATGGGTATTAAGCAGTTTATATGCTTATATTGCATTTGTTTCCATATCTCTCTTGTTGTGGGTAGATCTGTCTTACAGCTGTTGATTCACCGGAAATACTAACGTTAATGTGTGTCTCTGTTTGGTTGCAGGCCTGGTTTATGACTCTCAGATGCTGAAGCACCAGTGCACATGTGGTGACAACAGCAGCCACCCAGAGCATGCTGGGAGGATCCAGAGTATCTGGTCACGTCTCCAGGAGAGAGGTCTCAGGGGCCAGTGTGAGGTACATAGACCACCGTTTTTACCTCCTTTTTCTTTACCTACCCACTCGGCACACTGGTTGAATCAACGTTATTTCCACGTCATTTCAATGAAATCACGTTGGACCAACGTGGAATAGACGTTTAATTGACGTCTGTGCCCTGTGGGTAGACTCAAGGGACAAACATGACCTTTTCATTCGTAGCCATATTCAATATTGCTAGGGGTAGTTGTATCTTACTAAATGGTCCAGTGTCTGCTCTAAGTTTGGTCCATGTTCCCCCATACAGACTATCCGGGGTCGAAAGGCCACTCTGGAGGAGCTGCAGTCGGTCCATTCAGAGCGTCATGTCCTGCTGTACGGCACCAACCCACTCAACCGCCTCAAACTGGACAACCGCAAGCTGGCTGGTACGTCCTCATTAACGATTTGATGATGTTTTCATATAATCTGTCATGCCAATCTTATGCCAGGACCCCTTGCATAACTGGCAACAGTTTGGCAATAGTAAAGTAAAGCTACTCTCTGGTGTCTCTACTGAATAGAGATTTGCCTGGTTAATGATTCGAACGGTACGGTATTGATAGCACTTTGGAATCCCTTACGTTTAGCAGTTAACTCATTACAATGAACACAGTTTCACACATTTCTCTTCTGATGAAAATAATGTGTTAATATTCTGTGAATACAAATGTTGTATTCACTGATGACATTTGTATTTAAAGTTTTGCGAAAGCGGTTCTAAGATATGCAAGGCAGGTACGACGGCAATAAAACGATCAGAAGTTCTGTATTTCAGAATGTGATCATTGCTACTCTGCTATAGATACATTTCAATATAGATCCAAAAATTGCTTCTATGCGATTGAGAAAAAGTGTAAGATGTAATTTCACTGATGGTACACAGACAAACAGTAATGTCATATGCTAATAAAATGATCTGAAAATAAGCTGTTACCACTGATTATTTGTGATGAATAATACCACTCATTGTTCTCCCACAGGCATTCTCTCTCAAAGGATGTTTGTGATGCTCCCATGTGGAGGAGTGGGGGTAAGTGAGAGACCCAACGCACACACACACACACACACACACACACACACACACACACACACACACACACATATGCATGCACGCACACATCCACATACACGCACACATCCACATACACACATTTTCCCCCAGCTCTCTCTCTTGCTCACAACACACACATCTCTTGATTTCAGTTGGAAATTCTTCCCTCCAAGTCCTTAACAACACGTATATGATATGGTCCATTCAGAGTGATTAGCGATGAGTTGTTGTTTCACAGAGAGAGCCATGAGAAGATGAGGAGGGGATATGAAAAAAGAAAGCATATGAGTGGGTTGAGACAATAAATTGCCTGACGATCTCTGTCGGACCATGAGATTTCAATCTAATAAAAACATGATGCTCATGACGGGGGAAAAGAAATGCCTCCAATTTCATTGTCTGAGCCAGACGGCTAGAAATACAAGTTTGTGAACAAACGGGAAAAAATTCTGAAAGGAAGAAAGGATATGTAGAATGGAGTGGACAGCAGCATGTTTAAGTCCCTGAGGGAATTCCCTCGTGTGCATGCATGCGTTTTCCTCTCCCTGGAAATGTCTGCTTTTTCCTCTTCCATGTATGCACCATGTATGCACCATGTATGCATTTTCACCACGTATGCATTTTCAACATTTATGCATTTTCCTCTCCCTGGAAACAAGTCCTGTTTTCCCTCTTGTATTTCTCTGTTGCTTGAGTAGCAAATCTCTATGGCACCGGGTGTGTCTGTGTACTGTAAGTATGGTAATATATCAGACAGCTGTTTTCTAGTCCCATAAATGATTGAGGTGAGGTCTGTGTGCCTCCAAACTGGTGTACCTGTACTAATACTTAGTGCCATTGAAACCATGGAAGAAAAACACTACACCTGATCCATACAGCATGTTAGCGGATTCTAAACACATACTAATGACTGGTTCCTTCACGCTTGGCCGTCGTGCTGTCCTGTCACTCACACTTGTGTTGTTTTTGATTGGCAGGTGGACAATGACACAATCTGGAACGAGTCTCATACGTCCACGGCATCGCGCATGGCTGCAGGCAGTGTCACAGAGCTGGCCTTCAGAGTGGCCAAGGGAGAGCTCAAGGTAAGACACAGAGATCTGTAATCCCCATCAAATCACACTCCAGACTATCTCTACAACTGCCTCAGGCAACTTGACAAAGAATAGTGAATGATCATGTTTTGTTTTGTTTCTCTCCAGAATGGCTTTGCAGTGGTGAGGCCCCCAGGCCACCATGCTGACCCATCCAACCCAATGTAAGTCTGTCTCATATTCTCACATCGAATGTGTGTGTGTGTGTGTGTTTTTGTTTGTGTGTAGTTTTTCATGTGTACTATACTCCTTGTGGTAGTGCGTGCCCAGGCTAACCACAGCGGCCTCTGCTGAGCGTTGCAGTGTCAGCACGCTGTCTGATGAAAGATATTTATGGGCTGATAGTGAAGCTGGGAAGGAAAAGAACAGAGAGAAGATTTATGCATCTCCTATTGGTGTGCTGAGTCGGCTTTTAGGAATTCCACAATTTTTCTTCGTATCCTAACCACTATCATCTTGTATTGCTAATGTCTGTTTCTCTACCTTTCTTTCCCTCCCTCCCTCCCTCCCTCCCTCCCTCCCTCCCCCTCCCTCCCCCCTCCCTCCCCCCCCCTCCCTCCCCCCTCCCTCCCTCCCCTCCCTCCAACCCTCCCTCCCCCCCCTCCCTCCCTCCTCCCTCCCTCCCCCCCCCCCCCCTCCCTCCCCTCCCTCCCTCCCTCCCTAACCTCCCTCCCCCCCCCCTCCCTCCCTCCCTCCCTCCCTCCCTCCAGGGGTTTCTGCTATTTCAACTCGGTGGCCATCGCAGCCAAGCAGCTCCAACAGAAACTGAGTGCCAACAAGATCCTCATCGTTGACTGGGTAAGGGACTACAGTTGCAGTGATTGTAGCAATAACAGTAGCGACACTATTTTTCTTGGTCGTATCCTCGTCTCAGTTGACCTACTACTGTTTTGACAATAACTACAGTATTTAGTATGACCCTTATGCTATACTGTATACACATGAAAACATGTATGTATACACAAGTAAACATGTATGTATACACATGTGAGTTCTGTCTCACATTGCTTTATTTGTTACTATTGGCCAGGTCTAGGATATGACATAAAATAAGCTAGCAGTTATGTGATTTAATGTAACCAAATCTTCTCTTCCATCTCTGTCCTGTTGCTAGGATGTTCACCATGGTAATGGGACCCAGGAAGTGTTTTACAATGATCCCAGTGTGCTGTATATCTCACTGCATCGCTATGATGACGGCAACTTCTTCCCTGGCAGCGGGGGGCCAGCTGAGGTAAGTGACATCGTTGGGTCAGCTCTACACCGGGCATTCTGCCAGTAGGACAATGGGCATGACATCTAGCTAGGTTCCAAAGTAACAGCGGACAGATGTCTGCTCAAGGGTCTTAGTGTGTTTAGGAGACGTTCTATTACACGTGTTGTTCCTCTAGCACCTCTATGTTATTGACCACATCTCCATGGAGAATGCATCGTCTCAGTAGGTCTCTCTGTGTGCCTGTGTTGTAGGTGGGATCTGGTGCTGGAGAAGGCTTCAACGTCAACGTGGCCTGGACTGGAGGTCTGGACCCCCCTATGAGTGATGCTGAGTACATCGCTGCTTTTAGGTACGACAGCTCTGACCATGATCCTTTCTGGTTTAAACATCAATGTCCACCCGTCCCCATTTCTGTAACTATGAAAAAACAAAGGTCTTACCTTGTCACTTTCTAGAAAGACCCCCTTCTCCCCTCATACGGTATTGACTGTAATTTGATTGAAGTGCAAAACCTCTTGACGCATTTCTGAATCGGAGTCATTTGAAGTGCATGTGTACGGTCCCAATGTTCTATGTTTTATGTGTGAGATTAAATTGTCTCCAGGTTTGGTGGTTGTTGTATTAAACAGACATTTCACTGCCACTTCCTCCATAGCACTTAATTGCCACCGGTGGGTGGTTCAGGTTCTAATGAAGTTTCTGTATTTTGGTTAGGTCGTCTGTCTGGTGGCAACCGTAGGAAACTGTGGCGACCACAGACAGTGGTGGGTGGGCCCCACCTCTAAGCCAGTGTAACAAAATGAGAATGACAACATAGTCCTGGAAAAGTTTCAACATACGTTTTTAACTTCAACGTAATAAGAAACCAGGGTTTAATATTCCTATTACACCTCTCTTTTCCACACAGTAGTACACCACCCTTGGAAATAATAATAAAACCTCTGTTTTTGAATCTGAAAAGACACCACCATTTTGTTGCCACACATGTCTGTCCCACACAGATTTAAAATGTCTAACAAGTTTGTTGGTGAAACGTTCTCAGTCAGTTTCTCTAAACTCCAGGGGTAAGGAATGCACCCCCACCACCTCCTTGTCTCCTCTGTCTCATTCCTCTTCTCCTCTTCTCCCTACCTCTCTCCTTCCCTTGCTTTGATTGATCTTTAATGAGCCCTCTCCCTCTTTCTCTTGTTCTCCCTGTAGTCTGCCTATAGCTGGGCTCACAGGGGAGTAGGGGAGGTTTTATTGGTCTGCAGGGGAGGCAGGGTTGGTTAGTGTGGTGGGGAGTGGGGGGGGTCTGGGCTGGAGGAATCCAAACGCAGGATAATGAACCCAAATGGATCCCAGATGGCAGGCTGTCAGTGACGTGAGGAGAGTGACAAGCTCCAAATGGGAACCAGACGTGCTTATGGAGGCTTTGAACTCGGGCGGCAGCAGAGATGCCTGCGTTAGCTCCCTCGCTAGCTAGTGGTCCTGCTCTGTTCTGTGCTGTGCTGGTTGACTCTCTAACAGAGAGAAGTGGCTGACGCCAGTCCAGAAAACAACAGGAGGCCCCTGCAGCTCGACCTCAACCCTGCTCTCTTCACTGTCATTAACAGCCAGACAGGGCTGTTTGTGGAGTAAATATTGTCGAGGTGTTGTTGAAATGCTGTTGTTTCTCCCTGCAGGACGGTGGTGATGCCCATAGCTCAGGAGTTCTCCCCTGATGTGGTCCTGGTCTCCTCAGGGTTCGATGCAGCAGAGGGACACCCTGCACCTCTAGGGGGGTACAAGGTCACCGCCAAATGTAAGCAAGGCTTTCCTCAAACAGTACACGTTAGACCATGAGCTAGCTTGTACAGTGGTTTCAGAGCTTTGCTAGTTAGTTCTTGATAAATAGAAGGTAAGACATTTATAAGCCTTGACCTGGTACACGCTGACCTGGTTGCATCACTGTTGTAAATGTGTGTCTTTATTGATTTATATGAATCTGTGCTGTAAATGTCATTAAGATTGGTACAGTGCCTTCAGAAAGTATTAATACTCCTTGGCTTATTCCACATTTAGTTGTGTTACAGCCTGAATTCAAAATGGATTACATAGATTTTTTATCTCACCTATCTACACAGCATACCCCATAATGACAAAGTGAAAACATGTTTTTAGACATTTTTGCAAATGAATTCAAAATGAAATACAGAAATATCTAATTTGCATAAGTATTCACACCCCTGAGTCAATACAATGTTAGAATCACCTTTGGCAGCGATTACAGCTGTGAGTCTTTCTGGTTAAGTTTCTAAGAGCTTTGTACACCTGGATTGTACAGTAAAATGTTTTTATCTTCAAGCTCTGTCAAGTTGGTTGTTTTTTCATGTCTTGCCATAGATTTTCAAGGCGATTTTAGTCTAAAATTTAACTAGGCCACTCAGGAACATAACATATCCTCTTGGTAAGCAACTCCTTGTGTTTTAGGTTATTGTCCTGCTGAAAGGTGAATTTGTCTCCCGGTGTCTGTTGGAAACAGATTGAACCAGGTTTTCCTTTAGGATTGTGCCTGTGCTTAGCTCTATTTCGTTTCTTTTTATCCTGAAAAACTCCCTAGACCTTGCCGATGACAAACATACCTATAACATGATGCAGCCACCACCATTCTTGAAAATATGAAGAGTGGTACTCAGTGATGTGTTGTGTTGTATTTTCCCCAAACATAACGCTTTGTATTCAGGATATAATGTTAATTTCTTTGCCACAATTTGTGCAGTTTTACTTTAGTGCCTTATTGCAAACAGGATGCATGTTTTGGAATATTTGTATTCTGTACAGGCTTCCTTATTTTCACTCTGTCATTTAGGTTAGTATTGTAGAGTAACTGAAATGTTGTTGATCATCAGTTTTCTTCTATCACAGCCATTAAACTCTGTAATTGTTTTAAAGTCACCATTGACATCATGGTGAAATCCCTGAGCGGTTTCCTTCCCCTCTTGAAATTGAGTTAGGAAGGATGCCTCGTTATTGTTATTTTATTGTGTTACTTTTTAAATGTTTTACTTTAGTTTATTTAGTAAATATTTTCTGTTGTTTTTGGCGCATGAGGCAAATACATTTGATTTGATTCTATTTTTTTATTTGTATCTTTGTTGTAAATGGGTGTATTGATACACCATCCAACGTGTAATTAATAACTTCACCATGCTCAAAGAGATATTCAATGTCTGCTTATTGTATTTTTACCCATCTACCCATCTTTGCGAGGCATTGGAAAACCTCCCTGGTATTTGTGGTTGAATCTGTGTTTGAAATTCACCGCTCTTCTGAGGGACCTTACAGATAATTGTATGTGTGGGGTACAGAGATGAGGCAGTCATTCAAAAATCATGTTAAACACTATTATTGCACACAGTGAGTCCATTCAATTTATTATGTGGCTTGTTAAGCAAATATCTACCCCTGAACTTATTTAGGCTTGCCATAACAAAGGGGTTGAATACTTATTGACTCAAGACATTTCAGGTTTTCATTTTAAATTAATTTGTAAAAAATTCCACTTTGACATTATTGGGTATTGTGTGTAGGCCAGTGACACAAAATCTCAAATTAATCAATTTTAAATTCAGGCTGTAACACAACAAAATGTGAAAAAAGTCAAGGGGTGTGAATACATTCTGAAGGCACTGTATATGGCCATGTTGTCAGTCTAGAAAAGGAGTTGGCACACATGCCTCATTGAACATGATTTAGGCTAGTTTAACATGCAAAGTTTATGTGCTTAATTGTCCACAACATCCCATATCGACTGTGTTGTTTTTGATGTGTCCATCAGGTTTTGGGTTCCTGACCCGGCAGCTGATGGGTCTGGCTGGAGGCCGGGTGATCATGGCCCTGGAGGGAGGTCACGACCTCACGGCCATCTGCGACGCCTCCGAGGCCTGCGTCAGCGCTCTCCTGGGCATTGAGGTGAGAGACTGGTTTAAGGTGCATTAAAGCAGTTTATGAACTACTTTTAAACCCCTTCATAAATCATGTTAAGTATACCACAAAGGAATGTGAAGTCTATAGCCTCATAAGGAATATTCAATCATATATAGTGCATTCGGAAAGTAATCAGACCCCTTGACTTTTCCCACATTTTGTTACATTACAGCCTTTTTCCTTATCTATCTACACACAATACCCCATAATGACAAAGCGAAAACAGATTATTAGAAACACCTTATTTAAATAAGTATTCAGACCCTTTGGTAGAGCACGGTGTTTGCAACGCCAGGGTTGTGGGTTCGATTCCCACGGGGGGCCAGTACAAAATTTTTTTTTTATGAAATGTATGCATTCACTACTGTAAGTCGCTCTGGATAAGAGCGTCTGCTAAATGACTAAAATGTAAAAAATATTCAAATGTAAAAATGAGACTCAAAAATGAGCTCAGGTGCATCCTGTTTCCATTGATCATCCTTGAGATGTTTCTACAACTTGATTGGAGTCCACCTGTGGTAAAATCAATTAATTGGCACATGACAGCCCGCTTGAAGTTTGCCAAAAGGCACCTAAAGGACTCTGACCATGAGAAACAAGATTTTCTGGTCTGATGATACCTAGATTGAACTCTTTGGCCTGAATGCCAAGCGTCACGTCTGGAGGAAACCTGGCACCATCCCTATGGTGAAGCATGGTGGTTTCAGCATCATGCTGTGGTGATGTTTTTCAGCGCAGGGACTGGGAGACTAGTCAGGATCGAGGGAAAGATGAACAGAGCAAAGCATAGAGAGATCCTTAATGAAAACCTGCTCCAGAGCGCTCAGGACCTCAGACGGGCAAAGTCTGTGAATGTCCTTGACTGGGCCAGCCAGAGCCCAGACGTGAACCCGATCAAATATCTCTGGAGAGACCTGAAAATAGCTGTGCAGCGACGCTCCCCATCCAACCTGACAGAGCTTGAAAGGATCTGCAGAGAAGAATGGGAGAATCTCCCCAAATACAGGTGTGCCAAGCTTGTAGCGTCATACCCAAGAAGACTTGAGGCTGTAATCGCTGCCAAGGGTGCTTCAACAAAGTACTGAGTAAAGAGTCTGAATACTTATGTAAATATATACGTTTCCATTATTTATTTTTGTGCAAAAAAAATTATATTTTTTTGCTTTGTCATTATGGGGTATTGTGTGTAGATTTATGAGGACGAAAAACACTTTAGTACATTTTCGAATTAGGCTGTAACATAACATAATGTGGAAAAAGTCAAGGGGTCTGAATACTTTCCAAATGCACTGTAAATAAGAGGAAAGATGTTGAGGGCTGGAAAGGAGGATGATGTTGATTAGTGGCCTGATGGTTTCCTCTCCCACTGTGTTGTCCATACAGGAGCCTTTGTCAGAGGAGGTGCTGCTGCAGAAGCCCAATGCTAACAGTGTTTGCTCGCTACAGAGAGTCATACAGATACATGGTGGGTAAACAGTCATTCTACTCCTTATGTCTCTTTTTCATACAGTACAGCACTGTCCCTCTTTTCCCTCTGTCTCTCTATTCTATTTTTGTCTATCCCTTTATTCTGGTCTGATCCTAATTATTGTGAAATGCAGACTTCCTGAGTACACACAATGATTTAATACATTAGGCTACAAGGCTATTAATAATATTCATCTTTCACCATATGGGCCCATACAGTATGAGGGACTAGCTTTTATACCATTTGGACGATTAGACCTTCTGACTGCAGCCAAAGTGCTCACTGCTCATTCAAGTGTGTGTGCTTACTGGCTCTGGTTTAGGCAAAAAAACACACAGAATAAACACACATAATGTAGGGCAGAGTGGGGTGTTTGTTTTACATTCATGTTTTACATTCAGCTTCACTCCGTCAAGGGAAATATAGTATTCTTTTAACAAAGATATCTACATATATTTCAGGATGTTGTGTATACAGTTGCTTGCGAAAATATTCGCCCCCCTTGGCATTTTTCCTATTTTGTGTTGCCTTTTAACCTGGAATTAAAATAGATTTTGGGGGGGTTGAATCATTTGATTTACACAACATGCATACCACTTAGAAAATGCAAAATGCAAAACCACCATGCTTCACTGTGGGGATGGTGTTCTCGGGGTGATGCGAAATCTTGGGTTTGCGCCAGACATAGCGTTTTCCTTGATGGCCAAAAAGCTCAATTTTAGTCTCATCTGACCAGAGTACCTTCTTCCATATGTTTGGGGAGTCTCCCACATGCCTTTTGGCGAACACCAAATATGTTTGCTTATTCTTTTCTTTAAGCAATGGATTTTTTCTGGCCACGCTTCCGTAAAGTCCAGCTCTGTGGAGTGTACTGCTTAAAGTGGTCCTATGGACAGATACTCCAATCTCCGCTGTGGAGCTTTGCAGCTCCTTCAGGGTTATCTTTTGTCTCTTTGTTGCCTCTCTGATTAATGCCCTCCTTGCCTGGTCCGTGGGTTTTGGTGGGCAGCCCTCTCTTGGCAGGTTTGTTGTGGTGCCATATTCTTTCCATTTTTTAATAATGGATTTAATGGTGCTCCGTTGGATGTTCAAAGTTCGGATATTTTTTTATAACCCAACCCTGATCTGTACTTCTCCACAACTTTGTTCCTGACCTGTTTGGAGAGCTCCTTGGTCTTCATGGTGCTGCTTCCTTGGTGGTGCCCCTTGCTTAGTGGTGTTGCAGACTCTGGGGCCTTTCAGACCAGGTCTATATATACTGAGATCATGTGACAGATCATGTGACACTTAGATTGCACACAGGTTGACTTTATTTAACTAATTATGTGACTTCTGAAGGTAATTGGTTGCACCATATCTTATTTAGGGGCTTCATAGGGGGTGAATACATATGCACGCACCACTTTTCCTGTTTTCTTTTATTTAACTTTTTTTTAAACAAGTAATTTTTTTTCGTTTCTCTTCACCAATTTGGACTATTTTGTGTATGTCCATTACATGAAATCCAAGTAAAAATCCATTTAAATGTCATGTTGTAATGCAACAAAATAGGAGAAACGCCAAGGGGGATGAATACTTTTGCAAGGCACTGTACACGGAAATAATCGGAATATATGTAAAAAAAGAAATAAAAAAACCCCACTGTAATTTGCTCAACTTACTCCAATGGCAATTGGCTCAATTACCCCACTCTCTCCTACTGTATAGCCCAAAAGATTCTCTGTCTGTTTTTCAGGTCAGTATTGGCAGTCCCTAAAGACGTTCAGTAGCTCCGTGGGCCTGTCCTTCGTGGGTGCTCAGAGAAGAGACTGTGAGGAGACTGATGCTGTCAATGCTCTGGCCTCTCTCTCTGTGGGGGTCCTGACCAGCAAGAGGTACGACAGGGGCACATGTACACAAACACTCCTAAACACTCTCAAACACTCCTAAACACTCCTAAACACTCTCAAACACTCTCAAACACTCTCAAACACTCTCAAACACTCCTAAACACTCCTAAACACTCCTAAACACTCCTAAACACTCTCAAACACTCTCAAACACTCTCAAACACTCCTAAACACTCTCAAACACTTCTAAACACTCTCACAGTAAAGGGCAGGCTCCCCTGTACAGTACTGTACAAATATGATGCATGATGCTTTTCCTAACCATCTTCTCTATGTGTTTGCCCCCCAGCCTCCCCGACGAGCCTATGGAGCACGACGACGATTCCATGTAAAAGATGCTGACTTTTGACCTCAGAGACCTCCTCCAGGACGTCCCAATAGCCTTGGAGATCCTGCGCTGTCACACGACGAAGGGGAGGAGTGTAGATTATGGAACTCTGCCTTAACCAATGAGACCTTAAAGCCACACAGTGCCTCAAAGACCACTGTCCATTCTCCTCAGACTGTATGCAGCGCAACTTAACACAGCGAAGAGTGAACTCAACACAGGGGAACTAATGTAGCCTGCTAAGCCACACCAAAGCCCTGTCAGTGTATATGTGAGATAAAAGATGTTCTCTCAAACAACTGATTATTTTACTCTGTCCGTGGTCTAGCCCTAGCAAGACAGAGTCATTTATATTGTGTGTATCCAGAAGGATACGTCCATACCAGCCCTGTGCCGTCATATTGACCACTCTTTGGCCTTTAAAACAAGTACAGACATAAAGGACTTGTGGAGGCACTTACAGTAAGGAAATACTTCCCAGCCATTGTCTTGTTTCCCCAGTGTCTGTGAATAATACAGGCCATAGAGACTAAAAGAAGATGTGCCCTTGAAGGAGGGATTACTTAGCACCAGGTCTGTGGGTGTCTGTTGTTGTGTCAGTGAGCAGAGCAGACCCCAGTCTGTCTGAGGAAGGCCCTGGACAGACAGAGGGAGAGAGAGAGAGAGAGCCTGGAGGGGACCGGCCAGCACCTGGCAACTGTTGAATGGCTCAGTCGGTCCTCGATGATGTCATTAATAGTTTAACCACTAAAAAAATACAAAAAAATAAGAAGAAAATGAAGATTTGGATGACTGTGGTCTTATCTGTTGTTTTTGTTTTTGCACTGTGCATTCCGTAATGTGAACCGTTGAAAATTCCAAACCTCGGGGAAACTAAAGTTCGAGATTATTTAATGATCTGTTCAACTTTGAAGATTGGAAGATATTGTTGTCCTCTAAAATCCACTCACATTCTAAAAAGAAGACTTATGCATTCTACATTTCTACCGGCATGTATACACAATGAGTATTTATAGAAAGTGCATTTACGAAAAAATCCTGTTTGGCCAGATTGTATTACAAATACTTTCCACTGCTGTTCATAGACAAGTGTCTTTATATATTGTTGGCAGGGACACACACAAACACACACACTCAGAAAGGCATTGTAGACATGCACGCTATTTCCCTTTATGTCTCACCACTGACATGATGAGGACCAAAATTATACCTCCTGTCTCGAGGATATATAGTATACAAACTGGATGAACTGAAACAATTAAACCAATGAATCTTACGAAGAGCTGAAGACCTACCACTGTTTGGAAGGAAATACTAGTTCTATGTTCATTCCTATGCCATTGTATTGTTTATGATGCTAGTCAAAGGCTCTAATGCACTTCATGGAGATCTCCCAAAGAAACCGGTCTTCAATATGGCTGCAGTGGGACTGTATTACTGCAGATGGACCAGTGTGGTTACGGTGTTACTGTACGTTAATGTTTGTTTTTGCAGGACCAGAATTTTGACCTGTGGATAGACATTTATTGTGTACATTCATTTGACAGTTCAGTTCCCTTGATATTATCCAAGGACAGTAATATCAAGCGGAGTTGAATACAGTTAAACTGAGTGTATTATTTTATGTGAAAACCTTCTTTATAGTGTTGCTCTGTTTGTTTCGTGGACCAACCAAAATACTATTACTGTTAGCACTATGGAGGTCAGTGGTGGTCGGTGCCATTTAAGATGAGGGAGGACGATTTCTTTTTTTTATGAGCTTGGCCTTATTCTATTACAGCATATTAGATGGCTGTCATTCATATTCCATTCACCCAGTTCACTGTAACAGTGATAGGTTTAGGCTACTTCATGATACTCAAATATTACCTAAACCCATCATGTTGCTACAACCTAGCCTATGAATGAAAGTTTACAACGTAGATGCACACAGGTCAAGAGAAACATTTGAGGTGACAGACCGTGACACATTCAATATCACCTTGTACACTCTTGTCTGCATCTCGCTGATCTAGGGTGTAATCATTAGTCCAACAGTTGCAAACAAGTTTCTATTGGACAAATTCAGGTATGTTTATCTCCATTTCGTTCTGTTTGCTTCCATTTAAGAAATGTTTTACAACAGAATCGGCAGAATGAATACACCCCTAATCACGCGTAAATACAGTTCACTTTCATAGCAGCCACGTTGTATTCCTTCTCGCATCTATGCGCTCTCATTTTTACATGTTTTTTTTCTCCTCCTCTCACCTTTCGCTTGTGGACTTCAATGCACAACACATCAGCTGAATGTGACCAGGCAAAAATAAACTTTCCATGCCAAACCATATCATAACCGCTACACACAGTCTACATCGTTGTCACCATATTAGCTAAAGTAACGTCATAGTCAACATAGCTAATATAACTAATGCGTTAGTAAACCCGCTATGATCATGCAGTAACGTTACAGTGTACAGCCAGTAAGCAGTTTAGCACCTGCACCAGCGGGCCCCGGAGGCAATACATTTGTAAAACCAAAATCTTACCTTGACTTGGAAGAGTTCCAGTGTTTTGTTGGATAGTCATAGCCAGCTAGCTAACATAGCATCCCTCTGTTCGAGAAGAGTATTTAAGCAGGCTAAACTAGCTAGCTGCATAGGCTATCTAAGTAAGTGAAAGTGAAAATGACTCTTTCTTGCTTCTATATTTTGGAAGAAATTACTTTGTTCAAAATTGTTCAACTATTGTCTTTCTCTCTTTGAGTCAACTACTCACCACATGTTATGCACTGCAGTGCTAGCTAGCTCTAGCTTATGCGTTCAGTACTAAATTCATTCTCTGTCTCTGATCCTTTGACTGGGTGGACAACATGTCATTCATGCTGCAAGAGCTCAGATAGGTTGGAGGACAAGTCAATGTACCCAGAGGAGGATGGACCATGGTGCTACACCATGGTGCTACCCTACAGAGTGCTGTTGAGGCTACTGTAGACTTTCATTGCAAAACTGTGTTTTAATTCATTATTTGGTGACGTGAATAGTATAGTTTTATCTAATTCATTCAATTTTATGAAATTCACTGAGGATGGTCCTCCCCTTCCTCCTCTGAGGAGCCTCCACTGATGGAGATGTGGCTTTACTATGATGGTGCATACTTCTCCCTTAGGCCTTGTGTAGGAAGTGTCTCTTGTACTCCAGTTGTATGTATGATACAGTACTTGACATCATGCTGATTATAGATTTTCAGATATACTGTATCTGCACACATCCAAACTGAAACTAGTTTGTTAACATGTCCTGAGGCCTTTTTTGTGTGTTCATGACGTCCAGTGTAGATCGTTTTTGTTGTGAATTGAAATGTGTAGCACATTCCATGGTTCGTTTTCTATATTCATTCTGGGCTTATGTAGTTTGTCTTAATGAACATTTCATCTAGATTGCACTCATTTTTAGAGGTTCTTCAGTGGATGAAAAAAAAACTGCCCACCATCAAATTGAGAAATTGACATTTGTTTTCAGATTCACAATATTATTTTGTATATGACCCCATACTTCTATGGAATGTGGCTAAATGTCTAAATGTATCATAAGCTCTCTAGTAATGTGTATTACTGTGTTTTCTCTGTTGGAAATCGAAGAGGAGAGTGAGAGAGAGCATCCAATTCTGACTAACCACTGCAGAAAGAAAGCATTTACAAGGCATATTTTTTCAGGAACATTCTCTCTGCTGGTGCGCCAATACAGTGGCATGTACGCTGGTGATACACGTCAATCTTGTCTTAACTAAACATTCTTCTCTAACCTTAGCTTCATCCTCTCCCCTAGTTGTCGTTGAGAGAGAGAGATAACGATAACCATGCTAACAAGTCTTATAGTCTTTTCTTACTATACTCTACCAACCACTGTGGATGGCTACAGATGTAGGATTGAAATTTGATCACCCTGTTGCCGGAGAACTTTCCTGAAATGCAGGAAATGTAAACCTTGTAGTGTATTTGGGGTAAAATAAAATAAAAAGTCCACTTTAAAAAAATGTATCAATCTCTACAATACTGTCCATTAATTATAATTCACATAATTCACATTTCCTGTTGCTGCAGGACTACTTTTGTGCTGTAGCAAACTGGTTCAAATAAAAATAAAAATCTGTATATGTGTGTAGGAGGCCATTGGCAGTTTTCAATATTCATTATTGTTTGTACTAACTATTTGTTTTGGGGTGGTTGTTTTCAAGACTCTGGGCAATGTTTGCCCATAAGATCCCCTCAAAGACTTGTATAAAACGAAATATAAGTAACCACCATTATTCATATTCTCGTAGAACAGTGCCTGTGTTCTTTGTCTCGTAGTACACCGGTGGGTATCTGTTGTCTATGAAGTAATGTTAGAGAAAGTGTGTTGAATACTGTACATTACCTTTCCTGTAAAGACTTCCAGGGGCCTATGGGCAACACTCTTATTGTCTTAGTGACAAGTGGGCCGCTCCTCTTGATTTCCTTTAAAATTGTCCTTTTTATGCTCTATTTCTTAAAGTCACTGTAAATAGATACTCAATACCAAAATACATCACGCATGTGCCTTGAGTCAAGTATTGGTAGCCTTCACTAACTGGAGTTAAGAATAACAGAGTCTTTTTTTCATACTTTTTATTTACCTTGTGTTAATTTTTTTCCTACATATTTCCTATGTATGTATAGAAAGAATGTCTATTTTGTACTGTTTTTCTCTTCATTAAATTTTTTTTATTGTCATTTTTGTGTGTACAGAATTGTAGGTGTGACAACATGTTGGATATACGGTGTACTTTCCTGGTCCACTAATACATGTATCCACATGTGCTTCTGTGGTTGGGCATATCATAGGATTTCTTTCCAACCAGACAACCAATAAATATTTTAGAGGCCTTATTTTCCCCAAAAGAACAACAGCTTTATGGGCAATTATACCCTGGTCTGCCTGAGCAGACACTTGGGCCTCATTAAGGAAGTCTGTGCTATACTAATTTATGCTGACAGGGTAACACGTAGATAACCTGGTAACCCAGGTTCTTTCACACACAAACTCAAAGAAGGATAATCGCTGTATTTCCTATGTATTTGGCGTTTAGAAATGTTATTGTGTCATCATCCATCTCCAAATGTTTGGTCATACATTTTGGATGCTGATGGTGGACTTGTCCATTTTGGTGTAGTCGCAGTACAGGGTGTATGCTTTAAGGTGAGATTGGCAATAAGATGGGGCTGAGAAAGGTGCTTCAAAGATGCTCAAGTACTCATTCTATTATCTTACACCAACTGATTCCCTTTTAATGAGGAATTGTGTTTTGGTTTACAAACAGTTCTGTACTACATGTAGTTACACTACAATAGGAATATTCCCATTAATATCTGCAACTTACATTTGTTTACCAAATTGTTTCCAAGTCACAAGTTGCAATTTCCAGGTCCTAAAAAGCTATAGTTGTCCCTCTTCTAGACCTGCTAGTAGCTCTGAATCATTGTCCCATAGATTCTGTGTGGGCTCGAGGAAGCTGAGTCTCTCTACAGTACCTCTCCAGAGTGAGGGCAGGCTCATATCTTTGATTTAGTTGGTCCAGAGATGTAGGTCCAAATCAGTAAACAAAGGGATTGCAGACCAACAGGTGGAGGCTTCTCAGACGCCTTGGTACGGTGCTGGGGAGACAGACACAAGATTCTGTAAGTGCTACGTGCTTCAAACATTCTGTAAGTGTTACGTAATGAAAAATATGCCATTTCCTTTTGTGTTGAAGAAAGCACAAATGATTAGTCCATGACGCCTAACAAAATCCCTCTGCACTCTCTAACAGTTAAACTGGTTCAACTCCCAGGGGAAAAAGTAATGGGAATAAAAACTCCCTTTAGTATTGAGCTGTTTATGTCCATTTTCCCTGCCCCTGTTTTGTTTGGAGGTTAGGGCTGGGTGTTTTGTTGACCATGTCCTAGTAAAATGTGGTATTTCTATTAAATGTAACTGGATAATATCAATAAACATGCACATAAAAGACAAAAGTAACCTCAAATATAAGTATAAACTTAGAACAGTTGGTCAATCTAAAGCCAAAGTGTGTGGCAATAAGTTTAGCGATGAGACCAACGCAGGCTAAAACACCAATGTGTATTTGATCTCCTTAATTAATAAGGAAGCAATCTGACAGCGGTGCAACAACTGGTGAGCTGTAGCGGCCATCTTGAAAGACACGGATAAACATCGATGCCTAAAAAAAATTGTATTTATGTGGCATATACACACACACATACCAAGGCAACCATACGGAATAGCAGGGAGAACATGTGCATACTGTATTCACATGTATATGAATACAAAAATGAACAGAAAAGGCTAAGCAGACGAACTGGAGAATACTACAGGACCCTAACGAGAAAGGAGCAAAGAATGTCTTCAGAGTCCGCTTGAAGACTGAACCATAACAAAGGCCATCCCAACAAACACTGTCTGAGAATGCATTTCTCACATCTAGCTGCCTATACAGGCCACTTTCATTTCACATGGTATTAAGTAAGAGATTAAAGGGTATGTAGCTTTCATTCACCTCAAACACAATTTCTAGAGGACAGTATTATTTGTGAATGTCACAGAAAATAACTTGTCAACGTGGACTAGGTTGTATGAACACACTGTGCTGAATGTACTATGAAAAATACTTCCCTCAGAAGCATGGTAGTGGTACATCTTGTGGACAGTTTAATGATACGTTCTGAGGGTTTTCCTGCATTGGGAATGAAGTGGGTAAAGCAGTGGTTTCACATGGCAAAGGCCAAATGTGTGGCTACTGGTGGAGGGAGGCACAGCCACTGATGAGGCGTCTGACAGCCGTCTTTAACATGGATCGCTGGAACTGAACCAATCAATGACACCACTTTCATCAAACTCCGTGGTTTGTGGGAGTGCAGTAGGCAGCCATCACTTCTCCTTTGAAAGCTAACTGCTGCATGGTTTCTCTCAACCAGTTTGTTTTTGTTCAGCCTTGTCAAGAACTATCTCATTTTTGTGCAACGTAGCAAGTTTAAGCCAAAATGAAAGGAAAGTATTTCAAAGGAAAGTTTTTGCACCTAAATAAATAAATGGAATTGTTCTTTTATTGGAAAGTGAAACTTGTGTTACTTTTTCCACAATCATTTGGCTTCTAAGGTTGATTATTATGAATAGGTCAGTGTCTAAGAAATGTATGAGACTATGGGATACAATGAGTTATGTATGAGACAATGGGATACAATGAGTTATGTATGAGACTATGGGATACAATGAGTTATGTATGAGACTATGGGATACAATGTGTTATGTATGAGACTATGGGATACAATGAGTTATGTATGAGACTATGGTACACAATGAGTTATGTATGAGACTATGGGACACAATGAGTTATGTATGAGACTATGGGACACAATGAGTTATGTATGAGACTATGGGATAATAACAACATCAAGTCTATGAAGAAGTTGCATATGATTATGTTCATGATTTCTGATCTAAATTCAATTTGTATGTGTATAGATAATAAAAAGAAGATACCTACTGTATGGAGCGATTTGTCAGAGTTCAACGTTATTTGTTACAAAATGTATGAAATAACAGCTCTACTTCCTCCTATTAGGTCCATAGTCCAGCTGATAATCATGGGATACAACAAGCTACTATTTTATATACATGTTCAATATAAACTGATCTTGTAGAATAGTTACTGTATACCTTGAATGTAAAAAGAGAATTGTGGTAACCTAAGATGCGCTGTCCTATGATCCTCCCTTGTGATTCACTTACTTGGTAATAGTTACTGGGTTTCATTCTGACAAATGTCCAGCATGGCATTCAATACTCTAATAAAACACCAGGTGTTGCCCTATGTTTATATCTGAATCACCTTCAGCAGATCTGTTCAATTATTACTTCCTTGCATGCAGTATAAAACAGTGAGATTTTGCTTTGGAAAGATAATATTGAGTATGTACTGTATGGTTTGTATCTCGGCAGTCGGAGTGCATACCTGGTGTAGAATGATAAGAGGAGTTAGATGATGTGAGGATGAGGGTCAGAGAGCAGGGGTCAGAGGTCATGGGAGATTGGCTGGGGGAGGGGATGTTAGAGAGGTAGGTGACAGGGCTAGTGGGTAGCAGACATGGACCAGGCCCCCTCCATCCTCCACACTGAGAATGCATAGCTGAGTCTCTCGTGGGCTAGGTAGTTACAGCTGGCCAGCTTGGCATCCATCTCGTCGCTCTGCAGGACCTGGTAGAGGAAGTCAATGTAACGCGAGGCCAGCTTTAGGATCTGGATCTTGCTCAGCTTGTCCGAGGGGAGCGTGGGGATGATCTTACGCAGCGAGGCAAAAGCGTCGTTCAGGGACTGCGTCCGTTGGCGCTCCCGTACATTGGCGATCACCCGTTGGTGCTGAGGGTCCTCCAGGGGCTGGCCTGGGATGGGGAGAGGAGACAGGGAGGGCTGGGGACTCTTCTTAGGCCTCTTGGGTCCTGATGGGATCAAACTGGGAGGCCCTCCTGTTGTTGACTTGTTGTCCTCTGTTGGCGATAAAATGTTGTCTTTCCTGGTGACACTCTTGCGCCCGCCGGCCCCTGGTGTTACCACCACCACAGGGTATTTGATTGGAGCACAGTCTGGCTCCTCCTCACTGGACACCACCCCTCCCTCAGGGTATTCACCACAGCTTGACGGATCCTCTCTCATGGCAGTCTATCTACCTAACCCTGTTTCTACAGCTACACTGTTTCTATCCCACTCCTCTGTTCTCTCCTTAAGGCCCTCTAATGTGCTATGCCCCCTTTAGTTTCTTTCTTTTCTGGCAAGCCTGTATATAGAAATACCCGAAGTGATCTTGCAGGGCTGCTAGGTAGAGAAAGCGAATGGAAAATTAATAAATTCTCAGTATTGGAAATCCATATGTTGCCTACACCTAGACATTACAACAATCTAACACTACAATCTGCTCGCTACATTCAGAACAGCAGTTGCATCTAGTATCCTAGATCAATGTAAGACAGCAGCCAACCTGCATCTGGCTTTTTAAAGAAGAAAGAGGATGGAACTTGTAAGTTCCCACCCATCTGTTCCACAGATTGGCTCAGCTGGGTTCTAAGGCACAGCCAGGCCAAGCATAACAGGAAGAGAATGCGTTTGGTGATTGGTAAGGGTAAAGGGATGAGGCGGAGACAAAGGCACGTGGGTTGACCAATCAGATGGGGATATTCTGGCGTTTTTTTTCCTCGTAGAAGTTGTCCAAGTTTATAGGTTCCAGATTTCTTTCAAAACAAGTCGTTCCCCTCCCCCACACCGTTTTCCCTTCTAAAGTCTCCACAACTCAACACCATCATCAATTCTTTTGGATTTTGGAACGTAGGAAATACTTGAAAGTCAAAAGAGAGAGGCTTCAAAAGTGCTTCCCTTTACCGTTTGAAATCAAGACAATATTCTGCTTACATGATATACTATAACTCCTCATCAGTGTGCCCAGTTTTCTTCGAATAATTAAAGACTCTGCAGTTTCAGTAGTTTTAGGTGGATAGATACTATGGTACTAGGTTATTGTTATCTTTCATCTGTAGCCTACATAACCGAATCATCTGCCCATACCCTGGATGAAATATACAACAAATGCACAGTTTCACTGGATTCAGTTCCACAGTTTCATTCGTTTCGTAAATCAGAACAAGCATCAGAGACAGTGTTTTCAGATTGGTTTTATTTTACTGGAGTCTTGGCGCAGTGTTCTGAGCAGTAGGCTAAAGGGGAAACTGGCATACCAGAGTAGCAGTGAAGTCTAATAGCAAAATTAGCTCAAGCAAAGGATAGAATGAGAGGTTCTGAATCCAAGGCGTGCCTCTGGGAACCTTTGTTTCATCCACTGTGCCAGAACAAGAACACAGCCTTCAGTTCTACCACCATCAGTAGGTTCTCAAATATGGCAGACATCCACAACAAAGAACAAAATCTATTGTTTGACTTTCAGAGATTAGATTCGAACATGCATCAGTCCAAAACAGTTCAATGAACGCCCTCCAACTTAAAAGTGCACTTAATATACATCAGGAATATTGAATTGTGTCGCACTACAGATGCAATGTTTGGACATTAAATCAATTGAATGCATTTAGTATGAGGTTTGGGTTGTTCTCTGAAGAAATGTGGAATTCTGCAGAAAGAGACTTCTTGTCAAGGTACTTACAATAAACAAACAAAAGTCACTTACTACTGTCTTACCTATAAATATATCATTAACATGTCAGACTTCCACTGTCCAGCCCAGATGGGCGGTAAAGGCTGTGGATTTTAAATAATTCCATTGGTGTCGTCAGGAAATTGACCTCCTGAATGTATACCCAACACTGGTCAATGTATAAGCCTAGTATAACAAACAACATTACCTTCAAAGGGTGTAGATGCACAGCATCTGGACAATTGGGTGCGTTGTTAGGAGGCAGAATGCATTCATTATGTTGTGTATAACATTCAGGAATGTAAAGGTCAATTTTAAATATAGCTCTTTAAACAAATCAGCTTGTGTGTCCTTTCCGGAGTCATCACGACGCCTGTGAATGATCAAACTATTTATAAATTACAATCCCATTGAACACCCTCACCGTAAAAATAAATATCTCAGAGCTAATGGAATAATGGAAAATTGATATCAGGGTTGATATAAACACACATATACACAGCACATTTCTAGAGAGGGGCCAAGCATGCTCACAATGGCCTGTGTTGTATGGAAGCCCCCCCCCCCCCCCCCCTCCCCCCGGAGATAGCCGACGTCTGGAAAAGGGAAGAAATCTCTGCCTTCTTCTGTTTGAACTGCACGCTCAAACGAGGACTTAGCCTAAATATTTCCACTGAGAGAGACGGCAAAATATATTATCCCATGATGAGGTTATATACACACCCTCGCACATATGCACACGCACACATATATGCCCTTACACACACACACGCACACACGCACACACACACACACACATGCACCACATGCATAGACAGACATGCATATATACACCAACATCCCAGTAACACAAACATTACTTCATCATTTGATATATAGATGTGATGACAGGGCATGACTATACCTGATACCTTTATTCAATCAGAGCAACAGTGAATCATCTTCAGTTCAGATATAAAAGGAGAGGTGTTTAAGAACAGGCAGATATCGTCCTCTCGCGTGTCACTATGTCATTGTCTCTGTAACATGGAGGAATGCCTGACAGGAAAAACAAGAAGGACCCACGCTCAGAGAAGGAAAAAGGGAACGAATGAAGGAGAGAGGCAGGGAGAGAAAAGTCTCTCCAAACAGAACCAGATGGAGTGTGGGGCGCTCTTTGATCTCTACTCTGCCTGATTGATGTTGCACATTTCATTTCCTCGTCAGGGATGTGACATAATGTTTCGGCCACTATTTTCTCTTTTTTACTCTCTCTCTCTCTTTTCTTTGCAGTGGTCAACACACCAAACAATGAAAAGACATCAAAACTGTGACCATCAAAACCAAAAATGCTGGAAAAGACAACTTGACTGGAAATAGTTCTGAACCCACCAGTTGTGCTAAATCTACTTAGAAATGGACTGAAGCGGCTCACAGCTAGCGTATCAGAGTAGGACACCGTGAAACTGTTGTGTGTGAGGGAACATGTCTATATCATAGCATGGCTGACATCCACAGGAATGTCTAATACTTTAGCTGTGACCTCAGTCTACATCTAATTCAACAAAAGAAATGAGCTGTCATAAAGCAGAGATCTCCAAAGTGTAACCCACTAAGATGTAATGATGACTGCAAACACACTGCTTTGATATCTCAATTCCTGAGAACTCATTTTGCAGTCAGATTCCCTATTTAATATATATTGTGGAAGGTGGTGAGTAAGATATGACTCAACATAGGGAGATTTCAATTATTCTTGCAATATTTTGCGTGTGAAACGTTGGCAGCCTTGAAGCAAAACTCTATTGCACGTTCAATTATTGTTTGTTTTCCACATGCCAGATACTTTTAAATAACACTCGAACCAATCCCAAACAATAGAAGCTAACAAAGTGATGAATTGCACAAATTCCAACAGGGACACTATGCCCTCCCTCCTGTCACACAGGCACTGTTCACCCCACTGCCCAAAGCTGTGGGACACCCCCACATCTGGCCTCCATTTCCTCCAGTAAAGAGACACTTCCTGTGGGCAGGCTTTGAGGGGGAAGGGGGCTGCACGTCTAAAGTTTGGGTATGCTGAGCGGGTGCAGCAGGGGTAGAGGTGATATAGATTTGGACACAGGTCAGGGTCAGAGGGGTATCCACTAATGTTATGGTTAGAGCAGGAATGGGCATGGCTTGGATAACAGACAGTTGCAGTAAATAAGCTATATTGTCTGTGTTTCTGAACTACTGAAATCTCATTGTCTCCTTAACATATCTAAAAGTTTGGCTGCTTTCTCGTGATACCTTAGGAAATGTAGATAGATGTTTGATAGAAATAGGCCTAAAAGGTAGTACTGTGTTAAGTAAACTACTGTATAGAAAACAGTATGTACAGTATCAGTATGTACAGGTAGTAGGAATAAAAGTGGTGTGTTCTTTATAATTGACGTTGCTTGAATAGCTGTGGGATATGTTCCACATTTGAGGAACTTGAAGTTGGCTTTTGTAAAATCCCTTTTAATGTCAGAAATAACATCTGTTACTTTACTGTTCCAAGATGGGGGCTTTAGAATCCACTTTTAGGGATAAAGTTTATAAACCCAAAAAATATGCAGGCATTACTGATTCTTTCCAAGGATTTCCGACAAATTTCTCTCTCTCTCTCTCTCTCTCTCTCTCTCTCTCTCTCTCTCTCTCTCTTTCTCTCATTTTGGAGAAAAGGGTGCAATGAAATGAATAAAGAAAGTGGTGCCACTTCAAAGCCCAGCTTATTACCAGGAGTTTGGTACCTGTGGTGCCACTTCAAAGCCCGGCTTATTACCAGGAGTTTGGTACCTGTGGTGCCACTTCAAAGCCCGGCTTATTACCAGGAGTTTGGTACCTGTGGTGCCACTTCAAAGCCCGGCTTATTACCAGGAGTTTGGTACCTGTGGTGCCACTTCAAAGCCCGGCTTATTACCAGGAGTTTGGTACCTGTGGTGCCACTTCAAAGCCCGGCTTATTACCAGGAGTTTGGTACCTGTGGTGCCACTTCAAAGCCCGGCTTATTACCAGGAGTTTGGTACCTGTGGTGCCACTTCAAAGCCCGGCTTATTACCAGGAGTTTGGTACCTGTGGTGCCACTTCAAAGCCCGGCTTATTACCAGGAGTTTGGTACCTGTGGTGCCACTTCAAATCCCAGGTTATTACCAGGAGTTTGGTACCTGTGGTGCCACTTCAAAGCCCGGCTTATTACCAGGAGTTTGGTACCTGTGGTGCCACTTCAAAGCCCAGCTTATTACCAGGAGTTTGGTACCTGTGGTGCCACTTCAAAGCCTGGCTTATTACCAGGAGTTTGGTACCTGTGGTGCCACTTCAAAGCCCAGCTTATTACCAGGAGTTTGGTCCAGACATCCAGCAGAGGACGCCAAAGTCCCTCTAACAGTGGATAAGTAGTGGATGGGTGGATGGATAGTGGCCTGGAATGTATTTTTTATTCTCTCCCTGACATACTGTCAACATTCAAGATTCAATGCATGAAAACTAGTCTGTTTATTGTTTACTTTTGTTATTTTGTGCAGAAACATGCACAATTCCATGATATGAATATACTAAAAAAGATAGGCCTAATGTTTAATTTGTTTCATCAGTCTGTTTGTTGTTTGTTATCTAGGCCATATGTTTTTTGTAATGATGTATGTCATTTTTCATGACCACCAGGAGGGCCACCAGGAGGGCCAACTGACAAGCCCCTGTATGTCATGTGTATATGACAAATAAACAAACTTGAACTTGCTGGGCTTTTTGACCTTTTTTTCCTTCCCCTGTTTAGTCTTAAACCCTGCACTGAATTTTCTGTTAGCTTATTTTTAGCGTGCTAAATAAATAAACAAAAAATAGAGACCTCTTCTTATCGACCTCAATTAAACCTTGTAACTTCTGTACAAACATAAAACAAAACACCCATTTTTCCAAGAGCTGGGAGACATTTAGAGTGAGGTGTTTACAGTAAACACAGTATGATGGGACACGTGTTTACACAGTATGTACAATACTGACTTGCCCCATCTCACCTTGCAGTTTCCTCAATGTGACAGAGCGGTTTCAATCATTGTGACTGAGTTATATTTTTTTTAAGACTTTTGGTTAACATATTTTAATAACGATGTGTACAGGCAGCTTACTGTCAAGGACTGCCCCTATGGCAGAAATCTTGGGGACAATCACCTCTCGGAATGTTGCTCAGCACACATTTCAACTTTGCTTTGCCAGCAAATGTCAAATGTTACTTCCTTGACTTGCTCTCATTCCCTCTGTCTCTTCAGTGTGTTGTGAGTCCAGTGTGGAGAATTAAACTGAATAAGGAAGGACCATGTCTCTGTCTAAACCAAAGGAGCTGTTAGAACATGAGCTCAGCTGCCCTATCTGCCTGCAGCTCTACACGGATCCCGTGTATCTGCCCTGTGGCCATAACTACTGCTTGGCCTGCATTCAGAAGGCTACAGATGTCAGCGGTGGAGAGAAGAGCTCGCCTCAATGCCCTGAGTGCAGAGAAGAGTACGGCGGTACAGAGACCCTGCAAAGGAACTTCAAGCTCTGCGGCATCATAGAAGGCTACAGGGCCGTTGCGCCAGCGGACCACCTGAAGAGAGAGCCGCTGAAGGTGCGCTGTGACCACTGCCTGGACATAGAGACACTGGCCATTAAGACCTGCCTAAAGTGTGAGGCGTCCCTGTGTGCCAGGCACCTGCAGCACCACTCTGAGAGGGAGTCCTTCAGGAGCCATGACTTGGTAGAGCCCCAGACTCAGCTGGGCCAGAGAGGTTGTGCCATCCACGGACGCCTGCTGGAGTACTACTGCGCCAGCGACATGACCTCTCTCTGCGCCAACTGCTTCATTGAGGGCACCCACCAGAATCATGATGTCCTGGCGTTCGAGGCAGCCGAGGAGGAAATGAGGCGGGTCCTGGAGATTCAGAGCAAGGCGGTGGCCACCAGGCTGCAGCTGACCGAGACCCTGCTACAGAGGGCTGCTGAGGACCAGAGCACCTCTGAGGCTGTGGGAGACAAGCTGCTGTCCAAGTCTGTGGCTTTGATGGACAGCATGGCCGGCCTGGTGAGCAGGTACAAGGACAGGATGAGCCTGCTGCTGGAAAAGGAGAGAAGCCATCGTAGGGAGAGCTGGCAGAATGGCCTCGGGCTTCTAGAAGAACAGCAGCAGCAGCTGATGGAGGCCCACCAGCGCACCACTGAGGTCCTCACAGAGACAGAGAAGTGTCTGTTCATCAACAGGTTCCTGCTAATTGAGCCCCAGCTCAGGGAGGTCGTGACGGGCACCGTGGCCAGAGTGCCCAGCAAGGTCCCTCTGAACCCCAAGCGGCTCCAGGCCAGCCTGAGGATGGAGGACTTCAGGGCAGAGATGGCTCGGCTCCTCCAGTCTCTCCACGTCCTGTTAAACCCTCTGGAGCTGACCTTTAACCTCAGCACGGCCCACACCAGCCTGCTGCTCTCCAACGACCTGCGGACAGTCAAGTACAGCGGTACCAAGCAGGCCTACGCTGATAACCCAGAGAGGTTCAGTACTGCGCCCCAGGTCCTGTGCTCCCAGAGCATCACCAGCGGGGAGCACATCTGGGTGGTGGAGATGGGCGACCAGAGCATGTGGTCAGTGGGCTTGTGCTACAAGAGCATGCCCAGGAGGGGTGACCACAGCCGGCTGGGGCATAACCAGGTCTCCTGGCGTTTGCAGTGGAAGAACAAGAAGCTGACGGCATGCCATGCCTCCTCAAACGTGGCGCTGGCGGAGATGGCCAATCAGCCGCTGAGGGTGGAGGTGGCTCTGGACTATGAGGGGGGAACACTGATCTTCCACAGCACCAAGGACTGTCGGGAACATCTGCACACGTTCAGAGCTGTGTTCAGAGAGCCTGTGTACCCTGCGTTCAGCATCCACTCCACCAGAGCACAGTCCTGGATCACGCTACAGAGTGGAGTGTAACCCTCCCTCAGCCTCCCCCTTAGTATGTCCACCTGGGCTTGAAATGCCTTTGCTACTGACTAACCAAAGAAATACCTTATTTGTTATTATGATTATTACGGATAAATATATGGGTAAAATAGGTCAATCTAAATCTCTGTTTGAATATATCTATGAATATTCAAAAATGTTGTCCATGCTAGTCCTTTAGTTGCTCCACAGTACATCATTAGACATCGTCAGTATAGATGTATCTTGTTATTCACAATGAAAGGAATGTTCTGATTGAATTTGTTGCATGGGTAAATTTAGTAAATAGCCAGATCTATGTGGTGTTATGTTATTGAGTTTTTTTAGAGCTGATATAGTGCAAAAATAATGTGCCATAGTACATGTGAATATCAGCTACTTTATTTTCAAATTTGACAGTTGTTGACAACATGACAAGAAATGTGTGCGTTGTAATTTTATTAGAAAATCAGTCCACTTTGGAATCATAATGTACAGAATAAACAGTTATACTGCTATTGTGCTTTGCTGAATTTTTGTCTTTGATTCAAGGCTTGTATTGCTAAATCTGATATGCAGTCATTTGTCTGTTGTCAAAATTCCATGTCTTTGCATCCTACATGCACACAAACTTGTGCATTGGTCCAACAACCTACTATCAGGAGCTAATGCTATGAAAGATTTAACCTGTATAAATAAAAATGAGCAACAGGATGTAGGTTCTGTCAGAAGGTGGGTGTAGCTGGTGCAGGAAGTCAGGCGCAGGAGAGCAGAATGAGTGAGCAACATACTTTACTCAAAATAAAGGCACAAGGTAACAATACACTTGACCAACAATAAACGGTAAACATAACGCACGAGTGAACACAGCACCCGTGGAAAAACCAGCCATCATGAACCGAACTGAACATAGAAATAATCACACACAACAAACATGGGGGAAACAGAGGGTTAAATACATGAACATGGAATTGGAGAATGAAAACCAGGTGTGTAGAAAATAAAGACAAAACCAATGGAAAATGAAAGGTGGATCGGCGATGGCTAGAAGACCGGTGACGTCGACCGCCGAACGCCGCCCGAACAAGGAGAGGAACCGACCTCGGCGGAAGTCGTGACAGGTCCACAGTTCATTTTAGTTTAAGGCAATGTTCTGTTGTAACCAGACACCAAAGATCATTTTTGGCAAAAGCTCTAAAACTATGCAAATGGTATTCTCCATCACTAAATACATGTTTATTGATGTAGTGGTATTGTGTTTGAATTATTGTTGATGCACTTTCTATTTAAGCAGATTATATTTGTGTACCTGTTTTTTAAAGCCCCCATTATTTTTTCAAATCATCACTGTATGTCAAATAAATCCCAGTGTGTGCTTATTTAATGAAAATAATGTGTGTCTCTGAGCCTCCTTTGGCTTTTGAAATGGTCAGTCTCATCATGTGGGTGTTAGGAAACACATTTGAAGATATTTACATACACAGCCCTGATTGGCTGATAGGATTGTCTAAATAGTTTGACAGTTGTTTCAAAAGCTGTGCTCCCATAGTAGCCTATTTTTTTTCATTTAACAAGGCAAGTCAGTTAAGAACAAATTCTTATTTACAATGACGGCCTATAACAGTGGGTTAACTGCCTTGTTCAGGGGCAGAATGACAGATTTTTACTCGGGGATTCGATCTACTGGCCCAACGCTCTAACCACTAGGCTACCTGCCGCCTAGCTACTGTCTATTTAGATAACATTCCAGTCCTTGTACTCTGTGTCATATGGGAAGGTTCTTTAACATGACAAGGAGTGGCAAGGAGGGGAAAGATAGCTAAGCAGACTGGTGCCTCTTCAAGAACAATAGATGGACCTTGACAAACTGGTTTTAAAAAACATTTCTCACACTAACTTTAATACATGACTTAATGCAAGCAAAAAATAATCTCTTAGTAAAGGGACAGTTGATTGATTGTGCTAATGCGGCTACAATGTAGAGAACCTACCACAATAAAATATGATTGTTTTTATTCTATGGTTGACTAAATTTCCACATCCTCACTAATGATTTCCCGAAAAGCAAAGCAGACATTTTTCCTTATGATGGAGCAGTTGATGACACGCGATTATGACATTGCTTCTCTCTTCCCGACCAACCTGCTTTTCCAGCCGTTCTTCTTCTTCTTCTTTGATATCATGGCGTTCTGCACACAAAAGTTTCAGGTGCACGCCGCACCTACTGTGCTGGCATGTACAATCAATTATGATCTGTCCAATTCTGTACTACCATTAAAAATTAAAATAAACAAATAAATCCCTATTAACTTATACCTCACCCTCCCCTAAAAATACTCCCCAACCACCCATAAACCATTCAACTTTGTTTATACCATGCTGAAACACGCCACCCCATGTCAACAACCATTTCAACAGTAACATCTGTTACCTCCAATGTCTATTTTGCCGTCTCCACAATAAACTTCAAACTGGCATTTCTGCTTTCCACAACTCCAATCGGATTGATAACCTTACCAATAAAAGCTATGAAGTCAACTTTATTCATGATCAAAGTGTCCTTTGACAGCCCACATGTATGACCCCCAAAAGTACAGTAGATCCACTTACTACAGTAACATCCATGTAGGCTCCATCAGTCCACACTGTAGTTCTACCAATCTGTTTTACAGTCTCTGCATATGATACATCATGACTGATCCTTTTTCTCTCTACGTCTTTCTCTATCTCTCTGTCTCTCCACCTCTCTACTTATTTTTCTGTCTTTCTCTTCTCTCTCTGAACCTCTGTCTGCACCTGGCATCCACCAAATGCGGTACTGTGCTTTCCCCCACAATTACAGCACTTAACCTTCACATTGCTTACACATTCACAATAATCATGTTCCCCTCCACATTTGACACATATTTTCTTTCCTTTACACTGAGCAGCTACCTGTCCCATTCTTTGGCATTTAAAACACTGTAATGCATATGGGACAAATTCTCTAACATTGAAACTAAGGAATCCTTATCTGTATTTTTCCAGGGAAAACTTTATCAAACCTCAGCATCGCTGATAAGCTTTCATTTCTTTGACTTTCTTTCCTACTGATCAACCTCATGGCCAAAACGTTGTACACAGTACCCTCTAGTGACAAAAATTTGTATTTGCTGCCCCCTTGAGGAATGTTTGGACTAGCACAGTTTACACCCAAATGCATTGCTGTGGGGTGTGACAGTGGATATTGTTCCAGTACATACTATAGGTTGATCCATATTCCAATCTTGAAATACTAGATTGTGGCTGGAATGCATTCTTTTGACTAAAATACTAGAAAGACTAGAACCAGCTCACCTGCTTTTGCACTGTGATTTGACTATTAGATGTTCAATGTAAAAAAATAATAAAAATAAATAAATAAAAAGGAATAGTTTCACCATATTAAACAAGAGTTCAGTTCATGTAACAGGGTTGCGGTGTTGGGGAGTAGTGAACTACATGTATTTCAACAAGTCATTTAACTACATTTTGCAGTAGATTGGTTTTATTGGTTATATTTTTTATTTATTCGCGCCAAAGAATATAAGTGAAAGACAAAACAGTACAGCTAAAAAACCTGGTAAAAACAGTGTGCAGGTGAGGTTAGAAGCCCATAAGGGCTTATGAAAACCACACCACAAATATAAGTACAAAAAAAAGGTTGTTCAATCAATTTTAAAAAAGCACATTAATTATAATTTATTAATTGTACATAATATATACTCAGTAAACAAGAAAAAACATGTTTGATTATGGAGGAGATTATTGGGTAGTTTGGTTCATCAATTTGAACCCCAGTCTTCGCTTGAAGTTATTGAAGGATGATGAGGCGAAGATAAGAATTCCAGAGCATGGTACCTCTGTATCTGAGAATTGACTATGTGAGGTGCGGCAGTGGGGAGGGTGAAGGTTATTGCAGTCTTGTGTTATATAGATGGAGTTCAGAATGAACAATCCATTGAAGGGTTTAGGTAAACTGTCTGGGAGGTATGAGTATTTGTAGATGACAGTGCATAATTGGCGTACATTAATGTAGTGAATAGACAAGATATTGAGTTTATAAAAACAAAGGTGCAGATGGAGCCAGGTAATTAGAGGAGGTGGCTAGCCTTTCAAATGTATTTTGTATGATGAGTAATTTATGTAGGTAGGAGGCCTATGTACTGGCCCAGAGAATATTTCAGTAAATGAGATTTGGGTAAATTATGCTATAGTATAGAGTTAGGACTCAAGCCTGATGAACCAAACCACTAATCTTTCTGATGATACCAACAGATTTCATAACTTTGCTGCAGACAAAATGAATATGATCTTAGTGGGATGAATGAATACAATAAAGTTAGATTTTTTTAACATTTTAAGATAATTTGTTTATCTGGAACCATTCAGAGAATTTAGCCATAACTGAGTTGGCTTCATTAATTAGTGAATCAAAATTCTTGTGTGATAAAATCTAATTGGTATCATCAGTAAAGAGAATGGGAAGTACGGTAGGAGACACAGCAGCAAGGTCATTGATATAGATTTGGAATAACACAGGTCCAATCATACAACCCTGACACACCACAGGATATCTTCGTCCTGGTAGATGCATAGCCATTTGCATAAACACATTGTTCTCTATCATAAACATAACTAAATAACCAATTATATGTATAATCATGAAAACCGTAATAATGCAATTTAGAAAGTACTATTCCATGATCAACCGTGTCAAAAGCTTTGGATAAATCTAAAAAGATGCCAAGAGCGTATTCATTGTTGTTAAGGGCTTTAAGGATTTTATCCACAAGTTCCAAAAGAGACATATCTATGGAGTAGTTTTTACGAAAACCATATTGGTGCTCATAAAGAATACAGTGTTGATTTAAATGTTTCAACATTCTCTTATACACTAACTTTTCTAGGATTTTAGAAAAACATGGTACAGATATTGGGCAATAATTTGTAAAAGATCTTGGATTCCCAGATTTATAGAGGGGGATAACTTTGGAAATGTTCTAATCTTTAGGAACAATACTAGTTTGCATAGATTTGGTGAAGATATATATACGTTAGAGGCTCAGTAATCGAGGAAGACACTGATTTCACCAAAGAGGCACCTTTCTCATCATGACCTGCTGCTGATATCTTTAAATTACCGATTACCTCCATCACATCCATTACATCAGGAGGATCAAACTGAAGCAGAGAAGGGAAATGTCCCTTAATGTAATCAAAGGGATTTCCATCAGTGTTCTAAGTTTTCTTTGACAAAGTGGAACCCACACTCACAAAAAAGTTATTAAATTCACATGAAATAACATCAGGATCACTTTACAGTAGGTCTTATTTCCAACAATATATTGAGATGGAATAGCTGTAGATGCCTTTTTCTTATTCAACAGTTGATTGATGATTTTCCAAGTTGACTTTATATTATTTAAGGATCCTTGGAATTTGTTGTTAAAATATACATTTTTAGATATCCAAAGTAGGTGAGTAAATGTCTTGTTATACAATTTGTATTTTGCAGAAATCAAGGGAAAGGGATTTGTGATACACTTTTTATACAACTTTTTTTTAAAACTGAGGATTTTTTGAGTCCGGTTGTAAACCAAGATTTCCAGAACCCTTCTGCTGTGGTTTAACTAAGGGAAAGCAGTGGTGAAATACACAGTTGAAAGATGTGAGAAAAGTCTGGTAAGCAGAATCCGCATCGGCCTGATTATAAACAAGCTCTCACAATTACTTTTGTTAAATATTCTATGTTTAATGCTACTAATCATTCCCATCTGTTCATTTCCAGCTGCCAAAGAGAACTGGAAAATTGGAAAGTGATCAGAAATGTCAATATAACGCAAACCTGTGTTAGCCACATTATTCAAAGAATTGGTAGAAATATGATCAATAAGGGTGTCAGATGAACTGGTCACTCTTGTCTACTTATAGATGAGGGGATACAGATAGCTGGAGGATAAAGTATTCAAAAAGTCAGATGTCATTGAGTGGTTCTCACTTTTAAATAAATTGATGTTGTAATCACACAATAGAAAACTCATTTTATCTTCATTATTCATTAAATCCAAGGTTGATGCAAGGATATCAATGAAACTACCAATGTCAGAATTGGGTGGCCGATAGATGCATACAATTACCCCTTTTTTTACCACCCAAAAATTTACAGGATGGAATTTCTATGAAAAGAGATTCAACATCAATGTTATCAGGTGTAACTGTGAGGTCCTCTATTACAAATAATCAAAAATGTTTATGAACAAAAATGGATACTCCTCCTCCCACTCTGGATGTTCTACAGTGGTGAACAGTATTGTAAGGAGACATGTCATAAAGCATGGTTGTCTCTTCAGTCAACCATGTTTCTGAAAGGGCAACAATGGAAAATTCATGACTGAGAGAAGACAGATAATGAACAAGTTGGTCATGATTTTTAGGAAGACTGCGACCGTTTAAGTGGAAGGTAGAAAATAAGCTTGTCTTGAAATGAGTTAAACTACTATACAGGTTGTTAAATTGCTTAACATTATAGTCATCACAAGTAATATACTTATTGCTGGTAAATTTCAGGAAATGTATATCTGGATCAACACAATCGTTATATTTATAGTTTGCTTTATTAATATCTAATGGGTTAAAGACCATGTTATCAGGATGATATCCACCCCATGATGGCAGTTGAACAAAAGTCAAATCTAGGTAGAGTTTTCAGTAGTTAATTACTTTCTTGCCATGTAGTGGTCTAGCTAACTACTGGAACTACACACTACTTTTTATAAAATATAAAATATAATTGAAGTAGGCAATCATGTTCGTTATTTTTCAGCATCAGACCCGCTTAATTTTCACTTTAAACATATTTTTTGTGTTTAATAGGCTAAATTACACATTCGGTTAACCAGTGTTTGACTTGGACTAAAATAGTTGCCGGTACTCTTTTTGGGTGCCAGTACTGTTTATACAGTATTTAGGGGTAGGAGCTCCACAATATTTTTTAGATAGTATTCTAAAAGAGGAACAGGAGCTCAAGCAGTAGAACATTTGAGGTGCCGGTACTCAGCTCTGGTGAGCTCCTGCCCAAGTCAAGCACTGCTGTTACCATTTGACCCATAAAGTGATCTGTCTAGCAATTTGTGGTCTATGACATTTCAGATTTACGTATGCACATTTTCAGTGGTGTAAAGTACTTAGGTAAAAATACTTTAAAGTTCTACTTATGTAGTTTTACTTTACTATTTATATTTTTGACAACTTTTACTTCACTACATTCCTAAAGAAAATTATGTACTTTTTACTCCATTCATTTTCCCTGACACCCAAAATTAGTCGTTACATTTTGAATACTGAGCAGGACAATTGTCAAATTCACGCACTTATCAAGAGAACTTCCCTGGTCATCCCTACTGCCTATGATCTGGCAGACTCACAAAACAAACATGCTTTATTTGTAAATGACGTCTGAGTGTTGGAGTGTGCCCCTGGTTATACGTACAGTAAATAAAAAAAACAAGAAAATGGTGCGGTCTGGTTTGCTTAATATTAAGAATTTTAATTTATACTTTTATTTTTACTTTTGTACTTAAGTATATTTGAGCAATTACATTTACTTTTGATACTAAAGTATATTTTAAACCAAAAACTTTGACTTTTACTCAAGTAGTATTTTACTGGGTGACTTTCACTTTTACTTGATTCATTTTCTATGAAGGGATCTTTACTTTTACTCAAGTATGACAATTGGGTACTTTTTCCACTACTGCACATTTTTCACAAAGTAGTTTGGATGTAGTGAACTACTTTTTCAAAGTAACTTTAGCTAAATAAACTATATTTGTATAGCTTTTTTTATTGAATTTATTTTGGGCAACAGACATATACAACAAAATGCACAATGTGGACCCAGAGGATATCACTTGAAAGTATTAATTAAAACTCTTATTTCCAAAGTGGTCCTCGATGGTAAAAACAATAACACATAATGATTAAAAGACAAGACAAAATTACAAACAACCATAAATACATTCATTTTTATTGACATCCTAAAAAGTGGCACTATTCACTGCACTTTGCCCTAACCTTAAATATCAACCATATTCATTTCACATTAAAACAACCTAGTAATTGCACATCATACTGATCCTTCAAATAAATACACCTGACCAGCAGTAGGGGGCACAAGGGGCAGTGGAGTGGTTTCTCTTACTTAGACAACCTTGTCCAAATGAAAAACTTTGCCTGCTTTTTAAAGCTATTTTACATTTTTATTTGCTTGATCTCCAATGGAAGGCTATTCCATAGGCAAATGCCTATATGGAAAAACGTACTCCTCGCAGTACTGTTACCTACTTGGGATTTTACAAGACAGCACTAGCTCTGGTATTGTGACTGTGTTGGTTATAGACCATATCAATGTGGTTTTTCATGTAACCTGGGACAGAATCATTTAAGATGTGAAACATATGATTGTTTAAGTTGGTCCACTCTGGACTCCAAAGGCAACAAGCCCACCTCCCAGAACTCCTGTACCCCTATGTGGGTCCTAGGGGGGACATTCAGTACATACCTGATAACATTATTTTGCATGACCTGCATTCTCTTTTTCAGCTTTTTTGATAGCCCACTATACTAAGCAGAGCAGGCATAATCAAAATGACACTGAATAAATGTTGAGACAAGCAGTTTCTTAACTTTAATGTTAAAATATCTAGTGTTACAAAAATTCTATTTGTTTGCCATTTTAGAAAGAATTTTAGCAGCAATCAGGTCTCCAGAAACGGATTGATCTAGGGACACACCAAGATAAGATAGACTTATTTTAGATTCAATCTCCTTGCCTGCACAGTTTACCGTTATCTTGACAGCACTAAGCAATCTACATTTTGTTCCAAACAAAATCAATTACGTTTTTCCCAAATGTAGTGACAATTTGTTGTCAGACAACCAATCTCCAACAAAATTCAATTCTTTACTCAGGGTCTCCTCTATGTAAACTTTATCCTTCCCTGATACCAGTATGGCTGAATCCTCAGCATAAAGCAAGAGTTAGCACTTTACTGTATCTGGCATATCATTAACATATATAAGAAATAAGAGAGGCCCTAAAATGGATCCCTGCGGTACTCCACGGGATATTTATTTTGCCTCTGACAGAACATCACCAACATTACATACTTGTGTTCTGTTGGTCAGATAAGACCTAAACCAATTCCCTGCTACATCATTTAGACCCGTGCATTTCAGTTTCATCAGGAGAATATCATGGTCCACAGTGTCAAAAGCGTTCTGCAAGTCTAACATGACCATACCTGTATAGTTCCCCTTCTCACTTCCCTGCTTACTGTGGTCAAAAATGTGGATAAGGCAAGTATCAGTGGAATGAGCTGCTCTAAAGCCAGATTGTAGTTCATAAAGAAGTTTGTGCTCAAGAAGGCATCCCTCAAGTTGATTAAAAACCAATATCTCAACAACTTTGGATAAGGTGCTTAGGATTGACACAGGCCTGTAGTTTCCTACATTTGTTTTACTGCTCTTCTTGTGGAGTGGAACCACCCGGGCTTTTTTGAGATCCTTGGGAAATACTACTAATAGAAAAGTTTACAATATGCGTTATCATTTTAGCAGTGACACAAGCACTATCCTTTATGAATCTTGCAGCTTAACTTTTTCCAGTGTGAAGTAATTGTTAGCTTGGTAAACTATATTTTCAGAGTAGCTTCCTCAACACTGCAGGGTTGTCCTTAAAATGAGGGACAGGCGTTATTGATTCACAAATCACATAAATAATAAAGTGGCTTTAGATCTTCCTTGATGTCACAGAGTGCATTTTGGCACTTTAGCAAGCCAGATTTATTGAATTCTCTCTTAAGGGCACTTCATTTAATATAACTGGCTTTTAAAATGCAATATTGGTGCACAATTTCTACTTAAAATATCAAAAGGATGTAAGAGGCACTCTTTTCGTGGAACGACCCAGAGCTCAAATTGCTAGTTTTTGATTGGACTAATAATTTTCATCATAATAATAACCCCCCCCCCCCCCCCACACACACACCTCTCTACCAATTCTTGATGGATTGTATTTCTCCCCTAACCCCTCCCCTCCCTCACTCATCACCCACAGGGCTGCGTTATCTTGTGTGTGAGCGGTAAATTGAACCCAGAGAGTTTCTTGGGGCTTTAGATAGGAGGGGAGCGTGTGTTTTACACGTAGCCCCTTTCAGTAAGCCTGCAAAGAGACGTGTTGTGGAGGCTCTTATCTTCGCTCAGACACACGCCGGACACTAATAGAAATTCTGTGGAGAGGAAGCGTGTGGGGAATGCTCAATGAGCCGCCGGAGCCCGGGCCTCTGATGTGAGAGGAGGGGTAACTGGTAATTGCAGTCCCCCCCCCATCTCCCTCAAGGCCTTCCCCTCCCTGCCTCCTGATTAGTCAGGACACTAATGTCAGTGATTGTAACCATGTCGACCCTTAACCTTGGTTGATCTGCAGCTGTATTAGTAGACCATC
The DNA here is from genome assembly GCF_965601325.2 of Salmo salar. Taxonomy (NCBI): domain Eukaryota; kingdom Metazoa; phylum Chordata; class Actinopteri; order Salmoniformes; family Salmonidae; genus Salmo; species Salmo salar. Next base: position 34,062,866 of record NC_138303.1, on the reverse strand, counting down.
CTCCATCACCCTTCTCAAATGTGAAAGGGGCCATTATTTGCATGGAGTGTCCTAATTGAATACGGTACCAATGGTCTTTTTAGTTTGCTTTACCGTAGAGATGTTGATGTAGGCTCGCCCTAGACGTCACTGAGGGGATGGAAGCTAAGCTTCAGATTCCGGTTTTATGGTTTGACACTATGCTGTGGTTGGGTATTCATCCAGGATTAACTGGAGCCCTGCCCTGCTTTCCTAGGCCCTGCATGGGCTTGAGTGTCACTGTGAATGGCCTCAGCTCCATAGAGATCCAGTCAGTGAGCAGCATAAACTGGAGTTCTGGCAACCCATAACCACACCACTCTGCATCCCTAACTGCTACTGATTAAAGGGCCTGTACACATAAAATCAATGATTAGGATAAGGAAGTAATGAAGCATCATTTGACTACTAGGCTAATTTCCTGGGTTGACTATTGTTGGTGTTAGTGATGATTCAGTATTTGACCATGGACCAGCTGGTCTAACCAATACCTTCCCTCCTGTGTCTCAGTGATTCACTATCTCTGACAAACCCTGGTATTTCTCCAAAGGTCTCTCTCTGCATCAAGTCAATTCATTAGCGCACTATTACGCTCATTGTCCAGCCCCTCCTGTGACCTTTGTCAAACGGGGTAAGAGAATAGCAATGTTATTAGCAGAGGGAAGGTGATAAAAGCGTTTCTCTTGTCTTTCTCGGGGTTGGCGCCGTGCGACAGCCGGGGTCACTTAAAGCCAAATCACTAGAGGATGTGAAGCGGCGCGTCAGGTCCCTCCTTTTATTTCATCCCCTTGCTCCAGCCTTTTGTCTTCATCCAACTAAACCGCTGGACGCCACCTCCTCCTCCTCTTCATCTCCTCATCCCTCTCTCCTCCTGCCAAGGCCCTTGCTGCTCTGTGCCCTATGAATAGTCCTTGTTAATTCTTCAGAAGATTAATTTCAGAGAGAAAGAGGGAAGAAAAAGGGCTGAAGGGATTTTGTATTTTAAAATGTATTAATGCCCTTTTGCAGTATGTCGGCAGAAATAGGTGATAAGTCACATTAGCATACCCCCTCCCTGCTCTGTACAATTAAAAAGCTCATTTCATTAGCAGCCGCCCAGCTTCACCTCTGATACTGTTTCACACCAAATGTCATCTATGGTTTCTCAGGGCTGTTTGCACATTGTGACTCACTCCATTAATCACAGTGAAGCCTCAGTAAATACAACATGAAAACACATGTAAACACTCTGTATTTGTATGGCTCTATATCTTACCCCTCTCTTACAGCAAATCATTTTTGGCTAGATTCAGGTTCAGTGTATCAGATGCATTTCTTTTATGTTTTCAGATTAATGTCATTTTAGTGGCTGTGAACTTTGTTACCACGACATTAGCATCTAGTTAACCTGCTGATTTTGTCAATGTATGACAAGGTTAACTTCAGGCAGTGCTCCTTATCCCAGCCAGCCAAGATGTCCTTAAGACACTTCCTCATCTCAACACTGGATGGCAGTAGAAGTCTTCTGTATCCCAGCTCTGGGTCCATCTTTGTGCTGCATGAAGACCTACAGTAGGCTACTCCTCTACCTACCCTACTGTACTGTAAGTGTGTAATTTCCCTCTCCTAGGAAAGCTAGAGACAAATGTTATGATATCACCCCAGATAATCTAATAGGCCCTAATCGCTCACATTTTCATAAGGATTTCAGTCCGCAGCAGCCTAAGCCATTTACCTCCATTAGAATATGAATGGTAGAGTGGTACACTGCACTACTGTGATCATAGTAAGCTCTCCTCTAGTGAAGATGGATAGGGGATTTAAAGTGGCAAGCTGCTGTGTGATCCAACAGATGTTTAGTTTGATTGGAAATTCTTACGTTTCCGTTTACATTACTCACATTTCCTCAATGTGGAGCCAATTGTCTCTAAAACTAGCGTCTTACACACTCAGACTACATCCCTTTATTGGGTTTCCTCGAAATTGCAACAGCTGTGTGCTCAGCCCTTCTAGAAAGATCCACTCTACTTAGGCATATGGCAGCATGCTTCATTACTGTGGCTCAGATGCATACAAATCCAGCTATATTGTTAGTGTTTACGCTTTTTTGCTCGCTTTCATATAAAACCCTTGTTAATGATTGAAGCAAACGGCTGAGAGGAGCAGAGCAGTGAAGAGTTAGCTGTCTTCTGTGATGCAATAGTTTAACAATGTGCAGCTTGAGGGTTAATATGAAATTGATCAGACCAGAATGAGGGGACGTCCACTGGAAAAAGTCCCAGGTGACACTTTTGGCTGTCCTTTCGTTGTCCTGACCAGTCACGTGTGAAATATTGGGTAGCCCTGGGTTCTTCTCTGAGATGTCAGACAGAGCCACGTTATCATGTCTTCAGATGCTCTGTATTGAGGGCTATCCCATGCAGCCCTCTGAAGCACAATCACTACAATTCTGTTCATTCACAAACTACTTTCTGATGGACTGCTCAGTATGGATGCTACAGAACTTCAAAGTTAGATAGTATATTTGTATTTTTTTGCTTTGTGTTGTAGGGTGATTCAATTAATACCTACCCTTTGCACTCTTGTCTGGTACTGTACTCTTTCTCTATCTAATTTTCTCTCTCCCGCTCTCTCTCCCTCTCTCTCCCCCTCTCCATCTCTCTCTCTCTCCCTCTCCCTCTCTCCCCCTCTCCATCTCTCTCTTTCTCTCTCTGGTTTATCAGAGAGATAGTAGAAGCAGCAGTAATCGGGGCTGTGCGGAGAGAGTGAACAGTAGAGTAAACAGGGCTTGCACAGATAACCCAGCTCTATCGGTAATTGTAATCTCAGAGCTGACATCTTTCTGCATGTAAAGCTATTAAGGCTCCGCTAGCTGCCTCTCACAAGCAGACCAGAATGCCAGTAATTGCAGACGTAACAGCAGGTGGAGGGAAGAGAGAGATTTTATCCCTCACACTCTGAACAGGCGCACCACGGCAAGCAACCCATCCGCTGCTCAGTGCTCTCCCCTCAGAGATGTGCAGGAGGAACTCGTGGAGTGAAAGAGAATTAGTCAGTTGGATAAAGCTGCATCAGGTGATCTAAAACAAAGAGTACAGACAGATCACTGTGTGTGATTATGTATCTGTGTGTCTGTTTAGTTTAACATGTGACCAGACTGTGGCCAGTAGCCTTGGCGATATACAGTTAATACTGTATACTGGGGTGGTTCGGGAGAAAAATGTTTTGGGTTGGGGGCACCCCCGCCTTCCGGGGGTGTGTGCTACGCCACTGCTTATAACTAACTATAAGTTAAGTATAACTTTAAGACATCAAAGATGTGTCAAATAACTGATATCCAGCTCTGGGCTCCAGCTATACATTTGGTTTGCTAACTTGCTAGCTAAGTGGGTAAATGTCAAGATCAAGCTTCTTGGTTACAGCAGAGACATCAAGATCCCTGTTGCTTAAATTGTTTTGTGCGTCAATTTTTGTAAAAACAGTTACATAGAGCCACTTGTGTGTATTTCCGGTAATACCGTATACCCAGGTATGGTACAGAAACGGTATGACAGTATGAACATATGGATACCGCCCAACGCTATTGGCCATACTGTCTGTGTTTTGTTCAGTCAGTAATAATGGATTTGACTGATAACCGTGGTCTGAAAGATGCATAATGAGACATCATCTTATTGGAGGATGTGAAAGGTATTTGAAATCATTTGTGGGTGTTTTTGATTTGTTTACATACAGTATATGAGTCTAGGCCTATATTTTGTATGTGTGCGTGTTAATATGAGTTTGAAATATGTGTGTATGAGTGCCCCTCTCCTTTGCTCCTTGTTATTTCACATCCTTGCTGCCAGGACAGCTGGGCTCCCCTTGAATAAGAAGAACTGGAGGGGTTTTCCACCAAGGATCAGTGCTGTAGAGTTATTAATGGTAGAAGAGATGAGAGGAGAGGAAAGCCAGTGGCCCATATTCTCCTTCTCCCCAGACAGTTCCCACTCTGGGTAATCAGTTTGATTATTAACTGCTAATTTATTGCATAGCTGGGAGCTATGTATTAAATAAATACATCAGAGTAAATAAACAGAGGAGCAGAGGGAGGGAACCCAAGCAGGGCTGAGACTGCTGCTATCGGATGGAAACTCAGCACGGGAAGACAGCGCAGGGGGTTGTGTGTGTTTATGAGTTAGAGTGAGTGGCGCTATTTTCATGTGTTATAATAACTGTACTGCACTGTGATGCTGAGATACTGCATGTAAACTAGATGAGGGCAATGAGGAATTCAGCTGTCACAATGCTCTGATTCAGTAGTCTGTTACAACAACAAGTGTCTCTATTCTAGCTCGGTCTGTGTTCAATAGCCACATGATTCATATACATAGTATTGTATTTGCATTGTGCATAATTGATTTGAGTAAAGCTAGCCTATATCTCTCATCTCACCATTGATAACAGGTTGTCTGTCTGGTTCTTTAGGTTCTGTGTAAGCCTAGTTCTGCTTTGTGTTCCTCATCATTTTCCTCTCATTCATTAGGTCTGGTCTTCAGTTTCAGTACCACCACATGGTTCTAGAATCAGTCTGTCTCTCAGCGTGCCTGGGCCGGCCTGTTTCCCTGCATCCATCCCATCCGGCCTGTTTACTGAGTTGCAGCCCAACAGATAACGAGGCGTGGACGGCCTTATTTATGAGAAAACCAACGCCCAGCAAGCCTCATTTCAAGACTTATCTCTGTAATTCATGCTTGGCTGAGTATTATCTGCCGGCTCCAGATCCCCAGAGGAGGCTCTGCAGTGAAGGAGAGAACCCATCAGATTGCCTTTGTCTCTGCGGCGAATTAAAGAGGATGAAGAAAAAAAATGACAAGGTCTGTGTGTGGTCAGGGAGAAAAGGGGATTACAGTGAGGAAAAAGTATTTGATCCCCTGCTGATTTTGTACGTTTGCCCACTGACAAAGAAATAATCAGTCTATAATTTTAATAGTAGGTTTATTTGAACAGTGAGAGACAGAATAACAACAACAAAATCCATAAAAACGCATGTCAAAAATCTTATAAAATGATTTGCATTTTAATGAGGGAAATAAGTATTTGACCCCTCTGCAAAGCATGACTTAGTACTTGGTGGGAAAACCTTTGTTGGCAATCACAGAGGTCAGACGTTTCTTGTAGTTGGCCACCAGGTTTGCACACATCTCAGGAGGGATTTTGTCCCACTCCTCTTTGCAGATCTTCTCCAAGTCATTAAGGTTTCGAGGCTGACGTTTGGCAACTCAAACCTTCAGCTCCCTCCACAGATTTTCTATGGGATTAAGGTCTGGAGACTGGCTAGGCCACTCCAGGACCTTAATGTGCTTCTTCTTGAGCCACTCCTTTGTTGCCTTGGCCGTGTGTTTTGGGTCATTGTCATGCTGGAAGACCCATCCACGACCCATTTTCAATGCCCTGGCTGAGGGAAGGAGGTTCTCATCCAAGATTTGACGGTACATGGCCCTGTCCATCGTCCCTTTGATGCGGTGAAGTTGTCCTGTCCCCTTAGCAGAAAAACACCCCCAAAGCATAATGTTTCCACCTCCATGTTTGACGGTGGAGATGGTGTTCTTGGTGTCATAGGCAGCATTCCTCCTCCTCCAAACACGGCGAGTTGAGTTGATGTCAAAGAGCTCCATTTTGGTCTCATCTGACCACAACACTTTCACCAGTTGTCCTCTGAGTCATTCAGATGTTCATTGGCAAACTTCAGACGGGCATGTATATGTATTCTTGAGCAGGGGGACCTTGCGGGCACTGCAGGATTTCAGTCCTTCCCGGCGTAGTGTGTTACCAATTGTTTTCTTGGTGACTATGGTCCCAGCTGCCTTGAGATCATTGACAAGATCCTCCCGTGTAGTTCTGGGCTGATTCCTCACCATTCTCATGATCATTGCAACTCCACGAGGTGAGATCTTGCATGGAGCCCCAGGCCGAGGGATATTGACAGTTCTTTTGTGTTTCTTCCATTTGCGAATAATCGCACCAAATGTTGTCACCTTCTCATCAAGCTGCTTGGCGATGGTCTTGTAGCCTACAACCTTGTCCCTGACATCCTTGGAGAGCTCTTTGGTCTTGGCCATGGTGGAGAGTTTGGAATCTGATTGATTGATTGCTTCTGTGGACAGGTGTCTTTTTTACAGGTAACAAGCTGCGGTTAGGAGCACTCCCTTTATTAAGGGTGTGCTCCTAATCTCAGCTCATTACCTGTATAAAAGACACCTGGGAGCCAGAAATCTTTCTGATTGAGAGGGGGTCAAATACTTATTTCCCTCATTAAAATGCAAATAATTTCATAACATTTTTGACATTCGTTTTTCTGGATATTTTTGTTGTTATTCTGTCTCTCACTGTTCAAATAAACCTACCATTAAAATTATAGACTGATCCTTTCTTTGTCAGTGGGCAAACGTACAAAATCAGCAGGGGATCAAATACTTTTTTCCCCCACTGTAAGTCCAGCGTTATAGCACTACCACAGTGCTGCTGGTCCATTGGCTCGTTCAGGGTTTCACTCATTAATATTAGTGATGGTGTGTCTGCGTGTCCAGGTGTAAGGCTGTCAGATTGTATGTTTGTGAGTAAGCTATAGAGAAGATGCTGTTCCTTAGCAACTTGCTGTAACTACCCATTGAGATTGTGCACTAAAACCCATCACATTGTGACTAATTACTGTATAATATATTATATAGTGTGACATGTGCATGGCTAGATATGTAGGCTAGGAGTAGATCTTACTCGACAACATGACTAAGGCGTGAATAAGACTTGCAGACAGTAAGAGTGTAACACAGCAGCAGTGTTTCAGAGCTAATGCCCCTCTCCTCTGGTGGAGCAGTGCGTTCCTCAGCTCTGCTGTCGCCCAGTCCTGAAGGCGATTCTACTGTGATTGTAATGCCTGTAATTTAGACTGGAGCTGCGGTCATCTTTACTGCTGGGCTGGCTGGCTGATTGGCTGTGAGTCTGGAGGGGAGAGGAGAAGCTATAATGAAACAGACACACCTACTGCCGACTGGAGACTTGAGGGGTCTTTAAATCGTGTCACAGACCGTCACACACAGGAAAGGGCAGGTTAAGCACTTAGCAATGACACAAGCTAGGTAAATGCATTGTGTTTCTAAGCACGTGCTGGCTTGATTAGGAACCCTGTTTGAAGAACAGTACACTGAAAGCTCTATAAACTTTGGCCCCTGGTTGACTTCTGTGACCCTAGCCCACAGCCTCTATCTCAGACAGTGGAAACCATCCTCTCCTTGGCTCTCTGTACTGTCTAGCTTCCATGCAGCTCTGAGGCATTCTCAGCCAAACTTTAGCTTTTTCACACCAGCAGCACTCTTTATGAAATCAAATTACCACCCCTCCCATCCTGCAGCCTATTTTACACACCAGTTCTGTGTTTTTTAAATTGACCAATAAGCGACCTTTATAATGATGACGAATCATCTCTCTGCTTCTCGCTTGACCCCCTCCTTTATCGGCCCTGCCTCTCAATGACCCCCTCCATTACCTGCTCTGCCTCTCAATGCCTCCTCCATTACCCACTCTGCCTCTCAATGACCCCCTCCTTTACCCGCTCTACCTCTCAATATCCCCCTCCTTTACCCACTCTGCCTATCAATAACCCCCTCCTTTACGCGCTCTGCCTCTCAATGACCCCCTCCTTTACCCACTCTGCCTCTCAATATCCCCTCCTTTACCTGCTCTGCCTCTCAATAACACCCTCCTTTACCCACTCTGCCTCTCAATAACCCCCAACCTTTACCGGCTCTGCCTCTCAATAACCCCCTCATTTACCGGCTCTGCCTCTCAATAACCCCCTCCTTTACCCGCTCTGCCTCTCAATAACCCCCTCCTTTACCCGCTCTGCCTCTCAATAACCCCCTCCTTTGCCCGCTCTGTCTCTCAATAACCCCCTCCTTTACCCACTCTGCCTCTCAATAATTCCTCCTTTACCTGCTCTGCCTCTCAATAACCCCCTCTTTTACCGGCTCTGCCTCTCAATAACCATCTCCTTAATCGGCTCTGCCTCTCAATAGCCCCCTCCTTTACCCGCTCTGCCTCTCAATAACCCCTCCTTTACCCGCTCTGCCTCTCAATAACACCCTCCTTTACCCGCTCTGCCTCTCAATAACCCCCTCCTTTACCGGCTCTGCCTCTCAATAACCCCCTCCTTTACCGGCTCTGCCTCTCAATAACCCCCTCCTTTACCTGCTCTACCTCTCAATAACCCCCTCCTTTACCCGCTCTGCCTCTCAATAACCCCCTCCTTTACCGGCTCTGCCTCTCAATAACCCCCTCCTTTACCGGCTCTGCCTCTCAATAACCCCCTCCTTTACCCGCTCTGCCTCTCAATAACCCCCTCCTTTACCCGCTCTGCCTCTCAATAACCCCCTCCTTTACCCGCTCTGCCTCTCAATAACCCCCTCCTTTACCGGCTCTGCCTCTCAATAACCCCCTCCTTTACCCGCTCTGCCTCTCAATGATCAACAGAGCTGCTCTCTTTTCCTTTTCTTTGCTTCCTTTTTCGCTCACCACCCGCCCCCCATCCTCTCACTCAGTCTCTCCATCTGCCTCTCTCTCTCTCTCTCTCTTCCCTTCCCTCACTCTCTCAATCTCTGACCTTACTAGCGTGTTGAAGATGTGGATGCCTGGGTAATCACAGCTTGATGTTCTGTTAATATCCCTGTCTTTTCCTCCCGGTTCTGTCTGCTCCAACTACAGTGCTGTTGTTTCCCTGCATTAAGACTGAATGTGTGCATGCAGTCAGTCCACTCTGCCGCCGCGGTACATAGCTATCCAGCTAGAAAATTACATACGATCTGCGTACTGATGGAGGTTATTTTCTGTGTGAGAGACACGGGAGACTGGAGGAAAAGGGGGTAATTTTCGCCTGGGTGTAATTTGGGGTTGCGCTTTGTTGCGTTCTATTGTCTGGCTGTTACATGTGACACTCTCTCGGCTCAGTGCTGTAGGAAGCCCTCGCATTACCGCCAGCGTCCGCCATGCACATTGAGCACAGCCAACGGGGTTCGAGAGAGAGTGTTTGTGTGTGTCTGTGTGTTTGTTGTGTGTCTTTAAGTGCAATCCATGCTGTGTTATCTTTCTGTGTGTCTCGGCAGCCTGTGCCCATCCTCCATGGCCGTCTCCTCAGTTGTCTCCAGACAGTTTGGGGACACCAGCTGTCCTCAGTGACGTCTGTTGCTCTTTGTCCCACCTCTAAACTCAGCTCTTAATCTCTTCACTCACTAGTAAGCTAACGCTCCTAATGACGAACACTACTCTCTTCTTCTTCCTCATCCTACTCTACCTCTCTACCTCCTCTCCCTCTCTCACAGACACTAGTGTCTCTATGGTATATGGCAGGCTACAGTTATTACAGGCCACAACACAGTAGACCTACAGGGGTGGACACGCGACAGCACACAGCCAGAGAGAAAGGACCAGGGGCACAGTGTCATGGACGAGGACGAGGAGTACTCCAGCATGCATGTCAGTTTGTATGTTTGTCGTGTTTGTGTTTGTTGTTATGGAGGTTTTGATGTGTTCCTGAATGATACCCTCATCATCATAATCATTGTCATTTTCAATGCTTTGCCTTCTCTCTTTACTTGTTTTGGGACTCCACCATTGTTTTAATGTCCTATTTTTGCAGTCTGACTGCAGCCTTGTACAGAGTAGTCTGACTACCCTTATCCATCGCTGACCGCTATGTATGTGTGTGTGTGTGTGTGTGTGTGTGTGTGTGTGTGTGTGTGTGTGTGTGTGTGTGTGTGTGAACCTAAATCATCTTCCAAACTTTTAGCTCTGAACAGAACCATTCTTTTTTTTTTTCATTCCACTCTTCCGACCAGCAAAATAATGTTATGAACCAGTTCCAACCCCCAAAAAGTAATGGTTTATATAACCCCCAAAAGACATGGTTTATATCGTTCCTTTCTGTTCTTTTTGAAACCTCTGAAATCAAATCTAGTTTGATTAAAGTACTTCACCAGCGAGGATATAGCAGTTTGCTATGGAGCAAGGTTTCACATGCATTGGACAGACAAGTGTAGGGCTCGAGATGCAACTGAATTTTGTGGGTATTGAGAGCGAGAGCGCGTGGAGGAGGAGGCTTGGCTTGAAGCTATGGACATCTTGTTGTTATGACAAGCATTATCTTAATTAGGCCCACAGAATTATACCTACAGAGAAGCAGCTTCTATAAAGGAACTTCGAATGTCTTTGAACTTCAGAGCGTTGGCCTAACAAGCTTCTGTGTGCAGAGCAGCACCAAAATTACAATTAAAACACATCTAATATTTTTGTAGTTAATAAATCCAATGCAAAACATGATACATGTGACTATAGTATCCTTAACTATCATTGAAAAATATATCCATTCTTTTCTAATTAAAGATCTCTCCCTAATTTCTGAATCATGCTTGTAACGTCAGCTACAGTAGACTATGTTTTGGAGGGGGAGGGGTCTACACACACAGACACACACTGGCAAAGATTTTCACCTGGCAGACAGACATTGGAATACGTTTCTGAGTGACAGAGTGAGAGCTTTGCATAGTCGCTTTGTGTTTTTTGTGGGACTGGGAAAATATGACTGTAACGTAAAATAACGTTACTAACCGGTTCCCATGCTTTCCAAATTACGGTTCTGTTCCAGAACAGTATAGATCACTTTCTTTCCCGGGTTCTGATTATGTTCTCCAAAAATATTGTTATTTTCAAGCTTTTGGTTCGGTTCTGTTCCCTGAACCGGTTCCAATCTCTGGTTTTCCTCTCTTTCAGGCTAAACAGTTGGAGAAGAAGGAGGCAGAGATGATAGCACTGGACACTTTTTTCAAGGAGCAGTTGATACATCTGGAGCAGAGGGTATGAGACTATTATCTTCACACACACACACACTGTAATGCTATGCTACACACCACTGACACTGACTTAATGCTCACAATTCTTCCGAAACATAAATCAATGAAAGTATGAAAATATATATAAATGGGGATTGTTTCTTGACTTAATTATAAAGTCAGGCGTTAAAACGTGAACATTCTCTGTGAGCCTTTTCAATGAATGTGCTTAGTTGGATGTGCATATTTTTCTATTTTCTCTTGGGTGTAATTTTGTCCATCTGTTGTGATGAGCCTTCATCGAATCACAAATGCACCCAGTAGTCTCATCTTTTCACTTTATTATGGTGGTGACCAGGAACAATTTGCTGTTAGAGAGGGAAAAATATGTGTTTTTCTGGCTTTTAAGACCTTTAATTTCCCATAATTTTCCCTGCGTGTCCCTGACATTTCGAAGACATAAAATTTGTGGTGCGCAGCGCTAAGCAGTAGTGGCCTGGCCAGGCGCCGGCAAAGAGGACCTTTAATATCCAAAGAAGAGCAGAACAGAGGCAGTCCTGTCCTGTAGGGCCAGTAGGGAAGCTCCTGGGGAGTTAGCATGCTATTTGTCTTGCGCTGCTGGCAGGATGAGATGCGACTTGTGAACTGTGTCAGGAATTTGATAGGGCAACACATTCCTCCCATAGAGCCACGGCAAAAGTTAGGAAAACAGACACAGCACAGGAAGGATTTAATGTAAGTGGAAGCAATGTTGGCTGAATAGGATACACCACTCTTACTACCTTTATGATGACAAATACCTTGTCACTCTTGGCCACAGACTGACTGGTCCGGGCCTGACTGTTTTCCCAGATTAAATAGCCTTTTTAATAGTGACTCTGAGGAGCTCTAGTACGGGGTAGTGAAGTGCTCAGATGGCAGTGAACGACAAAGCTAATTAAGCATATTATCTCCTTCATAGATGGCAGCATTTGCACAAAACTGAAAGCGTGAACCACCGCATTTAACCATGGCAAGGTGACTGGGAATATGGCAGAATACAAATAGTATAGTTGTTCCCTCTGTAAGGCAATCAAACAGGCAAAACGTCAGTATAGAGACAAAGTGGAGTCACAATTAAATGGCTCAGACACAAGATGTATGTGGCAGGGTCTACAGACAATCACGGACTACGAAAGGGAACCGACGTCTTGCTTCCAGACAAGCTAAACACCTTATTCGCCTGCTTTGAGGATAACACAGTGACACCGACGCGGCCTGCTACCAAGGACTGTGGGCTCTCCTCCGACGTGAGTAAGACATTGAAACGTGTTAACCCTCGCAAGGCTGCCGGCCGAGACAGCCCAGACAGCATCCCTAGCCGCGTCCTCAGAGCATGTGCAGACCAGCTGGCTGGAGTGTTTACGGACATATTCAATCTCTCCCTATCCCAGTCTGCTGTCCCCACATGCTTCAAGATGTCGACCATTGTTCCTGTACCCAAGAAAGCAAAGGTAACTGAACTAAATGACTAGCGCCCCGTAATAGCACTCACTTCTGTCATCATGAAGTGCTTTGAGAGACTAGTCAAGGATTATATCACCTCCACCTTACCTGACACCCTAGACCCACTTCAATTTGCTTACTGCCCCAATAGATCCACAGACAATGCAATCGCTATCGCACCGCACACTGCCCTATCCCATCTGGACAAGAGGAATACCTATGTAAGAATGCTGTTCATTGACTATAGCTCAGCATTCAACACCATAGTACCCTCCAAGCTCATCATTAAGCTTGAAGCCCTGGATTTGAACCCCGCCTTTTGCAACTGGGTCCTGGACTACCTGACGGGTCTCCCCCAGAGGGTGAAAGTAGGAAACAACACCTCCACTTCTCTGATCCCCCACAAGGGTGCGTGCACAGCCCCCTCCTGTACTCCCTGTTCACCCATGACGGCATGGCCACGCACGCCTTCAACTCAATCATCAAGTTTGCAGACGACACAACAGTAGAAAGGCCTGATTACCAACAATGACGAGACAGCCTACAGGTAGGAGTTGAGGGTCATGGGAGTGTGGTGCCAGGAAAATAACCTCTCCCCCAATGTCAACAAAACAAAGGAGCTGATCATGGACTTCAGGAAACAGCAGACGGAGCACGCCCCATATCCACATTGACGGGACCGCAGTGGAGAAGGTGGAAAGCTTGGTCCACCCACACAGACAGTGTGGTGAAGACGGCGTAACAGTGCCTCTTTAACTTCAGGAGACTGAAGACATTTGGCTTGACACCTAAAACCCTCACAAACTCTGAGAGCATCCTGTCGGGCTGTATCACCGCCTGGTACGGCAACTGTACCGCCTGCAACCGCAGGGCTCTCCAGAGGGTGGTGCGGTTTGCCCAACGCATCACCGGGGGCAAACTACCTGCCCTCCAGGACACCTACAGCACCCGATGTCACAGGAAGGCCAAAAAGTTCATCAAGGACAAGAACCACCCGAGCCACTGCCTGTTCACCCCGCTATCATCCAGAAGGCGAGGTTAGTACAGGTGCATTCAAGCTGGGACCGAGAGACTGAAAAACAGCTTCTATCTCAAGGCCATCAGACTGTTAAATAGCCATCACTAGCACATAAGAAGCTACTGCTTGAAATCACTGGCCACTTTAACAATGGAACACTAGTCACTTTAATAATGTTTACACATTTTGCATTACTCATCTCATATGTAAACTCAGCAAAAACGAAACGTCCCTTTTTCAGGACCGTGTCTTTCAAAGATAATTCGTAAAACTCCAAATAACTTCACAGATCTTCATTGTAAAGGGTTTAAACACTGTTTCCCATGCTTGTTCAATGAACCATTAACAATTAATGAACATGCCCCTGTGGAACGGTCGTTAAGACACTAACAGCTTACAGACGGTAGGCAATTAAGGTCACAGTTCTGAAAACTTAGGACACTAAAGAGGCCATTCTACTGACTCTGAAAAACACCAAAAGAAAGATGCCCAGTGTCCCTGCTGATCTGTTACTTTTGACCCCCCCTTTGTTCAGGGACACATTATTCCATTGCTGTTAGTCACATGTCTGTGGAACTTGTTCAGTTTATATATCAGTTGTTGAATCGTATTGTGTTCATACAAATATTTCCATATCTTAAGTTTGCAGAAAATAAACGCAGTTGACAGTGAGACGACGTTTCTTTTTTTGATGAGTTTATATACTGTATTTTATTCTATTCTACTGTATCTTAGTCTATGCCGCTCTGACATTGCTCATCCAAATATTTATGTATTCTAAATTCCATTCCTTTACTTAAGATTGTGTGCATTGTTGTGACATTTTTTGATTTTACTTGTTAGATATTACTGCACTGCTGGAGCTAGAAACACAAGCATTTCGCTACACCCGCAATAACATCTGCTAAACACGTGTATGCCTTGCAAAAGTATTCATCCCCCTTGGCATTTTTGCTATTTTGTTGTATTTCAACCTGAAATTTAAGTGGATTTTTATTTGGATTTCATGTAATGGACATACACAAAATAGTCTAAATTGGTGAATTGAAATGAAAAAAATTACTTGTTACATAAAATTTTAAACGGAAAAGTGGTGCATGCATATGTATTCACCCCCTTTGCTATGAAGCCCTGAAGTAAGATCTGGTGCAACCAATTACCTTCTGAAGTCACATAATTAGTTCAATAAAGTCCACCTGTGTGCAATCTGTCACAAAGTGTCACATGATCTGTCACATGATCTCAGTATATATACACACCTGTTCTGAAAGGCCCCAGAGTCTGCAACATCAGAATCCACAAAAGAATCCAAAAAGCTACCACTAAACTTTGTTAAAACGAGTCAAAATACATTTCTATTTAATCCTCAGGTACCTTAAAATGTAATTAAACTTTAATATTTAATACAGAAAGAAGTATGTTCAATAGAAAAGCAAAATTAGCAGGTGCGCCTCCTCATCGTCGCGCGCGCACAGACTGATTTCCAACTCTGATTCCCAGTACCAAAACTCAAAATTATTCCTTGTTTGGGAAGAAACAAGTCTGAAACCTTGAACAAGGACTGTTGACATCTGGTGGAAACCATATGAATTGCAATCTGGGAGCTGGATTTGGACATGACCCTATACGTTCCATTGGAAGAGCATGGGCTCTCTCTCCCCAAAAAATTCTGGTTGGTTTTTCTTTGGATTTTCTCCTACCATATCAATTGTGTTAAAGTCTCATACATTATTTTAACATTTCTACAAACTTCAACGTGTTTTCTATCCAATGGTACCGATTATATGCATATCCTGGCTTCTGGGCCTGAGTAACAGGCAATTTACTTTGGGCACGTCAGTCAGACAGGAAGTGGAGAAAAATAGACCCTAGCCTGTGAAAAAAATAAGCAAACACGTTTGGTGTTTGCCAAAAGACATGTGGGAGACTCTCCAAACATATGGAAGAAGGTACTCTGGTCAGATGAGACTAAAATGTTGCTTTTTGGCCATCAAGGAAAATGCCTGGCGCAAACCCAACACCTCTCATCACCCCGAGAACACCATCCCCACAGTGAAGCATGGTGCTGGCAGCATCATGCTGTGGGGATGTTTTTCATCGGCAGGGAATGGGAAACTGGTCAGAATTGAAGGAATGATGGATGGCGTTAAATACAGGGAAATTCTTGAGGGAAACCTGTTTCAGTCTTCCAGAGATTTGAGACTGGGACGGAGGTTCATCTTCCAGCAGGACAATAACCCTAAGCATACTGCTAAAGCAACACTCGAGTGGTTTAAGGGGAAACATTTAAATGTCTTGGAATGGCCTAGTCAAAGCCCAGACCTCAATCCAATTGAGAATCTGTGGTATGACTTAAAGATTGCTGTATACAAGCGGAGCCCATCCAACTTGAAGGAGCTAGAGCAGTTTTGCCTTGAAGAATGGGCACAAATCCCAGTGGCTAGATGTGCCAAGTTTATAGAGACATACCCCAAGAGACTTGCAGCTGTAATTGCTGCAAAAGGTGGCTCTACAAAGTATTGACTTTGGAGGGGTGAATAGTTATGCACGCTCAAGTTTTCAGTTTCTTTGTCTTATCCTGTTGGGGCTACAGGTTAGCAATGAACCCGAGTCGGGATTGCTAACAAGGCTGGAAATTCAAAACATCAAAAATCTAATAATTTCAATTTCTCAAACAATCAACTATTATACACAATTTAAATGATAAACATCTCCTTAATCTAACCACATTGTTCGATTTTCAAAGAGGCTTTACGGCAAAAGCATAAAGTTAGATTATGTTAGGACAGTACATAGCCACAAAAGTACAAACATCCATTTTCAATTCAAGGTCAGGCGTCACCAAAAGCAGAAACCAGCTTGAATTATGCACTAACTTTTGTCAATCTCCATCAGATGACACTCCTAGGACATTATGTTATACAATACATGCATTTTTTGTTCCATCAAGTTCATATTTATATCCAAAAACAGCATTTTACAGTAGCGTGAAATTCAGATTTTTTTCTTCTCAGAAATGCTTCCGGTGAACATAACAAAATTACTATTCGAAAACATTGGTAAATTATAATATTGTCATTCAAAGAATAATATATTATCATCTCGTAATTGCTACCGAATGGCCAGATCTCAAAATAACTTTACTGGGAAATCACATTTTGCAATAAACGGGGTGCTATGCTAAGAACAACAGGCTATGCTATACAGTTAGCATCATCTAAAATCGATAATAACATTGTAAATACCCCGTTACCTTTGATTATCTCCATCAGAAGGCAGGATCCCAGGTCCGGAAGGCATTCCAGGTCCGGAACAAATGTGGTTTCTTTTGACAAAGTTCATGATTTATGTCCAAATAACACCAAGTACTTAGCGTTCATTATGCTCCCACAAAACGTGGTTGGGGGGCTGGTAAAATCACACCGAAAAGCTAAAAAAACCTAGTAAATAATCTATTTATGTTCGTTCAAACATGTCAAATGTTGTTTAGCATTAATCTTTTGGTCCATTTTTAACGTTAAACATCAGTAATATTTTCACACAACCTATCCTATGTCTAGATAAAAAATGATGACAAACTCACGTTTCTCAGATTTATGCGCAGGCGCAAAAAAATGAAGTGATGACATGTCAACTTCCTTGGATTCTAATTTGCTCTCTGTTTATCATAGACGCTTCAAACAACTTTATAAAGATCGTTGACATCTAGTGGAAGCCGTAGGTGTTGCGAAATGAATCCTTTCTCACTATGGTATCTATAAAACAATGACACTAAATAGTACAGTCACAAAATTCACATTTTTTTTGATCTATTTTTCACAGGTTTTTGCCTGCAATATGAGTTTTGTTATACTTACAGACACCATTCAAACTGTTTTAGAAAATTCAGAGTGTTTTCTATCCGAATGTGTTAATAATATGCATATCCTAGCTTTTGAGTTGGTGTAGGAGAAAGTTAAAAATGGGCACATATTTTTTTCAAAATGTCTCAATACTGCCCCCGAGCCCCAACAGGTTATTGCTTGTTTGTTTCACAATGAAAAATATTTTACATCATCAAAGTGGTAGGCATGTTGTGTAAATGAAATGATACAAACCCCCAAAAAATCTATTTTAATGTAAGGCAACAAAATAGTAAAAATTCCAAGGGGGTGAATACTTTCACAAGCCACTGTACTTCATATGGGAGGTCATTAACCTCTTAGCCCAGGGATGAACAGCTGGCGGCTCGTGGGCCACATTAATGTCCCCAAAAATGTAATCTTAATTCAGTCTGGGTCTCAACTTACTGTTGCGAGTTAAAATAGTAGAATACACAAGGTGCGATTTGGTTGTGCGTCAGATGTTTTTCTCTTGTTATGTCAGTCAATTAACCCATGTCAGCTAATGTTTTCTAGGCCAGCTATATAAACTTGTTACCATGGTTGAATTACCGGCCAGGGGGGCCCCCATAAATGTTGTTAGTCATTCAGATATATTAAAAACTGCAAACATTTCTATCCACCCTGTGGCAAAATCTATAGAATTGCAGGACATTAACTGTAAACAGCTCATTTTCCTCTCCGCCCCATGGCAAAATGTGTAGAATTGCAGAAAACTTGCTTTAACATTGAAACTGTTACATCTGCTCCTGCCACGCCCTCTACTTCTCATCCTGTGTCTCCCTAACCTGCCGCCACTCCCCCAGTGCTCTCTTCCTCTCTCTCTGTGTGTGGGTGTATTTGACTGTGTGAGTGGAGACAGGTTGTGCTGGAGGCAGAGCAGATCCCCACCAGCTGCAACTTGATCCATAATCAAGCAAGCCCTGCCACTTCCAAGCTGCCAGATCATAGCCTCTGCTCAGTCAGTCTGCATTTCAATCTGTTTGTTCCTGCATAGAGATTGTTATCCTGTTTTCCCTAGCCTGATGCTGATTTTCTCTCCGCTACAGTTCTGTCCGCTCTGACTCTGGTCCCTGTCTCCAGTCCCACGTCTCGTCAGTCCTGCTTCCCTGCCCTGGGCCCCCGCTTTATTGCTTCCTTGGATTCCACTCCGGACCTGCTTACCCTGCCCCTACTCCCGTTGCCCCAGCCTCAGCCTCAGTTCCTGGTTCCTTGCTACCCGCCCAAGGTTCTCCTGGCCTGCACCCCATCTCCCCCCTGCTTTTCAATAAATACCTTAGTTACTTTGTCCCTGTCTCCTTGTCTTAGTCTGCACTTGGGTTCACCTGCCCCGCCCCACGTAACAGTACGATCTGGCCATAGATATGACCCCAGCAGACTTAGATCCTCTCCACCAAACCCTCACCGGCCGAGGCGCCCTGCTCGAGCAACATGACCAAGCCCTGAAAACCCTTCTGGAGCACGTCAAGGAGTTTTCACTGAGCCTTTCTGAACTGCAGGGCGGAACCTTTGCCCAGAGCTCGCAACCAGCCCCTAGTCCTTCTCCTCCGCCCCATGAGCCGTTTGTTCCGGTTCCCGAACGCTACGATGGCAACCTCGGAGCTTGCAGAGCTTTTTTGGTACCATGTTCACTAGTATTCGAACAACAGCCCTACTTTTATGCTAGCGAACAGGCCAAGATTTCCTTCCTGATTGGCTGCCTCTGTGGAGCAGAAACAGTCCCCCATCTTCTCTTCCTACTCCAGCTTCACGGAGGAGATGAAGAGAGTCTTCGACCACCCTGTCTGCAGCATGGAGGCCGCTAAACGACTCCTGTCCCTCTGTCAAGGGGGGCAGGAGTGTCGCTGAAATGGCGATCAAGTTTCACACCCTCGCCACTGAGAGAGGCTGGAATGAGGAGGTCCTTCAGGGAGCATTCAGAATGCTCTCACTGAGACAATCAAGGATGAGTTGGTGTCCAGGGATGAGCCTGATGGACATGATGAGCTCATCTCTCTTCCCATCCGCATCGACAACCGTCTTCGTGAGCATCGGAGGGAGAGGGTAGGAAAGGTTGCATGCCCCATAACAACATATGCTTCCTTGCCTTGTTCTCCTTCCCCGACTGCCTTCCTTCCCAAGTCTCTTCCAGAACCTGAACCCATGCAGCTCGGCCTGGCCCGTCTCTCTCCAGAGGAGAGGCAGCAGAGAATCAGCACTAGGAGCTGCCTATACTGTGGTCAGGTTGGTCACTTGTCTCCACTTGTTCCCTGTGTCCAGCAAAAGAGGTGGCTCGACAGTAGTGGGGCATATACTGTTGAGCCAAATTGCCTGCCCATCTCCCCCCAGACCCCTGCTTGATGGCACCCTTGTGTGGCAGAGCCAGGCTTTTCCTCTGACTGCCCTCATCGACTCGGGCGCTGATGAGAGTTTCCTGGACCGTGGTGTCGTTACCCAGTTGGGCCTGGACACTGTTCCACTCAATTCACCCCTCGATGCCAACTCTCTCAACGGACAGCTCCTCGCCTGTGTCTGTGAGAGAACCGTCCCTGTCATCCTGTGTCTCTCTGGAAACCACCAGGAAAGGATCAGTTTCCACATAATCGACTGCCATCACTCTCCCCTGGTTCTTGGCCATCCATGGTTAAAGCTGCACAACCCACAGATCAACTGGACCGCCGGAAAGGTGGAGTTCATTTTGTCACTCTAATTGTCTTCAGTCTGCCCTTGCCCCTGCCTTGTCTGTGCCCCATTCCAGAACCTCCGGACCTGTCATCAATTCCTCCCGAGTATCACAATCTAGCTCCTGTGTTCAGCAAGCCCCACACCCTGTCGCTGCCGCCTCATCGGTCGTATGACAGTGCCATTGACCTCCAGCCTGGAGCTCCTCTCCCCTGTAGCCAGTTGCATAACCTCTCTCGCCCTGAACACGAGGCTATGGAAAGGTACATCCAGGATTCCCTGGCTGCAAGACATATCAGGCCTTCTTCCTCTCCAGTAGGTGCTGGTTTCTTCTTTGTAAATAAAAGGATGGGTCACTGAGGCCGTGTATAGACTTCCGTGGGCTGAATCATATTACTGTGAAGAACAATTATCACTTGCCACTCATCAGTTCTGCTTTTGCTGTAACAGTCTTCGTCGTCTGAAGAGGAGGAATCATCGGACCAAAACGCAACGTGGTAAGTGTTCATGCTTTATTTAATAAACTGAACACTAAAACAAAAATAACAAAGAGAAGAACCGAAACAGTTCCGTAAGGTGCAAAACACTAAACAGAAATTAACTACCCACAAAAACCCTGTGGGAAAAGGCTACCTAAGTATGGTTCCCAATCAGAGACAACGATAGACAGCTGTCCTTGACTAAGAACCATACCCGGCCAAAACAAAGAAATACACAAAACATAGAAAAGGGCACATAGAATGCCCACCCTAGTCACACCCTGGCCTAACCAAAATAGAGAACAAAACCCTCTCTATGCCCAGGGTGTGACATTTGCCCCCTCCATGGTGCCACGGTGTTTACCAAACTCAACCTACGGAATGCCTACCACCTTGTCCGCATCAGAGGGGGATGAGGGGAAAATGGCGTTCAACACATCTCTTGGACACAGTATTTTGTCATGCCTTTTGGTCTTACTAACACCCCTGCTGATTTCCAGAACCCAGTCAATGATGTGCTGAGGGATGTGATTGGATGCTTCATTTTTGTCTATTTGGATGACATTCAGATTTTTTCTAAGGACTCTGAGGCTCACCAGCAACACATTCTCCAACGGCTGTGGGAGAACACGCTTTTTGTTAAAGCTGAGAAAGGTGAGTTTCATGCTGCCTCTGTCTTTCCTGGGTTATATTATTGCACAGGGACAGTAACGTATGGACCCTGCCAAGGTCATGGCAGTCAGAGTAGCCTGCACCCTCTAACCTGAAGCAGCTACAGCATTTCCTGGGGTTTTCACATTTTTACAGACGTTTCATCCGTAACTACAGCCGTCTGGCAGCACCTCTCACCTCCACTCCGTTCCACTGGACCCCTGAGGCAGAGGCAGCGTTCTGAGAACTCAAGCGCCGCTTCACTTCCGCTCCGGTCCTCACTCAGTCAGACCTAGAACTCCAGTTCATCGTGGAGGTGGATGCCTCCAACACCGGGGTAGGTGCTGTTCTGTCTCAATGTTCCCCCTCTGATCAGAAGCTCCACCCATGTGCATTCTTTTCCCGTAAGCTCTCACCTGCAGAGAAAAATGTTGACATTGGTAACCGGGAACTCCGGGCATTAAGCTGACTCTTGAGGAATGGCTTCACTGGCTGGAGGGCTCTGTACTCCCCTTCATCGTGTGGACGGACCACAAAAACTTGTCCTACATCCAGACCGCCAAACGTCTGAATTCCCAGCAAGCCAGGTGGGCCTTGTTCTTTGGTAGATTCAATTTCACACTCACTTATCGCCCGGTTCTAGGAATACCAAGCCTGCCGTAGTCTCCTGCCAGTTCACCAGCCTCAACCTGTTCCATAATCAAGACCTCTACAAATCCTCATGTTTGCCACATCCACGCTGCCAGATCATAGCCTCTGTTTTCCCTAGCCTGACGCTGATTTTTCTCTCCGCTACAGTTCCGTCCGCTCTGACTCTAGTTCCTGTCTCCAGTCCCTCATCTCGTCAGTCCTGCTCCTCTGTCCTGGACCCCCGCTCTACTGCTTCCTTGGATTCCGCTCCGGACCTGCTTACCTTGCCCCTACTCCCCTTGCCTCAGCCTCAGTTCCTGGTTCCCTGCTACCCGCCCGAGCTTCCCCTGGCCTGCACCCCATCTCCCCCCCGCTTTTCAAAACATACCTTAGTTACCTTGTCCTTGACTCCTCGTCTGAGTCTGCACTTGGGTTCACCTGCTCCGCCATATGTAACAGCAATGTTTTCTCTACACCCCATGGCAAAACGTGTAGAATTGAAAAAATAAAAAACACTTTGTATCTCCACTGTCAAGAGGTGGGTCACTAAAATGTTTTGCTTGCAATGTGGTTGTGGGGGGTATGGATGCAGTTGTGTAAAAATACTTAGAAGTACTACCTACATTTTTTGGGTACTTTACTATTTATATTTTTGACTACATTTACTTCACTACATTCCTAAAGAAAATATTGCACTTTTTACTCCAAACATTTTCCCTGACAACCAAATGTACTAGTTATATTTTTTATGCTTAGCAGGACAGATTGTCAAATTCACAAACTTAGCAAGAGAACACGTGATCATCCCTACTGCCTCTGGTCTGGCAGACTCACTAAACACAAATGCATCTTTTGTAAATAATGTTGGAGTGTGACCCTGGCTATCCATACATTTTAGAAACCAGAAAATGGTGCCGTCTGCTTTGCTTAATATAAGGAATTTTAAATGATTTGTACTTTGATACTTAAGTATATTTTAGCAATTACATTTACTTTTGATACTTAAGTATATTTAAAACCAAATAATTTTACTGAACTAGTAGTACTTTTACTTGAGTAACTTTCTATTAATGTATCTATACTTTTACTCAAGTATGACAATTGGGTACTTTTTCCACCACTGTATGGATGTGGGTACGCAGACCCGCGAGCACCTGCGGCCCCTCATGAGTTCAGATTTGTTATAGCCCATCCCTGTGTTAGACTCTGAGTGGTTATTTGGGACCCGATACCGGTTCTGGTGAGTTTGGGGGGTACTCTCCCACATTTGTTTTGTCTGAAAATAGGAAGAGACATCATTTGAAAGCTATAGCCATGTTTTTGGGGGAAATTGAAATCTTACTGCTGGCAATGTCATAAGATGTTGCCAGCAGTAACATCATTTTATCGTTCACTTATTTGTAACTATTGTAGGTGTGTGATGGGTTTTTAAGAGCCACATTACCAACGATGATCTTAAAACCTCTTACATCTAGACGTTCCGTTAGCGTAACACCTGCTCCAATATCCAATGATGTGCGTGGCGCGAAATACAAAGTCCTCGAAAATCAGAAAACTTCCATTTTTCAAACATATGACTTTTTTACACCATTTTAAAGACAAGACTCTCCTTTATCTAACAACACTGTCCGATTTCAAAAAGGCTTTACAGCGAAACAAAACATTAGATTATGTCAGGAGAGTACCCAGCCAGAAATAATCACACACCCATTTTTCAAGCTAGCATATAATGTCACAAAAAACAAAACCACAGCTAAATGCAGCACTAACCTTTGATGATCTTCATCAGATGACACTCCTAGGACATTATGTTATACAATACATGCATGTTTTGTTCAATCAAGTTCATATTTATATCAAAAACCAATTTCAAAATATTCCATTACCGTACTTCGAAGCATGTCAAACGCTGTTTAAAATAAATTTTTATGAGATTTTTCTCGTAAAAAAGCGATAATATTCCGACCAGGAGTCGTTGTTTTCGTTCAAAGACTGAAAATAAAAACATGGAGTCTTCTCGTGCACGCGCCCCCAGTCTCATTGTTCTCTGATCGACCACTATCCAAATGCGCTACTGTTTTTCAGCCATGGCCTGCAAAGTCATCATTCACCGTTCTGCCGCCTTCTGAGAGCCTATGGGAGCCGTAGGAAGTGTCACGTTACAGCAGAGATCCTCAGTTTTCAATAAAGAGAGTGTAGAAGGCCAAGAAATGGTCAGAGAGGGCACTTCCTGTAAGGAATCTTCTCAGGTTTTGGCCTGCCAAATGAGTTCTGTTATACTCACAGACACCATTCAAACAGTTTTAGAAACTTTGGAGTGTTTTCTCTCCAAAGCTAATAATTATATGCATATTCTAGTTTCTGGGCAGGAGTAATAATCAGATTAAATCGGGTACGTTTTTTATCCGGCAGTGAAAATACTGCCCCCTATCCATAACAAGTTAACACGACGAAGGCTCTGGGAAACTAGGTCCTGAATGCTAGGGTCATTTTAAGATGTCAGACTTGGAAAAAACATTCTGCCATTTTGGCACAGTGACTCACTACCCAAACCAGACCCAACTGGTTTCAAGTGGCCAAGAGACATCATGTGATCTCCTACTGCTATCTAGTGGACACATTGCGAATCAGACAGGGGATATATTTATATCAATAGATAAGTAGACACTTCAGCTTTCTCATATGTATGTCATTCCTGTAAGACGAAAAAGGATATTTTCCACACTCCAAAGTATGCACAGTTCCTAAGTAATTTTAATGCACATTTATGACTCAAAGAAGTCTATAATTACATTGAACATAAATATAAATGCAACATGCAACAATTTCAAACATTTTACTTAGTTACAGTTCATATAAGGAAATCAGCTAATTAAATTCATTAGGCCCTAATCTATGGATTTCACATGAATGGGAATACAGATATGCATCTTTTGGTCACAGATACCTTAAATAAAAGGTAGGGGCATGGATCAGAAAACCAGTCAGTATCTGGTGTGACCACCATTTGTCTCATGCAGCACAAAACATCTCCTTCACTTAGAGTTAATCAGGCTGTTGATTGTGGCCTGTGGAATGTTGTCCCACTCCTTTTCAATGGCTGTACGAAGTTCCTGGATATTGGCGGGAGCTGGAACATGCTGTCGTACACGTTGATCAAGAGCATCCCAAACATGCTCAATGGGTGTCATGTCTGTTGAGTATGCAGGCCATGGAAGAACTAGGACATTTTCAGCTTCCAGGAATTGTGTACAGATCCTTGCAACATGTGGCTGTGCATTATCATGCTGAACCATTTTTTTAAATTTAACCTTAATTTAATGCAAATCAGTTAAGAACAAATTCTTATTTACAATGACAGCCTACACAAGCCAAACCCTATACCAACACTACGCTGTAAATTGTGCGCCACACTATGGGACTCCCAATCACAGCCGGTTCTGCTACAGCCAGGAATTGAACCAGGGTCTGTAGTGACGCCTCTAGCACTGAGAAGCAGTGCCTTAGACCGCTGTGCTACTCGAGAGCCCACATGAGGTGATGGCGGCAGATGAATGGCATGACAATGAGCCTCAAGATCTCATTATGGTGTCTCTGTGCATTGAAATTGCCATCGATAAAAAGCAATTGTATTCATTGTCTGTAGCTTATGCCTGCACATACCATAACCCCACCGTCACCATGGGGCACTCTGGTCACAATGTTGACATCAGCAAAGCGCTTGCCCACACAACCCCATACACGCTGTCTGCCATCTGCCCGGTACAGTTGAAACCGGGATTCATCTGTGAAGAGCACACTTCTCCATCGAAGGTGAGCATTTGCCCTCTGAATTCAGTTACGATGCCGAACTGCAGTCAGGTCAAGATCCTAGCGAGAACGATGAGCATGCAGATGAGCTTCCCTGAGACGGTTTCTGACAGTTTATGCAGATATTCATTGGTTGTGCAAACCCACAGTTTCCTCAGCTGTCCGGGTGGCTGGTCTCCAACGATCCCGCAGGTGAAGAAGCCGGATGTGGAGGTCATGGGCTCGTGTGGTTACACGTGGTCTGCGGTTGTGAGGCCGGTTAGACATACTGCCAAATTCTCTAAAATGACGTCGGTTTATGGTAGAGAAATTAACATTCAATTCTCTGGCAACATTTCTGGTGGACATTCCTGCCGTCAGCATGCCAAATGCACGCTCACTCAAGACTTCAGACATCTTGTGACAAAACTGCACATTTTAGAGTGTCAACAGCACAAGGTGCACCTGTGTAATGATCATGCTGTTTAATCAGCTCCTTGATATGCCATACCTGTCAGGTGGATGGATTATCTTGACAAAGAAGAAAAATCGCACTAACGTTTTTTGTGTGTATGGAACATTTCTGGGATATTTTATTTCAGCTCATGAAACATGGGACCAACACTTTACATGTTGCTTTTATATTTTTGTTTAGTATATATGGTCCTTTTTTGAGCTCTCCTAGCTGTGCTGTTGAGGAACTAGAGTAAGCACACTTGAGGTTGTTTTGTTTGGAACACAGCCCTGCATTCTCACACAATTACTATTGTTCACATAATCCAAAAACTGTCCATTATAAACCATAATCTGGGTCAGGTGGGCATCATTTGAAGGCTTGTTCTACTGTCAACATGACTACCTAAGTTATAAATACGATCTCCACAAGGCAATTCAGAGAAGCAGATTGTAATTTTGGTGTGCATAGGATGGAATTCAGATGTGTGGTCCGCTGTGAATTTTTACGTGCTGTGCTCAAGTTCAGAAAGTCTGTCAGTCAAAACCAATACAGTGCTGTGATGCGGAGACCCTGAGGTCATGTATAGCATGTTACTGTACAGCCACTGCGTTCCAATTTATAGCTCATCAGTGTCCAAATCTGCCATTTACAACCCGGATACAAGTGTAAAAGGTTAATGTTCTCTGAACTATTTGAGAACATTCCCAATGTCAAACCAGCTCAAGAACATTCCTAGAACATTACAAAAAACATTATTTAAATTTAACCATGTTTGAACTTTTCGGAAACGTCTGTTAAAGTAATAAAATGCCAAGAAAATTATGTTTTTTATCAAGTTCCTTAAATGTGCTGAGAATGTTCTAAATCCAAGCAACTATCCTGCACCTTTCTTAGAACGTTGTGGGGAGGTTGTCTGCAAAATAACCATAGGACAACCAAGCTCTTAAAAACACAGAACGTTATCAACTAATGGGGAAGCCAGGCGTTAAAGCGTGAACATTCTCTTTGAGTCTCTTCACTGAATGTGGTGGGGGAAATTTAGCCCATCTGTTGTTGAGCTTTCTCGCATCACAAATGCAGTAGAGTAGTCCCCTACTTTCACTTTATTATCGTAGGGACCAGAAACACATTGCCCTTAGAGGGGAAAAAGCTGTTTTTCTGGGTTTTAAGATCTTTAATTTCCCATCCTTTTCCCTGCGTGTCCCTGACATTTCCAATACATAAAAGTTGTGATGCGCAGGGCTAAGCAGCGGCCGTGCCAGGCGCCGATGGAGAGGATTTTTAATATCCCAGGCCAAGCAAAGTAGAGCAGAGGCAGTCCTGTAAGGCCAGTAGGAAGGCTCCTTGGGAGTTAGCATGCTGTTTGTCTTGTGCTGCTGGCAGGGAGAGATTCAACTTGAAAGGGCAACGCATGTCTCCCTTAGGGCCACAGCAACAGTTAGGGAAATGGACAATGGAAGGATTTCATGTAAGTGGAAGCAATGTTGGCTGAATAGGATACACCACTCTTACTACCTTTATGATGACAAATACCTTGTCACTCTTGGCCACAGACTGACTGGTCCGGGCCTGACTGTTTTCCCAGATTAAATAGCCTTTTTAATAGTTACTCTGAGGAACTCTAGTACGGGGTAGTGAAGTGCTCAGATGGCAGTGAACGACAAAGCTAATTAAGCATATTATCTCCCTGAGGTGGTGAGAGGAAGTCCATCTGCTTCATACGAGAGGTCATTAAGTGACGTGTCTTTGTTCAGCAGGCCTACAGTACTGTGCCTTGATTCACCACATCGGCGTTCCAACACGTGAAGGGGAGACATTAAATGGAATGGGCTTACCTTGCAGTGTTTGAGCTATTGGCTAATGGAGTCAGGGCCATTCTCCAAGATTTGCGATAACATTTTTCAGAGAGGGAGAAGAAAATGTGTGTTCTCTCTCTCTCTCTCTCTCCCCCTCCTTATCATTCACACACAGGAAAAATAAATGGTTTCCTCATGCATTCTGTTATCATTGTCAAATGGACTGGTTGATTTGGAATAGGGTCCTTTTGAAATGAAGGGAAGGATCTATTGGCATTGGGCGGCAAATGGCCCTCACCAACCTGTATGTACCCTTTAGAAGACATGCAAACTCTGGCGCCTCTGTAATTTTCTCTGCACGTCTTGTTATATTGCTTCATTGACGGAAGCACTGTGTTGTCGCCATCAATTTGCTTATTAAACAAAAAGGGGTGCATATGATGCTTTGGCCTGTCTGCTGCACATACTCCTTGAACATCTGGAGGCCCCAGGGAACTAAGCCAGGATCCTTTTCGTGTACTTCAGCTCAGCATTTAACACCATACAAAAGCACAGAATGGTGGAAAAACCCACCAACCTTCACGGCTATTCACGTCTCATTAAATGGATCCACCGTTTCCTCAACCACAGACCCCTTGGCCATCAGATTGGAAGGCAAAACATCCCCACTGGTCATCACCAACACTGGCACCCCCAGGGGTGTGTTCTGAGCCCCTTCCTGTAAATGTAACGTTATGACTATAACTACTGTTCACTGAAGAAACATACTATGGAGAGTCTCACTCTCGATTTCGGTTGAAGGATCTACAATCACGCCTGACAAGGCCAATGAAATCCGAGCCTCACTGGAAGCCTTGCCTTCCACAGGTGATGTGGTTGAGGCTCGGATTTATTCCTTCAATTTAATACAGGACTTCACCGAGCCCAGGAACGGGCAGGGCAGAGACAAACAGGTTTTGTACCTCGTTTCCCTCCTTCAGGGAACAGTAGTAATAGTCATAACGTTATGTTCCCTTTCAGTCAGTCAACTTCAGTACAACATACTATGGGGAAATATAATCACACGCCAAACCAACCCCAACAGATACTAAATGAAACTGCCCATGGCAGAACACCCAGACTTGACCCCACCTGATGCAGCAGTCTGGGTATTGCAGACATGGCGTGCTGCCTAGTGACTTTCCCCTGTCCCAGCAGTAAGCACACTGTGGACTACACTGGCAGCTGTGAAATCCAAGTGATATAACCTCACAAAATGTGTGGTGATGCCCAACTCGCCACAGAACAAATATCTCCTATAGTCAACCATTTAAACAACGCCTAAGATTCTGCCACACCCTTGGTGGAGTGGGCGCGTACACCGCTAGGTAACCCTCGCCCCTTGCTGCTATATGCCAGGGAGATGGCTTCAACTATCCAGTGGGAGAAACGCTGCTTAGAGAGCGCCCTGCAGCGAACTGGATTAGCAAAACAGATAAAAAGCTGGTCAAAAAGCTGGATATCCCTGGTCTGTTCAATATACATGCATAAATCTCACACTGGACACAGGGCATGTAACCTCTGTTGCTCTTCAGAAGAAAAGGGAGGAAGTGAAAAGGGAAATAGCTCAAAAGCTTAAAAACCTGTAGGACATAGCCTTGACTTTCGGGGCGAAGGCCGCATTTGGACATTAGGTCATCTTAAAGTCGCCCAGAGCGAATTGAGTACAGGGAGGGTTTACGGATAATGCGTGGAGTTCCCCAACATGTTTAGCCAAGGCCAAAGCCATGAGCAGGGAGGTTTTGTAGGTGAGGATCGACTCCAGAGGCTCAAACGGGCCCGCACACAATGCCTCCAAAACCAGCACCAAGTTCCATGTGGACGCAATAGTTTAGGGCACCACCAGGGGGTGAGCCCCCGGTGAGGCTCCTTCAATTCCCACATGACATGCTGAGATATGTAAACTTTTAACGTGGAGAATGCGTATCCCTGCTCGAAATGCTCCGGTAGGAACATAAGGATTTCCCTCACAGAGCACGGAAAAGGAACAATTCCTTTATCTTGGCTCATAAAGCTTGCCACGTATAGGCATACAGCCCTCTCGTGGAGGGCGCCCTTGCAGACTGAATGGTAGCAATAACATTTGGAGGTAAAACCCTAGCCATCAGATTGGCCCTCTCAGGGGCCAGGCCCATAGGAACCAAATTTCTGGCCTCATGCCAAACCTGTCCATGCGCCTGGGACAACAGGTCCCTGCGCAACGGGAGTTGCCACAGGTTCCCGCCTAGGAAGCGAACAATCTCTGCGAACCGAGGCTGCATGGGCCAAGGAGAGCTACAAGAATGAATGATAAGCCCTCCCGGCGCACACTCTCCAACGTGGGCTGAATCACAACCACTGGCGGAAATGCGTAAAGGAGGGTCCGAGGCCACTGGTGCGCCAGAGCATCCGTTCCCAATGGAGAACTCGGGTTCCCTAATCGAGAAAAATAGATGACACTTCGCAATGTGAAAAGATCTACATCGGCCCTGCCGAACCGCTCCCATTTCTGGGCAACCACCCAGGGGTGTAATCTCCACTTCTGAGGAAGAGGATAGCAGATCCGCACCCGAGTTGAGGCAACTGGGAACATGCACTGCCCGAAGTGAGAGCAAATGCGCACTCACTCACAGCAACAGGGAGCGAGCTAAGGTGACGAGGGGGAGAGGCCGAGTTTCCCCGTCTGTATGCCACCTTCGTGATGTTGTCGGATCTGAACAGCACATGCTGGCCCGACAAACATGGGAGAAGGCGCCTGAGAGCTAAGTACACCGTCAGGAGTTCAATACTCCACATATTGAGTAACCCTCGCACAGTGCACCCCACCATTCGGGGACATGTCTGTCATTACCACCTTGCGGGACAACACCTGGCCCATGACAACCCCTTGTGACAGCAGCCAGGGATCCCTCCACTGGGGAAGTGCTCGAAGGCATATCAGGGACACCTGATTCGACCGGCTTAGGTGGCGAGATGCATCCAGGCACGTTGCTAGCACCCAGCGCTGGAACGGCCGCATCAATAATAGTCCCAGGGGAATGAATACTATCATAGAAGCCAGAGGCACCACTCGTGTTGCCTGTTTCTGGAGCAGGGAGGATATTTCATCCCTTAATACTGGGGCTGAGGCCAGGGGAACAGTCGATGTGATGACGCCGCAAAAACGTGTGGGGTATACAACGAATTGTAGCCTGTACCCAGACATTACTGTTCGCATTAACCAGATCAACACTGCGCATGTGCACCCCTCGTGGAGTTATTTTTTCACTTTTTTTTATCTCCACCACTATTGGCAACCTTGTGTCTAAATGAGGAGGAGGGGCATGTTTTACTGAACTCACGTGAAATTCACAACACTCTTGAAATCCAAAAACAGTGGGGTTGAAACAATGTGTTTTGGTGCAAACGTTTGCCTGAAGCCCGGTCCACTCTGGGTTGGGGGTACTGTTGTAACCACGGGTGTTTAGGGCGGCTGACAAGGAAAGACCCGATCCCATGCCACCCCCCCATCCCCGAGTTAGGTACGCAGGGGCTGTCTCCTTCCCTGTGCCATGGCAGGACCATCTCGCACCTGGTTGGCAGCGCTTGTGCCGGGCATACTGGCATTGTGCCTGGGAACTAGGCCAGTCCAACCTGGTGCTGGGACCAGTCCTGGGGCAGCTAACTTAGCCGGCGGAATTCCGCCTGTCGGCCTTCCGGAAGGTGTCCCCCCCGGCATCATTAAAGGACCTCCGAAGGAGAAGAGCGCACAGCGCCTCTTCCTGCTTCTTTTTGGCCTCAAACCCAATAAGGGATATCTCTAGTGCATTTGCTTCTTGGACCAGTATAGTTAGACCCTGTCCAGAAAAATCCCTAACCACTCACTCCTAGATCTGAAACAACTGGATAGGTGAAAGCAATAGGGTGAATGCACTTTAAAGTAAATCATTGCTCTGTTAATTACATTTAGACGTTCCGCTAGCGGAACACCTGCTCCAATATCCAATGATAGGCGTGGCGCGAATTACAAATTCCTCAAAAATACAAAAACTTCAATTTTTCAAACATATGACTATTTCACAGCATTTTAAAGACAAGACTCTCCTTTATCTAACCACACTGTCCGATTTCAAAAAGGCTTTACAGCGAAAGCAAAACATTAGATTATGTCAGCAGACTACCCAGCCAGAAATAATCAGACACCCATTTTTCAAGGTAGCATATAATGTCACAAAAACCCAGAAGACAGCTAAATGCAGCACTAACCTTTGATGATCTTCATCAGATGACACACCTAGGACATTATGTTATACAATACATGCATGTTTTGTTCAATCAAGTTCATATTTATATAAAAAAAAAGCTTTTTACATTAGCATGTGACGTTCAGAACTAGCATACCCCCCGCAAACTTCCGCGGAATTTACTAACAATTTACTAAATTACTCACGATAAATGTTCACAAAAAGCATAACAATTATTTTAAGAATTATAGATACAGAACTCCTCTATGCACTCGATATGTCCGATTTTAAAATAGCTTTTTGGTGAAAGCACATTTTGCAATATTCTAAGTACATAGCCCAGCCATCACGGGCTAGCTATTTAGACACCCGGCAAGTTTAGCCTTCACCAAAATCAGATTTACTATTACAAAAGTTTGATTACCTTTTGTTGTCTTCGTCAGAATGCACTCCCAGGACTGCTACTTCAATAACAAATGTTGGTTTGGTCCCAAATAATCCATCGTTATATCCGAATAGCGGCGTTTTGTTCGTGCGTTCCAGAAACTATCCGAAATGGTAAATCAGGGTCGTGCGCATGGCGCAATTCGTGACAAAAAAATTCTAAATATTCCATTACCGTACTTCGAAGCATGTCAACCGCTGTTTAAAATCCATTTTTATGCAATTTATCTCGTAAAAAAGCGATAATATTCCGACCGGGAATCTCCTTTTCGGCAAACAGAGGAAAAATCACAAAGACGGGGGCGGCCAGGCACGCGCCTAAGCCCACAGTCCCTTGATCGGCCACTTGAGAAAGGCGATAATGTGTTTCAGCCTGGGGCTGGGATGACGACATTCTGTTTTTTCCCGGGCTCTGAGAGCCTATGGAAGACGTAGGAAGTGTCACGTTAGAGCAGAGATCCTTTGTAAAAGATAGAGATGGCAAAGAAGTTCAAGAAATGGTCAGACAGGCCACTTCCTGTAAAGGAATCTCTCAGGTTTTGACCTGCCATTTGAGTTCTGTTATACTCACAGACACCATTCAAACAGTTTTAGAAACTTTGGAGTGTTTTCTATCCAAAGCCAATAATTATATGCATATTCTAGTTACTGGGCAGGAATAGTAACCAGATTAAATCGGGTATGTTTTTTATCCAGCCGTGAAAATACTGCCCCCTAGCCATAACAGGTTAAAAGTACACTCAAGAAAACCTAGTGATTCAGGAGTATCATTAAAACAGGTTAATATGCCCCACCAACATTAGACCACTATACAGAATGCGATTACATTTTTTCACAAGTCAATTAAATCAATGGCTAGAGAATTGTCAAATTAACTGATAACTGACACAGACATGGTGGTGTAGCAGGAAGATCTGAATGCCATGAACCAAGAAGTTGTGAGTTCATTTCCCAGGTGAGGATAATAATAATTACTGTATAAATGATTAAAAAAATATATATATTTAATGAGGCAAGTCAGTTAAAAAAAATCTTATTTACAATGGCGACCTACCCTGGCCAAACCCGGACAACGGTGGGCCAATTGTGCGTCGCCCTATGGGTCCAATCACGGACAGATGTGGAAACAGCCTGGATTCGAACCGTAGTGACGCCTCTTGCACTGAGATGCAGTGTCTTAGATCGCTGTGCCACTCGGGAGTGGCCACAATGTAATCATATATGTCATGGTGTGTCAAATATGTTAGTTAAAAACACTATGTTAAAAGCACTCTGTGTCTGTGTGTTTGTGTGAGTATCCCTAATCTTGCCAACAGACAGAAGGATATGTGAATGGATCAGTGGTTCACCAATCAGGGCCTTGATGGGCTTGGCAACAGTAACAAGGCCTGATGGAATATTCTCATAACCCTCATAAAACTGGACACATGAATGTTCTTGCAATGTCCCATAAAACATGTCTAGAACATTAATATCTTATATTCTGAGAACATGACAACTATGTTCCGTGTATGCTTGAGGTGATGTTGATGGAATATTCTCCTAACCCTCAGAAACTGGAAACATGAATGTTCTTGCAACGTCCCAGAAAGCACATCTAGAACATTAATGTTGTATATTCTGAGAACACTGTAATCACATTCTAGATAAGTTCTACTTGACATTAAGGAAATGTTCTGCTAACTTTAACATCAAAACATGCTAAAAAGGTTCTCATGAGGTTTTTGCTAAACATGCAACAATTTCAACAATTTTACTGAGTTACAGTTCATATAAGGAAATCAGTCAATTGAAATAAATGAATTAGGCCCTAATCTAGGGATTTCACATGACTGGGTAGGGGCACAGCCATGGGGAGTCAGGTCCAGTCAATCAGAATGAGTTTTTCGCCACAAAAGGGCTTTATTACAGACAGAAATACTCCTCAGTTTCATCAGTTGTCCGGGTGGCTGGTCTCAGACGATCCTGCAGGTGCCGAAGCCAGATGTGGAGGTCCTGGGCTGGCGTGGTCTGTGGCTGTGAGGCTGGTTGGACGTAATGCCAAATTCCATAAAATGAACATTAAATTCTCTGGCAACAGTAGCCAATTGAACGCTCCCTCAAAACTTGAGACATCTGTGGCATTCGAATCAAATCAAATCAAATGTATTTATATAGCCCTTCTTACATCAGCTGATATCTCAAAGTGCTATACAGAAACCCAGCCTAAAACCCCAAACAGCAAGCAATGCAGGTGTAGAAGCACGGTGGCTAGGAAAAACTCCCTAGCAAGGCAACCTAGGAAGAAACCTAGAGAGGAACGAGGCTATGAGGGGTGGCCAGTCCTCTTCTGGCTGTGCCGGGTAGAGATTATAACAGAACATGGCCAAGATGTTCAAATGTTCATAAATGACGAGCATGGTCAAATAATAATAATCACAGTAGTTGTCGAGGGTGCAACAAGTCAGCACCTCAAGAGTAAATGTCAGTTGGATCATTGAGAGTATCTCTACCGCTCCTGCTGTCTCTAGAGAGTTGAAAACAGCAGGTCTGGGACAGGTTGCACGTCCGGTGAACAGGTCAGGGTTCCATAGGCAGAACAGTTGAAACTGGAGCAGCAGCATGGCCAGGTGGACTGGGGACAGCAAGGAGTCATCATGCCAGGTAGTCCTGAGGCATGGTCCTAGGGCTCAGGTCCTCAGAGAGAGAGAAAGAAAGAAAGAAAGAAAGAAAGAAAGAAAGAAAGAGAGAAAGAGAGAATTAGAGAGAGCATACTTAAATTCACACAGGACACCGGATAAGACAGGAGAAATACTCCAGATATAACAGACTGACCCTAGCCCCCCCGACACAAACTACTGCAGCATAAATACTGGAGGCTGAGACAGGAGGGGTCAGGAGACACTATGGCCCCATCCGATGACACCCCCGGACAGGGCCAAACAGGAAGGATATAACCCCACCCACTTTGCCAAAGCACAGCCCCCACACCATTGTGTTGTGTGACAAAACTGCACATTTTAGAGTGGCCTTTTATTGTTCCCGCACAAGGTCCACCTGTGTAATGATCATGCTGTTTAATCAGCTGAAAGAACTAATGAAATGTTATATTCGTGTCAAATCGCCAATTGGCAACTAATGTGTCAAATCGCCAGTGTCAATTAATCCCTTATGGGATTAATTGACACATAAACAAACATTACAATAATTCACTATGGTAATTAAATTATAATTCTTCTTCCGGCGATCTCTGCATTGCGCATCACATAAAGAGTGAAAATAAATTATCTGTCAATACATAATAGTACATAAGGTTATCCAAACAATAATTACATCCCTAGAACAGTCAAAATAATATACAGTACCTTTCGAAAGAAAAGCTCATTTTTTGGTCCATTAAAATAACATCAAGGCCAGCATCCCGGAGTCGCCCCTTCACTGCTGACATTGAGACTGGTGTTTTGCCGGTACTATTTAATGAAGCTGCCAGTTGAGGACTTGTGAGGCGTCTGTTTCTCAAACTAGACACTCTAATGTACTTGTCCTCTTGCTCAGTTGTGCACCGGGGCCTACCACTCCTCTTTCTATTCTGGTTAGAGCCAGTTTGCGCTGTTCTGTGAAGGGAGTAGTACACAGTGTTGTACAAGATCTTCAGTTTCTTGGCAATTTCTCGCATGGAATAGCCTTCAATTCTCAGATAAAGAATAGACTGACGAGTTTCAGAAGAAAGGCCTTTGTTTCTGGCCATTTTGAGCCTGTAATTGAACCCACAAATGCAGATGCTCCAGATACTCAACTCGTCTAAAGAAGGCCAGTTTTATTGCTTCTTTAATCAGAACAACCGTTTTCAGCTGTGCTAACATATTTGCAAAAGGGTTTTATAATGATCAATTAGCATTTTAAAATGATAAACTTGAATTAGCTAATACAACGTGACATTGGAACACAGGAGAGATGGTTGCTGATAATGGGCCTCTGTACACATATGTACATATTCCATTAAAAATCAGCCGTTTACAGCTACAATAGTCATTTACAACATTAACGATCTCTAAACTGTAATTCTGATCCTTTTGATGTTATTTTAATGGACAAAAATGTGCTTTTCTTTCAAAAACAAGGACATTTCTAAGTGACTCCAAACTTTTGAACAGTATTGTACATACAGTTGAAGTTGGAAGTTTACATGCACTTAGGTTGGAGTTAAAACTCGTTTTTCAACCACTCCACAAATTTCTTGTTAATAAGCCTAGGCGCTAACGGGACAACTTCCGGTGAATCTGGAGGGCGCGCAATTCAAATAAATAATCATAAAAATTATGGATATTAAACATTTAGGTACATGTAAGTGACTTATATCGGTTGAAAGCTTACATTCTTGTTAATCTAAATGCACTGTCCAATTTACAGTAGCTATTACAGCGAAAGCATGCCATGCGATTGTTTGAGGACATCGCCCCACATCAAAATATTTTTCCACCGGCACAGGTTTCATAAATTCAATTAGCGATTAAATATTCACTTACTTTTTGAAAATCTTCCTCTGATTTGTCATCCACAAGGGTCCCAGCTATAACATATAGTGTCATTCTGTTAGATAAAATCCTTCTTTATATCCCAAAAAGTCTATTTAGTTGGCACCATCGATTTGAGTAATCCACTCGTTCAACATGCAGAGAAAGGAATCCGAAAATCTACCCCTAAACTTTGTTTCTACGTTTCTATTCACTCCTCAGATACCCTACTGTAACTGTACTAAAAGTGATATTTCATATTTGTTTTTGAAGTTACAAGAATTGAGGTCAGGGCTTTGTGATGGCCACTCCAATACCTTGACTTTGTTGTCCTTAAGCCATTTTGCCACAACTTTGGAAGTATGCTTGGGGTCATTGTCCATTTGGAATATAGCCACATAATTTTCCTACCTCATGATGCCATCTATTTTGTGAAGTGCACCAGCTCCTCCTGCAGCAAAGCACCCCCACAATATGATGCTGCCATCCCCGTGCTTCACAGTTGGGATGGTGTTCTCGGCTTGCAAGCCCCCCCCCTTTTTCCTCCAAACATAACGATGGTCATTATTGCCGAACAGTTCTATTTCTGTTTCATCAGACCAGATGACATTTCTCCAAAAAGTACGATCTTTGTCCCCATGTGCAGTTGCAAACCGTAGTCTGGCTTTTTTATGGCGGTTTTGGAGCAGTGGCTTCTTCCTTGCTGAGCGGCCTTTCAGGTTATGTCGATATAGGACTCATTTTATTGTGGATATAGATACTTTCTGTACCCGTTTCCTCCAGCATCTTCACAAGGTCCTTTGCTGTTGTTCTGGGATTGATTTGCACTTTTCGCACCAAAGTACGTTCATCTCTAGGAGACAGAACGTGTCTCCTTCCTGAGCGGTATGACGGCTGCATGGTCCCATGGTGTTTATACTTGTGTACTATTGTTTGTACAGATGAATGTGGTACCTTCAGGCGTTTGGAAATTGCTCCCAAGGATGAACCAGCCTTGTGGAGATCTACAATTTTTTTCTGAGGTCTTGGCAGATTTCTTTTTATTTTCCCATGATGTCAAGAAAAGAGGCACTGAGTTTGAAGGTAGGCCTTGAAATACATCCACAGGTACACCTCCAATTGACTCAAATTATGCCAATTAGCATATCAGAAGCTTCTAAAGCCATGACATCATTTTCTGGAATTTTCCAAGCTGTTTAAAAGGCACAGTCAACTTAGTGTATGTTAACTTCTGACCCACTGGAATTGTGATTACAGTGAATTGTAAGTGAAATAATCTGTCTGTAAACAATAAAAAATTACTTGTGTCATGCACATAGTAGATGTCGTAACATACTTGCCAAAACTATAGTTTGTTAACAGTAAATTTGTGGAGTCGTTGAAAAACAAGTTTTAATGACTCCAACCTAAGTGTATGTAAACGTCAGACTTAAACTGTATATACATACATACACACTGCATATATACACATACATAAATACATACATATCATGTAGAGATGAATAAATTCAGAAAAAAATTTGCAAAGGAAACAGAAGTCACTTGAACCCAGTCTGGCACAAAGATAAGATTAACATGTGAGACAAGCCTATACACAATCTACATACACACATACCATTTACCACATAGAAGCTAAAACCTTTTTTTTATGTTCAATACAGCTTCTTGATATGCCACACTTGTCAAGTGGATGGATTATTTTGGTGAAGGAGAAACACCCACTAAAAGGGATGTAAAAAAATGTGTGCACATATTTTGAGAGAAATAACCTTTTTGTGCATATTGAACATTTCTGGGATCTTTTATTTAAACACATGAAACATTAGACCAACACTTTACATGTTGCGTTTATATATTCTTTGCAGTATAGAATGTTCCCCTAACTAACAGAAAACTGGACACTCAAACATTAGGGGAACATTACGGGTAACGTTACAAAAACGTTCTCTCTCCTTAGAATTGTTAGCTGGGCTGACTGTTTTATCTGCTGGGTTTAGGGAAGTTTACTTTTGGTATTGTAAATATTATGAATGGGTGTATGGGTGTTTTGGTGGTCTGTATTTCAATGTACAAGCATGTGGATATGACTTTCCTCCTTGGAGGACAATAACATCTAATCTAACAGTTTGTCTTGTGTGGATTAGCCTACATTTTTATGCACCGCATGGTGGCTTGCAGAAAGACTGGGAAACGCTGACTGCTGTTACTGTGTGTCAGTCTCAAGGAACAAGGACTTATTTCAGAAATGTTTTACACCCTGCAAGATTATTATTGTAAAATGTATTCATAGGCTTTTTGTGTTTGTTCACTTAGGATTCATTTATTTAAACTAGATAGCATGTCCAATCATACGATGCAAGCTTCATGCATGGCCATGTGAAAACAAAGGGTTTGAGAGAGAAATATTACCAGTAGAGCGGCCGTTCATGGTAGCTTTGTTGTATTGCTAATTTACCACACCACTGTCTTCTTTATAAAGATTTAGTTCCATGCCATGTAGCAAACACATTCCCCACTACCCTTTTTTCCCAACCTGGACTCAGGGGTAGACGTGACATAGTAAAATGAAATCTGAGACACTCCAATTAGTATAATATGTGTTGTTTCGTATGGTATGTATTCATTTATGGATGTCCATCATCCATTTCGTCATCCATGTTATGACTTACATTTCGTATGATATGTTATGAATTGCAATTTGTACAGTATGTTACTAACTGCAATTCGTACAATATGTAATGAATTAGAAATTCCAATTTGTTGTGGCTAACGTTAGCTAGGTGGTTAACGCTAACGTTAACTAAGTGGCTAACATTAGCTAGGCAAGGGGTTAGGATTATGGGAAATGTTAGCTAACATGCTAAGTAGTTGCAAAGAAGCTAATTATCTCAAATGCTAATGTTGTCCGTGATGAGATTCGAACGCGCAATCTTTGGGTTGCTAGATGTTTGCGTTATTCCTCCTACCCATCCACCCTGACAAACCACTCTACTTTCATTTTTTGCCTGAAGTAACCTTCTGTCTTATGTATCCATACAAAACGTAACATATTATACTAATTTGCTGTCAACATTTACATTTACCATGTTACGTCTTGCCTATGAGACCATGCTGTTTTTCCTGGACATCAGAATTTGACCACCACATTGAGTGCTGTCAAACTGCCTGTGTGCCTGTTTGGGCACCAGGGGGCAGCTGTCTTGTGACAGTCTCCAATATTGGCTCAGTCCACAGGTAGACGTAGATTAGCACAGACGGATCACTAATTACCATGCAATCAGCATAAATAAACATTTAATACTCAGCCTTTATTCACCCGAGAAACTCACCAACATGAGTCCCCTAGGCCCTGTGTCAGGTCAAATCCAATCACATTTTATTGATTACATACACATATTTAGCAGATTATTGCGGGTGTGGCAAAATGCAGTGCAGTAGTATCTAAAAACAATTCACAACAATACACACAAATCTAAAAGTAAAATAATGGATTTAAGAAATATATAAATATTTGATTGAGCAATGTCGGACTGGCACTGACAAAAAAATACAGTAGAATAGAATACAGTATATACATATGAGATGAGTAAAGCACTATGTAAACATTGTTAAAGTGACTGGTGTTCTATTATTATAATGGCCAGTGATTCCAAGTCTATGTATAAAGGGCAACAGCCTCTAAGGTGCAGGGTTGCGTAACCAGGTGGAAGTGATGGCCAGTGATGGCCAGTTAACAGTCTGATGGCCTTAACTTCTATGAGCTACGTGGGACGCTAGCGTCCCACCTGCGGGACACAGCCAGTGAAATATCAGTGCGGCAAATTCAAAAACAACAAAATTTCATAATTCAACTTTCTCAAACATACAACTATTTTACACCATTTTAAAGATACACTTCTCCTTGATGTAACCACATTGTCCGATTTCAAAAAGGCTTTACAGCGAAAGCAAAACATTAGATTATGTTAGGAGAGTACATAGACAAAAATAATCACACAGCCATTTTCCAAGCAAGGACATGTGTCAATAAAACCCAAAACACAGCTAAATGAAGCACTAACCTTTGACGATCTTGATCAGATGACACTCCTAGGACATTATGTTACACAATACATGTATGTTTTGTTCGATAAAGTTCATATTTATATCCAAAAACAGCATTTTACATTGGCGCGTGATGTTCAGAAAATGTATTCCCACCAAAACGGCCGGTGAATGTGCACATCAATTTACAAAAATACTCATCATAAACGTTGACAAAACATATAACAATTATTTAAAGAATTATAGATAGACTACCCCTGGATGCAACCGCTGTGGCAGATTTTAAAATAGCTTTACGGAGAAAGCACATTTTTCAATATTCTGAGTACATAGCTCAGCCATCACGGTGAGCTAAACAGACACCCGCCAAGTTTGGGGCAGCCTAAACTCAGAATTAGTATTAGAAATATTCTCTTACCTTTACTGATCTTTGTCAGAATGCACTCCCAGGACTGCTACTTACACAAGAAATGTTGTTTTTGTTCCAAATAATCCATATTTATGTTCAAATACCTCCATTTTGTTTGTGCGTACAGATGACTTATCCAAAGGCATAACGCGCAAGCGCGGAACCAGAGACGAAAAGTTAAATGTTCCATTACCGTACTTAGAAGCATGTCAAACGCTGTTTAAAATCAATCTTTATGGTATTTTTAACGTAAAATTGCAATAATATTCCAACCGGACAATAGTGTATTCATTCAAAAAGAAAAAGAAGGAACAGTGTGCTCGCGTGACCGTGCATATCCAATCCCTTTGTTGCCAGGCAGTCCACTCAGAAACTGAGCTCCTATTATCTGCCCAGTGACAGGAGAATGCTCAAACCACTTTCTGAAGGCTTTAGACAGCCAATGGAAGCCTTAGGAAGTGCAACGTAACCCCACGGATACTGTAGTTTCGAAAGGGACTAGAAAGAAGAACTACAATTCTCAGATCCTCCACTTCCTGGTTGACTTTTTCTCAGGTTTTTGCCTGCCCTATGAGTTCTGTTATACTCACAGACAACATTCAAACAGTTTTAGAAACGTCAGAGTGTTTTCTATCCAAATCTACTAATAATATGCATATTATAGTTTCTGGGCCAGAGTAGTAACCTGTTTAAATTGGGTAAATTTTTCATCCGGCCGTGAAAATACTGCCCCCTAGCTCAGACATGTTACGATAGTAGCTGTTTTTCAGTCTCTCGGTCCCAGCTTTGATGCACCTGTACTGACCTCACCTTCTGGATGATACAGGCTGTGGCTCGGGTGGTTGATATCCTAGATGATCTTTTTGGCCTTCCTGTGACATCGAGTGCTGTAGGTGTCCTGAAGAGCAGGTAGTTTGCCCCCGGTGATGCGTTGGGCAGACTGCACCACCGTCTGGAGAGCCCTGCGGTTGCGGGCGGTGCAGTTGCCCTATCAGGCAATGATACAGGCTGACAGGATGCTCTCAATTGTGCATCTGTAAAGATTTGCGAGGGTTTTAAGGGCCAAGCCAAATTTCTTCAGCTTCCTGAGGTTGGAGAGGCGCTGTTGTGCCTTCTTCACCACACTGTCTGTGTGGGTGGACCATTTCAGGTCGTCAGTGATGTGTACGCCGAGGAACTTGAAGCTTTCCACCTTCTCCACTGCGGTCCTGTTGATGTGGATAGGGGCGTGCTCCGTCTGCTGTTTCCTGAAGTCCACGATCAGCTCCTTTGTTTTGTTAACGTTGGGTGAGAGGTTATTTTCCTGGCACCACTCTCCCAGGGCCCTCACCTCCTCCCT
This sequence comes from Salmo salar, assembly GCF_965601325.2. NCBI lineage: Eukaryota > Metazoa > Chordata > Actinopteri > Salmoniformes > Salmonidae > Salmo > Salmo salar. Next base: position 34,020,193 of record NC_138303.1, on the reverse strand, counting down.
GTAGGCTGTCTCGTCATTATTGATAATCAAGCGTACTACTGTTGTGTCGTCTGAAAACTTGATGATTGAGTTGGAGGCGTGTGTGGCCACGCAGTCATGGGTGAACAGGGAGTACAGGAGGGGGCTGTGCACGCACCCTTGTGCGGCCCCTGTGTTGAGGATCAGCAGAGTGGAGATGTTGTTTCCTACCTTCACCACCTGGGGGCGGCCCGTCAGGAAGTCCAGGACCCAGATGCACAGGGCGGGGTTCAGACCCAGGGCCCCGAGCTTAATTAAGAGCTTGGAGGGTACTATGGTGTTGAATGCTGAGCTATAGTCAATGAACAGCATTCTTACATAGGTATTCCTCTTGTCCAGATGGGATAGGGCAGTGTGCAATGCAATGGCGATTGCATCGTCTGTGGATCTATTGGGGCGGTAAGCAAATTGAAGTGGGTCTAGGGTGTCAGGTAGGGTAGAGGTGATATGATCCTTAACTAGCCTCTCAAAGCACTTCATGATGACAGAAGTGAGTGCTACGGGGTCAATAGTCATTTAGTTCAGTTTCCTTTGCTTTCTTGGGTACAGGAACAATGGTGGACATCTTGAAGCAAGTGGGGACAGCAGACTGGAGTGTTTTATGTTTATATTTACCTCATTATAAGAATGTGGCGTTTACCAAAGGGATCAGACACTGGCAGTGAAATGGTGTGTGCACTATTTGCTGCTAGGCTTGGGTTGTGTTATGAGCCGGACCAGGGAGGCAGCTAATACTGTGGAGTTGGTGTGTCCGTTCAAACTGCTGTCACTCTGTTTGGGGGAGGTGGGTGGGCCCTGCCTGACAGACTGAATCAGAGAAGAAGAGGGATTCTAGACTTTATACCCTGAGTTCCCTTTACAGCTAATGGAAGCCATTAATTAGAGCTGTCTATAACATGTAGGTAGGCTGCAACCAATGACTGAACATATGAATGGAGAAAGTCATCGATCACGTGACACCCTATGTAAAGACTAATTGAAGCCAAATTAAGTTGGTTAAGATGGCGTCTCATTAGATCATTTAATCTGGTATTGTCCCCATGTAGCTTGTTTCTGGTCACAGGTTCAGGAATGGCTGAAAAATCCTAACATTAATTTAAAAATAACCCTACAAATAGCAGTGTTTTGGTTATTTGGAAAGCCAAATCAATCAACAATAAGTAATAGTCCTAGGAAAAATATAAATATTTAACTTACAATCTATGCGATTAGAAAGGTTCGAAATGAATGTAAAACATCACAGTTGAAAAATATATTGCACGTGGAAATCAAAAGAGGATGGTCTACAGAGATAGGTGGGATGATGGGCTGAGGCTCATGATCAGTAATAGTTATTACTGAAAACACTATACATTTTGTATACTATCTATCCAAAATGTAATGTTTATAATCAAAAAAAGTTACCTTTATGTAACTACTGTGTATGAAAGTACCATTTAGGCAAAATTTGTGTAAAATGTATATGTAAAATAAAGTTTAAAAAATATAAAAAGATGGTGTCTCATGGAGACAACATGCGCAGTTTGAGCTACTCCAGGAAGTGCCATTGCAGGCTAGCTCAGTGCGGCTCTCTCTCACTGAATATCTCAAGGGTACTGCAGGCTGCCATTAGCATTGATTGTCTTACATTTTTTTGGTTCATTTACACAAAGACTGCCATTTTTCCCATTCACTATAATGGGGATCCCTTTTCTGCTGACAATGCCTGCTGTACTGCGGTTGGCCTTGAAATTTCGTGGCTTAAATGAGAGGGGGCAGTCGTTCTCCCCTGGCTGCTACTCTGTAGGTTTGACATTGGGAGAGAGGCTTTCGGTGAGTGCGAGAGTGTTTGTGAAGATGCCACACATAATCGTCTCGTGTCTGTGAATTCTCCTGAATGCTGGACGTCGGAGAGCTGTGAAAACTACTGGTTGTAAACAGCAATGTCCCGCTGCTGTTTGAATTAGCACAGGCTCTCTCTAATCCAGCTAAAGCCTTCTGCTGGCTCCCCTGCTTTTGTCTCCATCCCTCTCCTATCCTGAACCGCTCCTTGCTTCACTCATCTGCTTGTCAAGGCTTCCCCCCCAGCCTTCCACCCAGTACCCTCTCTCTCTCTCTCTCTCTCTCTCTCTCCTCGTCACTAGTTGCAAAGCACTTTGAAGCACTTGAGCGTGGGTACGAGATAATAATCCTCCTGAAATCCTGACAGCCGCGTTGACACGCTGTCGGCAGGGGCCTTGTTCTGGAAATATCTGCATGACTCCCCCATCTAACCAGCTGAAGCTGCTTTTACCTGGATGGACAGAGAGTGGAGCAGCCGGCCGCCGCACAGCCAGCCCCCTTTAGCCTCAAGGCCTGCAGAGGCTAACCAATCACAAATTAATTTACTTCAAAGGGGGAGACGAATGCATTTTAATTTTATTTTTTGGAGCAAGGATTATTAATTTCTCAGCATGCCAGATGGATGTAGGCACATATCAGGGGCTCCAGGGGGTGTAATACCTCTTCGCCTCTTAAACCGCAGGGCCAGCGGTTAGAACAGAGAGGACAGGAGAAGCATTCTAATCAGAATGCTGTACAGGGTGCTTTTTTTCTCCGCACTAAAAACACATTTTGCTGTGTTGCTGGTTTCTAATGGAAATGTAAGAAGTAAACTTCAAGTAAGGATGATGCATTTCATTTTCCCTTTCTTTGTACCTTTTAGCCTTGTAATGTTGGGCACAGAAGGTAAAGCTCATCTCCCGATACAAAATATCAGTTTGTTCAGACAGTAGTGTCGTAACGTTGTATTGATTAGTGTGACGACTGCTGCTCATCGAATGATTAACTGTTTAGAATTACGTGATTAAATGAATCAGGTAATTATTAACTCAGTAACCTGGGGCACCATGGGAAAGTTTGGGTTTTTATTGCGTTTCTATTTCCCAAATTAACTCAAAGAATATCAGAATATCGATTTTACAACAGTCGCTAATTAATTCATTTCCTCTACAGTCTCCTTCTGAACGTCGCATAATCCGTGAATCTGCACAAACCCGAGTCTCAGTAAATAAGTCCGTACAACACCAATTGAGTTGATTATTTATTTACTAACAAGCTAAAATGATAATATAAGATACACATACACAAACACACAGTCTAGGCTATTGATTAGAACTTAGTACAGTGAAACAGGTCCCTAGCTGGCCAACACAATATGACACGGGTTAAACAAAATGGGGATTTGAAAAGAGGGAGAAAGAGAGAGAGCATGAGAGAAAAGCACACTTGGGTACATTTGTCAACTATGCTTATTTTAACCCTAATGTTGCCCCGATCTGCCGCTCTTATGGGTCAGAATATAATGATGTAACTACGTGTTGAAGGTCTCCGATGGGGTGTCTCTTCGTGGACCGGGTTCTGACTTCTCTGATGACGGCACGTCTTCAGTTACCGGGTGTAACTCTCTGTTTGTCCTCACGATGTCAGTGTCCTTTCTCTTAGTGGTCTGTTTCCTCGCCCTTGTTCTGAAAATGGTTCTTCTGAGGATGGCTAATCAGCCGTGTAGATGGTTCCAGCGTGGGAATGAAAGCAGTGTAGACACATGATTCCTTGGAGAGTGGTAACTGGGTGGTCCTGCTTGAATTCACCCTCTTAGACACAGCTACTCATCCAAAGCATAGCTTGTAAAAAGGTTCCTTTGTCATCTTCAACCTCATGTTGAATTTTGGGTTTACAACAAATTCGAGCCTTGGCTGATGCTTGTGGTCACTTAGTCTGATATGTTAATTCTTAACTCACATGTTTTATACTCTCGGGTCAGAAATAGGCATTTCCGTCTTTAGGGCAAGTTCTCTGGGCGTAACTAGTTACGAGGCAAGGTCTGGATTTGACTCAGATCCAATTTAGACAACTAACTTCACATTTCATCTTTACAAAAACATTCTCTTTGATCTGGACATTTTCCACACAACGTACAGTATGCAAACCTCAAGTACAGAGTGTGAAAACTCTTCAAGTTATGTTTTCTTTATAACGTCGTCATTTAACTTTTAATAACATAACAAAAACAGCATTCATTTTCATATTCCATCTATCGTCACTATTACCATTTTGGCTGACAAAACACATTGTCCCAAAGTCCATTTATTGCATGTTACTGTTCAGAGGTAGATTCTCCATAGGCCCATCATACATTCCATCCCTCCATACTGAGAGGACAAAGGGGATTTTGTCTGCTGCTTTAAGATTTACAATGGATGGGAGGTGTCATTAAACCCCCCACCTCCATACCTCTCAATCTCTCCCCCTCTGTTGGGTGTGAGAGATATCTCTGTAGGATTATGGTCCACGGTAACCTGACCCGAACAGGCCTGTCATGACAGTAGCTATGTTGGAGAAGCAACATGTCATACAGAGAGCGCAAGCGAGAGAGACATGTTAGTTCATTGTGCTGTCACTCAGCAACACCATAATGGAAAGCCGCCTCACATGGATCTACTAGCAGTTAAATGAAAGGTGTTCTCTGAACCAGAGGCCCTGGAGGAGTAATACGTCCTCCAGATACCTCCTGATACCCCCTGATATTTATAGAAGAAGAGACAGGACACAGAGACTGGAACATCCATTAGTGATCTCCTAGACTCATTATTGCCTGCAGGAGAGGATCCATCTCAAAGACAGAGATTGGCTGAGGTTAATACATCTCTTGTCTAAATTTCTCACTGCAGAATTCACTTCACCCTTCCTTTTTTTTTTTAAATGGCCTCTAAAACAGGAGCGTACGTGGGCTGAAAACCTGGTCCTTTTACAGCGCATCAAAGCATGGCTGTTGGTGTCGGCGGTGGGATCGTTTGTGCTGGGCTGATAAGTGCCCCTAGTGTAGGTGTGTAGAACAGCACTTAGCCTGCGGCGACGCCCAGGCAGAGCCACCCTGAACAGATTAAGATATCCATTGGATTAGCACAGCGGGAAGCGGCACTGGGGGTGGGCAGGGGGAGGGTGGCAGATGAGAGTTGCTGACGGCGGTTGCCAGCCAGGAAGAGGAGTGTGAGACGAGCCAGGTGCCAGCTGTTAGATTAGCACAGGCACATCCGGTTAATGCAGGTTGCATTGCCACAGCAATGCATCACTGCAAATGTATTCAGGAAGGTAGAAGGGGTTCACAGTGAAAGTAATGGTGGGTTTAAATGCCACTAGGCCATTCCTTCTTGACCCTACTTTCACTGTGAACCCATACTACCCTTCTGCACATATGATGGAACTTAGACTTTCTACTGTTTTTAATAACAGACACAATATAGTAATAGTCTCGCAACAGGGCTTCCGAACCATCCTACGACATTTAATCAACGTTTTCAATGAATCCAGGTCTTTACATTCACCTTTTTAGATATACCCAGTCCAAGATGGCAGATTATTTTGGTTAAATATTTGGGAGATTCGAAGACGCCTCTAAGCCCCACTGGATATATGGGTGGGAAGCACTCTAGTTTTGTTTTCCGGTATTCTATCTGCTCCCTGGTGGTATGAACTGGCCTGAATGGAGATCAGTCAGTAACGGCTAAGAAGGAGATCCAATAGTACTGTAGTATTTGGGTCAATGTGTCTGTAATCCCACTTCACCGTCTCACCTTGTCAGCCCTCATTGTAGTGTAGATGCGAACAGACACATACACACACTCTCTCATGCACCCACACACAAATGCACAGACACACACGTATTTTCACTCACATCAATGGGTTAATAATTTTAGGCATGCACAATGTAGCTACAGAACACTGATTCCTGAGAACCACAGTGGGTCACTGCTCTTTGGTAAATCTGCGTTTAATTGCAAGCATCACAATCTCCTGGACCGGTGCTCACACAACAACAGTCCCTGCTGTAGTTCCTTGCTTGTTATGAGAACCTCCTCACAGCCTCATAAAATACATTAACATTTAAGAAGCAGCAGCTCTTAAATGGGGCCTTCAGAGAGAGTTCAGACAACGGGAGATGAGGCAAAGCAGTGGTGGGCCTGGTCTGGGCCGACTCAGGCTCCTCCTCCTTTCCTCCTCCCTTCCCATGATTGGAGAAGATGAGAGGATGGGGTAAAATGGACTATCATTTGTCCTGTGATAGTTATTGAATTGGTGTGAATGCATACGAGCGGGGCTCCTCTGTTTCCACTGTCGTCTCCCTCGCCTTGAGATGAGATGTGTAGGGTTCAGATTGTGTGAAATATGAGAGAGCGTGACCCCACTGGCACCTGGTGAATTGATGGGGATTCAGGGTTGAGCTTCAGCGATGCTCCCATCACTCTCCTGCTCTGCTCACTTCAAATACCCCCGGTTCGCTCTCTCAGTCGGAAGACAAATATCAGAAATAATTAAGGGAAGCCCGTTTAGCCTGGCTTTATGGATGGCATTCTGAGACACGGTCATTACCTCATCAAACTGAGGTGCTGCCTGTCAGGAGTAATTAGGGAAATGAGATTCCACCTGGGCTGAGAGAGTGTCTTCTTTTATGGGCAGTAGCCACATCATTGGTTCAGAATCCAACGGTTACCCCCGCGATACAGTGGCATGTAGTCTCTCGTGACAGACTATAGCTGGCCAGGGCATGCAAGATTTGGTTCTGGGGAATTGAGGCACTGCGCTATGGGCCAGTGCCTATATGCTATGGGCCAATGTTGTAGCGACCCCAGAGTCTCCTCAGCAGTAATTAAAACAGTTACTGAGGACTGTGTGGGTGATGATGGTCTCTGTGAAAGTCTCTATAGCATAGCATAATGAAGAGACCGTGTGTCTGTGACCAGGCTCACTGATCCATCCCCAGTCTGCCTGACTGACTGCCAGCAGAACATCTACGAACTACCCCATGATGGCCAATAAGGACAGGGTTTTAAAACCTGTTAAAGTTCCTCTGTACCCTCGAACAAGGCAGTTAACAAGAATTGCATCAGCTAATATGCAGTTGTTAAATGAACTGGCTGTTACCTAAGGCAATGATCTGGGATGGTGGCCAAATAAGGAGGTGACACTGATTGTAGTCTTATTTTTATTAGCATCCAAACATTTGAATAATTCATGGATTGTATCATAAAATGTTTTTTTCTATGCCATCACTTTTAAGGTTTCTCCACATCTGTCCAACTACAGCCAACCTGACCGTCTATGGATGGTTGTTGAACGAATCGGCCAGGTGTGTAGGCTCAGTTGGTCGCTGTACATACGTAGATGCATTAGAATGTTGGGAAAAAAACTATCCATCTCATGATTGAAAGCTTGTTGGCTGTAGTTGGATACACTGTATGTATTTAGTAAGTGTTGGGGCGTAATAGATGTGCATTTTATGAGGGATCATGTTATTTTCTTTCATCATGTGAATTGTACAGTAACCTTACCTGTTTCATTCAGTATTTTCTCCAAATATTTATTTGTATATTTCAGAATTTGGATCGATACAAGAAAACCAAGAAACAGTTCTACGACCAAGCCACAAAATCCGAAGCTCTTGTAAAGTAAGTAGAACCGCTTGTCCACCTGTATAGTTCTGTTAACATCCAAACTCTACAGTAAAACTTGCTACAATGTGCTACCTGTGGAAGTACAGTCCCTCTGTAGCACAACTCAACACCACAGACAAAGTGATTTACAATTGGTTTGCCCTGAAAAAGCTATAACACTTGAATGTGTTCTACAAGATCTATGATGGATCCATGTAGACTGTAGATCGATTTCTCATCTCTGCTTTGCTGTAAATTACACAGTGATTGTATACTAGTTGCTCCCGTTTTGTCTCCCAGTACAAATCACAGTAATTGATGTTATCAGAATGGTAGAAGAGTTTGTATACAACGAGCTAACTAGTGATGTGCTTTTGGTTTCCATGGAGATTGAAGATGGCGCTGTTGAAGATGGCGCCGGAAAAGATGGCTGCCATTTCATGGGCTCTTAACCAACCGTGCTATTTCGTTAGTTTTTTCGCATTGTTTGTAACTTATTTTGTACATAATGTTGCTACTACCGTCTTTTATGACCAAAAAGAGCTTCTGGAAATCAGAACAGCGATTACTCACCTCGTACTGGATGAAGAATTTATCTTTAATAAGTCGGACGAGAGGGATTTACTCCAGACACCCGAACAGGCCCTCATCCCATCATTCGCAGGAGAAAGAGACAGAAAAGATATTGCGGAAAGAGATCGGGGTGCCTTGCGAGGATCCTCTGGTGAGTGGCTAATCTGCCTTTGCCATCCATACTACTGGCCAATGTACAGTCGCTGGAAAATAAATTGTACGAACTAAAAGCATTCATATCCTACCAACGGGACATTAAAAACAGTAATAGCTTATGTTTCACTGAGTTGTGGCTGAACGATGTCATGAATAACATACAGCTGATGGGTTAACGCTGTATCGGCAGGATAGAACAGCAGCCTCTGGTAAGACAAGGGGTGACGGTCTATGTATATTTGTAAACAACAGCTGGTGCACGATATCTAAGGAAGTCTCAAGGTTTTGCTCGCCTGAGGTAGAGTCTCATGATAACCTGTAGACCACACTATCTACCTAGAGAGTTTTCATCTGTATTTTCCATAGCTATCTCCATACCACCACAGACCGATGCTGGCACTAAGACTGCCCTCAATGAGCTGTATACCGCCATAAGCAAACAGGAAAACGCTCATCCAGAGGTCGGCGCTCCAAGTGGCCGGGGACTTTAATGTAGGGAAACTTAAATCTGTCAGCATGTTAAATGTGCCACCAGAGGGGAAAAAACTCTAGACCACCTTTACTCCACATACAGAGACGCGTACAAAGCTCTCCCTCGCCCTCCATTTTGCAAATCTGACCATATTTATATCCTCCGGATTCCTGCTTACAAGCAAAAATTAAAGCAGGAAGCACCAGTGACTTGGTCAATAAAAAAGTGGTCAGATGAAGCAGACGCTAAGCTAAAGAACTGTTTTGCTATCACGGACTGGAATATGTTCCGGGATTCTTCCAATGGCATTGAGGAGTACACCACATCAGTCACTGGCTTCATCAATAAGTGCATCGATGACGTCGTCCCCACAGTGACTGTAGGTACATACCCCAACCAGAAGCCATGGATTACAGGCAACAGCTGCACTTAGCTAAAGGGTAGAGCTGCCGCTTTCAAGGAGCGGCACTCTAACCCGGAAGCTTATTAGAAATCACGCTATGCCCTCCGACAAACCATCACACAGTTAAAGCATCAATACAGGACTAAGATCGAATCGTACTACACTGGCTCTGACACGCGTCGGATGTGGCAGGGCTTGCAAACTATTACAGACTACAAAGGGAAGCACAGCCGGGAGCTGCCCAGTGACACGAACCTACCAGACGAGCTAAATCACTTCTATGCTCGCTTTGAGGCAAGTAACACTGAGGCATGCATGAGAGCATCAGCTCTTCCCGATGACTGTGTGATCACGCTCTCCACAGCCGATGTGAGTAAGACCTTTACACAGGTCAACATTCACAAGGCCGCAGGCCAGACGAATTACCAGGACGTGTACTCCAAGAATGCACTGACCAACTGGCAAGTGTCTTCATTTTCAACCTCTCCCTGTCTGAGTCGGTTATACCAACATGTTTCAAGCAGACAATCATAGTCCCTGTGCCCAAGAACACTAATGCAACCTGCCTAAATGACTACCGACCCGTAGCACTCACGTCTGTAGCCATGAAGTGCTTTGAAAGGCTGGTCATGGCTCACATCAACACCATTATCCCAGAAACCCTAGACCCACTTCAATTTGCATACCGCTCCAACAGATCCACAGATGATGCGATCTCTATTGCACTCCACACATCCCTTTCACACCTTTCCCACCTGGACAAAAGGACCATTTGAGAATGCTATTCATTGATTACAGCTCAAGATTCAACACCATAGTGCCCTCAAAGCTCATCACTAAGCTAAGGACCCTGGGACTAAATACCTCCCTCTGCAACTGGATCCTGGACTTCCTGACGGGTCGCCCCCAGGTGGTGAGGGTAGGTAACAACACATCCGCCACGCTGATCCTCAACACGGGGGCCCGTCAGGGGTGCGTGCTCTGTCCCCTCCTGTACTCCCTGTTCACTCATGACTGCACGGCCAGGCACAACTCCAACACCATCATTAAGTTTGCCGATGACACAACAGTGGTAGGCCTGATCACCAATAACGAAGAGACAGCCTATAGGGAGGAGGTCAGAGACCTGGCCGTGTGGTGCCAGGATAACAACCTCTCCCTCGACGTGATCAAGACTAAGGAGATGATTGTAGACGACAGGAAAAGGAGGACCGAGCACGCCCCCATTCTCATCGACAGGGCTGCAGTGGAGCAGGTTGAGAGCTTCAAGTTTCTTGGTGTCCACATCAACAACAAATTAACATGGTCCAAGCACACCAAGACAGTTGTGAAAAGGGCACGACAGAACCCATTGCCCCTCAGGAGACTGAAAAGATTCGGCATGGGTCTTCAGATCCTCAAAAGGTTCAACAGCTGTCAAAGATTCCAGCCACCCTAGTCAGACTGTTTTCTCTGCCACCGCACGGCAAGCGGTACCGGAGTGCCAAGTCTAGGTCCAAGAGGCTTTTAAACAGCTTCTACCCCCAAGCCATAAGACTACTGAACATCTAACCAAATGGCTACCCAGACTATTTGCATTGCCCCCCCACCCCCCTTTTACTCTGCTGCTACTTTCTGTTATTATCTATGCATCAGTCACTATAATAACTCTACCCACATGTATATATTACCTCAATTACCTCAACTAACTGGTGCCCCCGTACATTGACTCTGTACCGATACCCCCTATATTTGTTACTTTATATCTTATTTTTTTAGGTATTTTTTTTAAAACTGCATTGTTGGTTGAGGGCTTGTAAGTAAGCATTTCACTGTAAGGTCTACTACACCTGTTGCATTCGGCGCATGTAACAAATAAAATTTGATTTGGGTTGGGTTGGCTCCCTTCGGCTCCAACAATACACATGGTGCCTTTCCCCCCTGATTCACAAGAAAATGAAATGCTTTTCTCTGATGGAAACAACAAAGGGATAGCAAGGTGCTGTGTCTGTTTTCTCATTATTACCATAGACAAGACATGGTAACAGTAACAAGTGGGTATGGCTCATTCATTGTTTTGGTCTGTAGTTAACCCTGTGGCTTTAAAACTTCTGAGGGATAGCCCCCTTTCTTTCAATTTTCATCTAAAATGACATACCAAATCTAAATGCCTGTAGCTCAGGCCCTGAAGCAAGGATATTGGATATTCTTGGTACCATTTGAAAGGAAACACTTTGAAGTTTGTGGAAATGTGAATTGAATGTAGCAGAATATAACACAATATATCTGGTAGAAGAAAATACAAAGAAAAAAAACAAACGTTTTTTTCTACCACCATCTTTGAAATGCAAGAGAAAGGTCCCAGTTTTAGCCATCACTCTGGTTGGAATTCCCATGGTGTCCACATCATGACAGCAGTGTATGTGCAAAGTTTCAGACGGATACCTTGAAACATGAGCGAACTACATTACATTTAGTGTGAAGTCACCCAGGTACATTTGGGCAAATCATGAAGGAGACATTGGCATTCATATTACATTTTTCTTATCGTCAAATCTGTATACTTGGACTTTGATTTAGCTTTTCCAGTATTAGTAGCCATATTATAAGTTCAACATTTGCAAAACAACCAGTATTCATAACTTCGTTACTCGGAATATTCTTATCATTTTTGTCCTAAAGGAAAAGGCATGCTGTCGCAAAAGGTTAGCACCTACATTTTGCTACAAACACAGGGTTTCCGGATACTCCCGTAAAGCCCAGCTAATTGGCTATCAGGGTAGCTTTGTTTGACCCCGATTGGTGCACATTTGACAAAGATACAGTCGATCAAATGAAGATTGGACGTGTCATCGGCGTGCCTTGTGTCCTATAGGATATACTACACCCCTAATGATATAGTGAAGTCTGGTTACGTTCTAGGACCTCTGAGGAATACATACAAATGTGATTTGCCTGGTGATTTTCACAGATTCCTTTCTTTTCAAATTGTACGAGTGGAAATACAAAATCGATCGTACATGCTATATGGACCTTTTTAGGATATGAAAATTGATTTTATCTAACAAAACGACACTTCATGATATCTCTGGGACCCTTTGGATGATAAATCAGAGCAAGATTTCAGAATGTAAGTATACAGTTTACCTTCAGAGGTGAATTTATCAAACCTATTGCGGTGAAAAAAGTGTTTTGTTGTTAGGAGCTCTCAAACAATAGCATGGCATTTTTTCACAGTAATAGCTACTGTAAATTGGACAGTGCAGTTATATTAACAAGAATTTTAGCTTTCAGCCGATATAAGACATTTATATGTACCGACATTTGTTGTTTCTCTAAAATCTGCGATGGTGACAAAAGGCGCTGCATCATAAGCTCCACCTTTGGTAAACTGGAGAATGACAGATTTGTATGACAGGATCTATTCACCTGTGCCTGGGCTGGAGACTCAGACTAACGTTCCCTCCGAGCAAGAGGAATTAATGCAGATTAATAAAAACGTACACACTACACTCATTGTGCCCATAGTGAATGTCAGTGTAAATTCAATTCACCTCAACTTTACTTTTACGCATGAGGAAATAACCTGCCCAGATAGCAATATTTTCTTCGCCATTCATTTTATTTTACCAGTTAAATGCAAACACTCCCCTGTGCAAAGTGCTGTAAACCTAATAAGCTTTTAATTGTCAACTGTTTTATTAATCAACATTAAATAATGTCCTTTTAACCTGAAGAATTATGAGAGGCATGGAAATTGTTCACAAATGACAGTGCAATTATAGATTTATTTCAGAATATGTACATGTATCTGCCAAAATAATGTAAACACTTGAGTAAATGAGGGACACAAAGTATATTGAAAGCAGGTGCTTCCACACAGGTGTTATTCCTGGGTTAATTAAGCAATTAACATCCCACCATGTGTATCGTTCTTTCTATGTACCACAGGAGAACCAAGAAATGAACAGCGACACCACGGCTGTCTTTCTGGCTTTTATGTCGACCTGCAATAGTATTATGAAAAGACAGGACGGGAACACATCAGTCTCCAACGCACCATCTGACAAGTTGTTCTTTCTCAGTGTTTTCTCGGACTCACACAATCACATTCATACATAAAGCTATAATGTATAGTATAAAATAATAACCAATCCTTAATACAAAGAATGTATAATCTTAATTCATAGACAATAGAACCATACCTGCAATATTATTATGAAAAGACAGGACAGAAGCACATCAGTCTCCAATGCATCATCTGACAAGTTGTTCTATACAGGAGCATGAAGAAAGGTAAAACACATATCCTGTCTCACATCCCCAATACATTGCTAAGTGTTTTCAGTGTTGACAGTATTAAAATACAACAACTCATGTACAGAAACACTGTAATACAAACAAGCTACAATGTGAAATCGCCTTTATCATTCAGACCTTAGAGGGCTAAAACTACATTTCACATAATGCAACGCTAGCATCAGTCGGCAGCACAGCTAACCGTTTGCATCACAGAAAGGCATGCTAGCTAGCAACAGCAATCATTTTTAGCACTCTGTAAACTATATCAATAACAACAATAAAACTCTGAAAGTTACATGTTTCAATAGTTTCACATTCCCTTATAACAATATATACAGCATTAACCTTGGGATGTTTTATTAATTTCATGTTATGGACTTCTACAAAGGAGTAATTTGCAACACATACCTTTCTCTCAGTGTTTTTCTCGGACTGAGGAGAACGGGAGCTACGAGTAGTACCAGGGTGTTAGTAGGTGACGTAAGCACCTAGATGAAATAAAATACATTTAATGAAATAAAACCAGAAGATGTTAATATCATTCAGCTACTGTAGCTGCCTACTTAACATCAACAGGCAGTACTAGTAGCACAACAATTAAAAATAGACACCAAAAAGAAAGTTCCTGGCGATCATAGCGATCTGACTCCCCCCTTCTGTCTGAACTTGGAATATTCCTGTTCGCGGGCTTGGGCCACTGACCCTTAACCTGGTTGTTCTGTTCTGCGTTGTGTACTATTCTAATAATTTGAAGTTTGATGGAATAACCATTTTAACTCTCCTACACATGCTTAGGGTCTTGTATAAAAATGCTGGGCAGGCCATTATTTTTCCATTGTTTTGGCTATCATGACTATTCCCCCATAGGATGACAATGCCCCCAACCATAGGGCACGAGTGGTCACTGAATGGTTTGATGAGCATGAAAATGATGTTAACCATATGCTATGGCCGTCTCAGTCACCAGATCTCAACCCAATTGAACACTTATGTCAGACTCTCGGCCTGAGACGACATTTCCCACCACCATCAACAGAACACCAAATGATGGAATTTCTTGTGGAAGAATGGTGTCGCAACCCTCCAATAGAGTTCCAGACACTTGTAGAATCTATGCCAAGGGATATTGAGGCTGTTCTGGCTCATGGTGTCCAACGCCCTATTAAGACACCATGTTGGTGTTTCCTTTATTTTGGCAGTTACCTGTATATTTAAATGTTGTGTCCAAATACGAGCTTTCCTGATTAGCCTTATCACATATCCTACCAGTTTACCTGCCTTCCTTCTTATTTCTAATGCATTTACCATGGCATGTTTTTCAAAGACTGATCTCAATTCTGCACACTGTGCACATTCACGCTTTTACATGGGTATGATGAGTATTGAACATCTGTTCTATCAATCTCGTTGTAACGAGCTTAAACCTCTTTTTTTAAACACTTCATTTATATGGTCCATCTTTCTAGACGTTTTACTATACAACTTATAGAATTCCCCAGTAGAATAAAGCAATACCTTAATGCTGTGCCATTTTGCCGGGGAGACCCTTTACTGTAGATATGGGAGCACAAGAGTAATCGTCACAAGTGATTTTTTTATTCATAACTAACTGCAGTGGGGGACAAAGGCCTATACCGGTATCACATCAGTAAATTAATGACCATTCAAAAGTCAAAAAGTAGAGAGGAGTAGCAGTACAATCTGAGATAAACATTTTCAAATGCACTACAGTCTTAGGGAAAGGCAGCTCTTCTCTCTTCTGCATGTGTAAATTAAGCAGTGTGTAAGCATGGTGGCAGCTGGTTAGGGACTGCTGTTCTCCCTGCATACTCTGTGCTAACCTTGCTCCTCGCTGCTAACAACTGAAGGCCTCTAATCAGGGATTTGAGCTTCTAAGCTCATGTGAGCGTGTTGCCGTCTGACGCCGCGTCAGCCAGGAAGAGACTCCCTCCCAGGCAGGAGACATGGCAACGCACGCTCCCATCAGATGGCAATGTGATCAGAGCGAGATCTCTCTTCCGTAAGTGTTCGTCCCCTGTCTCCAGTACAGTGATGGTCTCAGACAGTGTATTTTCGGTGCTATGGTTTTGTAGAACCTTCCAGTGTCTCCTATTCCAGTTTTGGCCAACCAGGTGAAGGTTAGATTTAGTGAGGACTCTGAGGTAAGGAGATCAAAAGAAGACAGTTGCAGTTGGGCTGGGGGAAGGGTTAGGGTGGAATGGAGGCCAGGATGTGGTCAGAGGTTATGCAGCAAGACTGGGTCTAAGGTTACACTCTCAGAAAAAAGGGTTCCAAAAGGATTCTCCGGCTCTCCCTATGGGAAAAACCTTTGAGGAACCCTATTGGGTTCCAGGTAGAACCCGTTGGTTTCCATGTAGAACTATTTTGGGTTCCATGTAGAAACCTCTGTGAAAAGGGTTCTACATGGAACCAAAAAAGGTTCTACCTGGAACCAAAAGGGTTGCTCAAAGGGTTCTCCCACAAGGACAGTCTAGGTTCTAGATAGCACCTATCTGGGCTGTGTTTGCATACTGTAAATTGTCATTTTCCTGAGCTGTACTACCAGAGCTTAAGCAGACAGTGGCAGTTTGCCGGGCTCCTACCTGCCAGCCTTCTCCACGGCATACCACTGTGTGATGTTTTAATCCAGGTTTTAATCCCTAGATTTGGAGAAGGTTTGCCAGGAGCGTACTGTCCCTTAATGTCTTCCTTGTGTGCAGGCTGATGCCTTGTCTCATCTGCAGCTCCCCGAGCCCCAACTCTCCTGGAGCATGACAAGGCTGCTCTCTTATATCTTTCTCTCTCTGTCCCTCACTGCTACCTGACTTAACTTCCTCTCTAGCACACAGAGCAGAGCACAGGGCACTCAAAATCTAGTGCCCATCGTCTTCTTGCTGTTTTAACTCTTATATCAGACATTACCTATCTGACAGATACTTTACATATCTGAAGTCTTCAATTGAAGAGAGATAATGTGCTGTATTGTGACGGGTAAAGTGAAGTAGTTCTCAAAGCACTCCGTAGTTTGTAGCAGTCTTGGAGTGTGGCTGTTAAAGTGCTGTATTGTGATTGTAATGTAATGCACACCTTATGAGCCGGCCAGACAAAGGTGTGTATCTTTGATGGAACAGCCTAGCTGGCTGCACCATAATCAGCTTGGCAACATGCCAAGGCACTGCAGACCTTTCTGAGGTGAACAGAAAAGCATTGGTACTGAGGAGCTCTCCTCTGTGAAAACAAAAGTCAATGCAGAACTAGCTGTATACTAGCTGTTGTGTGGTATTGATATTAAGAAAATGGTATGTACAGTGGTAGTAGATACACTACCGTTCAAAAGTTTGGGGGCACTTAGAAATGTCCTTGTTTTTGAAAGAAAAGCAATTTTTTTGTCCATTATAATAACATCAAATTGATCAGAAATACAGTGTAGACATTGTTAATGTTGTAAATGACTATTGTAGCTGGAAACTATTGTAGCTGATATTTTATGGAATATCTATATAGGCATACAGAGGCCCATTATCAGCAACCATCACTCCTCTGTTCCAATGGCACGTTGTGTTAACTGATCCAAGTTTATCATTATAAAAGGCTAACTGATCAATAGAAAACCCTTTTGCAATTATGTTAGCACAGCTGAAAACTGTGTTCTGATTAATGAAGCAATAAAACTGGCCTTCTTTAGACTAGTTGAGTATCTGGAGCATCAGCATTACATGCTCAAAATGGCCAGAAACAATGAACTTTCTTCTGAAACTCGTCAGTCTATTCTTGTTCTGAGAAATGAAGGCTATTCCATGCGAGAAATTGCCAAGAAACTGAAGAACTCGTTCAACGCGGTGTCCTACTCCCTTCACAGAACAGCGCAAACTGACTCTAACCAGAATAGAAAGAGGAGTGGGAGGCCCCGGTGCACAACTGAGCAAGAGGACATGTACATTAGAGTGTCTAGTTTGAGAAACAGACACCTCACAAGTCCTTAACTGGCAGCTTCATTAAATAGTACCAGCAAAACACCAGTCTCAACGTCAACAGTGAAGAGGCCACTCTGGGATGCTGGTCTTTTAGGCCTTTTCTTTCAAAAACAAGGACATTTCTAAGTGACCCCGAACTTTTGAACGGTAGTGTATATTAGGATGAACTATGTTGGGAATACAGTATATACATACACAGTGAGTAAACAACAGTATATAAACAGAATGTGAGGTGTCCAGCATTCAGCCACAGTGAGTTAACAACAGTGGCCAATTAGCTAGCTCCAGACAGACGTTGCGCTTGTTGTTCTTGCTGCTGGTGTTATGGCCTCTCAGAGAAAAAGCCCTCATTATAGAAGACACAGGCTGTCCAGGGAGTGTAAAACTGGCAGTCATCACCGGCTGACCACACACATGAACCAGCGCTGAGCCCACTCTCCTCTCCTTTGCTGCTGTAGCACGGTAAAACCGCTATCAGTACCATCATACAGTACCACAGCTGTTGTTCATGATCATTCATGATACAGCAGTCTTGCTCTAACAGCAGCTATGCTGTAATTGTCATGCATAAAAGATGACTACTTAGTAGAAGCCATAAGGAGTCTGATTTTGACACACACTCCTCTTCCCTGTAATTGCGGTTCAAATGAAAGAGACATAAAAAAGATTCTGTCAACCTTCTGATCCACAACACAGTGGTGAATAAGACAGCTGGACCAGTCCTTTACAGCAAATGACACCATGGTCAAACCAGGACTATGCCACCACACTACACTGTGTGTGTGTGTGAGCTAGACTGGATAAGCATGACTGTCACGCCCTGACCATAGAGAGCCCTTGTTTCTCTATGGTGTAGTAGGTCAGGGCGTGACGAGGGGGTGTTCTAGTTTAAAATTTCAATGTTGGTGTTTTGGTTTGGTTCCCAATTAGAGGCAGCTGGTCATCGTTGCCTCTAATTGGGGATCATATTTAAGTAGCTATTTTTCCCACCTGTGTTTGTGGGATATTGTTTTGTGCATCACGTAGTCACATTTCGTTGTTCGTTTATTGATTTATTTGCTTTTGCTTAAAGTTTCACTTTGTAATAAATATGTGGAACTCAACATCCGCTGCACCTTGGTCCCGTTCTTACGACAACCGTGACAGAATATCCCAACAAAAGAGGACCAAGCAGCATATCCACGAGTTAAAAGAGTTTTGGACATGGGAAGAAGTGATGGGTGGATGCGAAACCCTTCCTTGGCGGCAGACGGAAGGTATTAATGGAGGACAGCAACGACGCCAGGGTCTTGCCTCCAGTGCGCCTCCCCAATCCGGTACGTCCTGTGTCTCCTCCACGCACTCGCCCTGAAGTGCGTGTTCCCAGTCCGGTACATCCTGTGCCTGCTCCTCGCACTCGCCTTGAAGAGCGTGTCACCAGTCTGGTGCAACCTGTCCTGGCCCCACGCATCAGGCCTCCAGTGCGCCTCCCCAGTCCGGTACGTCCTGTGCCTGCTCCTCGCACTCGCCCTGAAGTGCGTGTCACCAGTCCGGTGCCACCTGTACCGGCTCCACGCACTAGGCCTCCAGTGCGCATTCCCAGTCCGGAGCTTCCGGCGACGGTTCCCAGTCCGGAGCTTCCTTCGACGTTCCACGGTCCGGAGCTTCCTTCGACGTTCCACGGTCCGGAGCTTCCTGCGACGTTCCACGGTCCGGAACCTCCTGCGACGTTCCACGGTCCGGAACCTCCTGCGACGGTCCACGGTCCGGAACCTCCTGCGACGGTCCACGGTCCGGAACCTCCTGCGACGGTCCACGGTCCGGAACCTCCTGCGACGGTCAACGGTCCGGAGCTTCCAGGCAAGGCGTCCAGTCCAGCTCCAGGGCAGGAGCCTTCCTCTGCGCCGGTGGCCAGTCCAGGCACGGTGTCCAGTCCAGCTCCATGGCAGGAGCCCCCCTCTTGGCCGGTGTCCAGTCCAGACACGGAGTCCAGTCTCGCTCCTAGGCCAGAGCCTTCCTCAGCGCCGGTGCCCAGTCCAGGCACAGCGACCAGCCCAGCTTCCTCTCTGGGGGGGGGGGGGGGCCGGAGCCACCACCAACACTAGTCACCCCCCCAAACCCTCCCATTTGGTTTCAGGTTTTGCGGCCGGAGTCCGCACCTTTTGGGGGAGGGGGGGGTACTGTCACGCCCTGACCATAGAGAGCCCTTGTTTCTCTATGGTGTAGTAGGTCAGGGCGTGACAAGGGGGTGTTCTAGTTTAACATTTCTATGTTGGTGTTTTGGTTTGGTTCCCAATTAGAGGCAGCTGGTAATCGTTGCCTCTAATTGGGGATCATATTTAAGTAGCTATTTTTCCCACCTGTGTTTGTGGGATATTGTTTTGTGCATAACGTAGTCACGTTTCATTGTTCGTTTATTAATTTATTTGCTGTTGCTTAAAGTTTAATTTTGTAATAAATATGTGGAACTCAACATCCGCTGCGCATTGGTCCCGTTCTTACGACAACTGTGACAATGCCTTTGAAGGGGACATTCCATCGGAGAGGTGACCCCCTCCAGGTTAGGATGTGAATTGTTACATGTGAGACAGACACTTACATGTGACTCTAACCCTGAGGTCTAACAAGTCAGGCCTCTGCTGTAGTAATTGTCAGCGGTGTCAGATCCCTGCCTGTATTTGACCTGAGCCCTCAGCGGTCTGCCTCTGGCCCCTCCAGACCTGACAGGCTTAAGTGGGGGAGCATCGTGTGGAGGGAGAGGGGCCAGGCAGGTGAGATTGGCTGGGGGAGGAGTGGAGGAGGAGAATGTAGGGAAGGTGAGGGAGAGGAGGCCTGCGCTGCTCAGCTCAGTCAATGTAAAAGCTGTCAGAGCTGGGGCCTCTAGTTAATTTCAGCCCCTTCTGAATTCCCCTGCAGATAAAGTTTGGTGGATTTACAGTGTAAAGCCAGTGTGATTAATTTATTTATCTGCCAATTGCAGTAATCTGCTGAGGATGGCAGAGCAGAGTTATCTCAAGGCGGTACAGTAGCTACTCTCTCTATGATTTGAGCAGGCGCTGGTTGCCCACAACAGCAGCAGTATAGAGATACCGGTGCCTCTCCTCTCAGACTCCATCTGATAGCACCTGAAGCACTATGAGCTGCAGACCTAGCACAAACATGACCTCTGCCCTCTGCTTCCAGCCAATCACATCCAAAACACTCTTTGGAGTTTCTGTGTGTTTTGTGCTGCTTAGCATTTTCATTGATTTGATTCCAATCTCTTCCTTGCATTGCAGGCTTGCTAATGGAACCTTTTGTAGTAGTTGTTTTTCTTATTCCCATTTGATTTCTAGTCTTTCATTTCTCGTTTTGCCTCTCAGCTTGGCATACTTTCAGAAGTTGGCCTTTGTTCTGTCACTGCACGTTTGCTGGAGGAGACAAAAAATAATGGGAATCGACAGTAATTAAGGTCTAATCTCTCAGTGTTCCGTTATATTTACTCACAGATTTTGAATTCAGAAATTACTGCTCATATGCACGGCCTGCTCCGCTCAAAGTGGCCTAATCGGCTCAGTTAATATTTTTTATTTAAGGCCTCACCTTCAATTTGGTTCAATTCGGTTCAGCTTTGGCTGCGGCAAACCAATTTTCTGCTTCAGGCCCCTTTAATAAACCTCCTGCACTGTCAGGAGCTTTTCCTTCCCTGATGAAGGCAGTTTATTTTAAATTAAAGGAGAGTTCCTTATCTTCCCAGTACAAAAAACAGCGCTGCTTTAGTCTTTTTCTCTGCTCCTAGTGTGATTAAACAGACGAAGAAGGAGCTTCAGCAGTGGGTAAACAGGGGGATCTGATACACAAAGGCATCATCCCTTAAACACGCCTTGATGGAGCTTTCTCTTCTTTCTCTTGACTGTTCAGATAAGACAAGCAACTCACAAGGAAACGCTAGCGATAGCATATCGCTCTGCTGTTTGGTGATATGCTGTGTGGTTTGATGGTAGCACTGGATGAGTTTTAATTGAAATGCCGGGGTTGACTTGCGCGCTGAATCAAAGCTGAGCTCGGGCTTTAATTTGGGTTTCAATTAAGCGCAGTGTCAAACGGTCCTCTGATAGTAGCAGTTGCAGTGCAGGGCAGCAGCCGCGGAGCGGATGGGAGGGTTTAACGCACATGACTTTGCTTAATCAATCAAATTTCATTAAGCATGCCAACCTGGCAATGAATCTGCCACAGAACTCCATCAGTGAGAGATAGGAATGCAGAGACCAATTATGTTACATATCACATATCATATTACAACAAGCTAATCCAATCTGTGAATTCAGTCTGATTTGATCAACTCAACTTGATTCGTTAAATTAGGAATGATTGATCCCTATTTTCACCATTTCTAATCTGTAGCGGTACCTTAGTTGTGGTAGATAGATGGAGGTGGTACTGTAGTGTACTAAGCATCCCCCCATGTTAAAGTCAACATCTTCGGTAGACACAACCACACACCATTGGCTCTGTGTCTACAGGAATCTGGATGCTCAGTGACATCACTGCTAAAAGGTTGCCAGGGTGACTGGGTTTCCCTGCCTCCTCCTCCTCTAGTCGTGGTATCAGGTTATTTATCATCGTTGTGTTAGTCAATGCCACGCTTGTCACAGGCTCTATTAATAAATATCCTCTCTGCTGGTAATTCAGTTTAACCTGTCTCTTCCCATCCATTCATTCCACTAAAGTGTCCACAGGATTGGGAGGGAGACATTTGTACACGCTGGGGGATGTTGGTATGTGTTTCTGTGTATTGGTATGTAATGTGGAGTCTGTGTGTTTCTGTGTATTGCTATGTAATGTGGAGTCTGAGTGTGTGTTTCTGTGTATTGGTATGTAATGTGGAGTCTGAGTGTGTGTTTCTGTGTATTGGTATGTAATGTGGAGTCTGAGTGTGTGTTTCTGTGTATTGGTATGTAATGTGGAGTCTGTGCGTGTTTCTGTGTATTGGTATGTAATGTGGAGTCTGTGTGTGTTTCTGTGTATTGGTATGTAATGTGGAGTCTGTGTGTGTTTCTGTGTATTGGTATGTAATGTGGAGTCTGTGTGTGTTTCTGTGTATTGGTATGTAATGTGGAGTCTGTGTGTGTTTCTGTGTATTGGTATGTAATGTGGAGTCTGAGTGTGTTTATGTGAAACGGGGGGCTTCCTTTTCAGGCACAATGTGGAAACAGTTTCAATTGAGATGATTCAAAAATAGCAGAAAAGTTCAGATGGTCATGGGTTGTCATCTAGCTTCCTTAACTTACACCATTTTATTCCCTTAAAGTTTCCTTCACGTCAATCACCTGAAGTGTTTTTCAGAAAACTGCAATGTCACTGATCATCACTGTAGTAATGTTACATATGTTGCTTGTTGTGTTCTCATAAAAATCATGAAACTGTATCTCTTTGATGACCTCTGGGCTGACCTGTGACCTGTGACCTGTGTCTGTCTGTGTGTGTCCACAGAGCGAGGAACACAGAGTCTGTGTGCATCAACCTGCAGTCCCAGATCCTCAACTGCTACAAGGAGAACCGGGAGCAGACACTGCAATGCTCTGACCTGGCCAAAACGTACATGCAGTGCATTGACGCAGCCACGAAGGTCAGTGTATACTATAAGCTCTGACTCAGTGGATGCATGGGGGTTTTCATGGCTTCTTTCTACACAAATAGATAAATGTATTATATAGACCCTTCACCTGTTCATATTTTTTTGTTTAACCTCTTGGGGCTAGGTGGGACGCTAGCGTGCCACCTGTGGTGCACTCCATCAACAGCAGGTGCATTTCAAGAGCGGCAAATTTGAATCCAAATAAATGTCAAAATTCAAATTTTTCAAAAATACAACTATGTTACACCATTTGAAAGATAAACATCTCCTTAATCTAACCACGTTTTACGATTTCAAAAAGGTTTTACGGCGAAAGCATAAATTTAGAGTATGTTAGGACAGTACATTTACAAGAGTTGTGTGTAATGTTTTGTCAAGTCAAAGACAGGGTCACCAAAACCATAAAACCAGCTAAAATGATACACTAACCTTTTACAATCTCCATCAGATGACACTCCTAGGACATTATGTTAGACAATGCATGCATTTTTAGTTCTATCAAGTTCATATTTATATACAAAAACAGCGTTTTACTATGGCATTGATGTTGAGGAAATCGTTTCCCTCCAATAACCGGCAGTCAAGTCAGCGTCACAAATTAAATAATTAAAATTAGAAAACATTGGTAAAATATTATATTGTCATTTAAAGAATTATAGATTTACATCTTTTGAACGCAATCAACTTGCCAGATTTAAAAATAACCTTACTGGGAAATCACACTTTGCAATAATCTGAGCACTGTGCCCAGAAAAATACGCGTTGCGATACAGACTAGACGTCATGTTGGGGAGATCTAAAATCGAAAATACTATGTAAATAATCCATTACCTTTGATTCTCTTCATCAGATGTCACTTCCAGGTATCACAGGTCCATAACGAATGTAGTTTTGTTCAAAAAAGCTCATCATTTATGTCCAAAAATCTCCGTCTCGTTAGCACATGATGTAAGCCAGCCGGACTTCTCGTCATGAACGAGGGGAAAAAATATATTTCCGTTCGTTCAAACATGTCAAACGTTGTATAGCATAAATCATTAGGGCCTTTTTTAACCAGAACATGAATAATATTCAAGGTGGACGAATGCATAGCCTTTTATAACGTATTGGAACGAGGGTACCCAACATGAAGTAGCGCGCCAGGTGTCTAATGGGACATCACCGTTCCATGGCTCTTGTTCGGTCAGATCTCCCTCCAGAAGACTCAAAACACTTTGTAAAGGCTGGTGACATCTAGTGGAAGCAATAGGAAGTGCCAAAATATTCCTAAACCCCTGTGTTTTTCAATGGGATAGGTTTAAAATCAATACAACACATCAGGTATCCACTTCCTGTCAGAAAATGTCTCAGGGTTTTGCCTGCCAAATGAGTTCTGTTATACTCACAGACACCATTCAAACAGTTTTGGAAACTTTAGAGTGTTTTCTATCCATATATAATAAGTATATGCATATTCTAGTTACTGGGTAGGATTAGTAACCAGATTAAATCGGGTACATTTTTTTTATCCAGACGTGCAAATGCTGCCCCCTAGACCCAACAGGTTAACCATAGGATATTTTTTCCCATCCAGTAAAGATACAACTTTATTTGTGTCCCTGTTCCAAATAACCTGGTTTAGGGTTAAGGTTATACAGAAGTCAAGGTAAAGATGTTTCTAGCATCTCTACCCCCAAGTCAAATCTGGCTCATTAGTCTTCTGCCTCTTCTTCACAAGAGTAATACCCTTATAAGCTATATATCTACCTAGAACCCTCTATGTAGATACTGTAATTACACCTACATTAGAACCATCTATGAAGGGTTCTTCCTAGAACTATGTGAACAGTTCCACCAGCCTTATTATCCTTTAAAATTACATTATTTATGACAATACATTACATATATCATGAGGCCTTTCTTTGAGGGCCTAGTTATACCCTAACAAAGGGGTGTTAGGAATCTCCTGATTTACAGGCCACATCAGGCCCTGCAAGTCACATTATGCTGGCTTGCAAAGTGATGTGTAAATCCTATTGGAATCCAGCTAGAATAAAGATATCCAATAGTGGAATTTTTTTTATCACCCACAACCTGCATTCAGAATGACTGCCAGGGTTAGGAACATTGTGAGGAGTCTACCTAAGCCATTTAAAATGCAACAACCATTTAAGTAATGGGTTCAATAAGTTAAACTACTAACTGCAACCAATCAATGTACATGCAAAAACACAGATATTAAAACAAACAATTCTGAAAATCACCATGCAATAGAGCATGATGGGAAATATGATATGAGGTTCTATGTAGAACCCTTATTGCCTTCCAAAGAATCATCAAAGAACCCTTTCTTCCAAAAATGTTTCTTAGGATATTAAAGGTTCTGCCATTGTCGCATAGAGATCACAACGTTGTATCTGTACCGTTATGCCATCTATGAGCGCACGGTCAGGGCCATTGAGACTAGAGGTCGACCGATTATGATTTTCCAACGCCGATACCGATTATTGGAGGACCAAAAACCCGATACCGATTAATCGTCCGATTATTATTATGATTTTTTTTTTATACGTATATATATATATATATATATATATATATATATATATATATATATATATATATATATATATATATATAACACACACACACACAGCTCTGAAGTGACAACGATACTGAAGAGTCTGCTTAGGAGACAAATACTCTCAACTGTTTGAATAATAAAAATAGAGTTTAAGTTACCTGTGATGAATGGTGAAAACAAAAACTGTAATTTCTATATGCAGGAAATCCTATTTTAATAATGGGCATGGTAAGAATTGACTACCAAAGTGCGAGTCATAATTCCCATGACACCTTCTAGCAAAATCTGAAAAGCGGTTCCTTCATTTATTCCATAGGATATTTTTAGATTAACTTTAATAAGTTAATCTAAAAATATCCTATGGAATAAATGAAGGAAACGCTTCATTTATATATAATTTAAATGAACCGCTTCATTTACTTTTGTAGAGTGGATTTATGAAAATATGTTGACAAACGTTACCTAGTGAGATTTACACGGGTATCAAAACGCCGAGGCGGTTTAAGCACAAAACACAGACCTTATTTGAAGTAGATCA
The DNA here is from genome assembly GCF_965601325.2 of Salmo salar. Classification (NCBI taxonomy): domain Eukaryota; kingdom Metazoa; phylum Chordata; class Actinopteri; order Salmoniformes; family Salmonidae; genus Salmo; species Salmo salar. The sequence goes on along the minus strand of NC_138303.1, from coordinate 33,994,171 downwards.
AGACATTCTCTATGGAAGACATGAACGGTAAAATAACGAAGGAACCGCTTTCAAGTTCAGCCGCAAGTTATTACAGGAATTATGACGCGTCGACTATTTCTCTTTAAACCATATACCTTTGACTATTACGAGCCTGCTGCTGCCTACCACCGCTCAGTCAGACTGCTCTATCAAATATCAAATCATAGACTTAACTATAATATAATAAACCTTAGGTCATTAATATGGTCAAATCCGGAAACTATCATCTCGAAAACATTATTCTTTCAGTGACATACGGAACCGTTCCGTATTTTATCTAATGGGTGGCATCCATAAATCTAAATATTCCTGTTACATCGCACAACCTACAATGTTACTTCATAGTTCCGTAAAATTCTGGCAAATTAGTTCGCAACGAGCCAGATTCTGTATAACCTGATTCTGCCTGCAACGAACGCAAGAGAACTGACACAATTTCACCTGGTTAATATTGCCTGCTAACCTGGATTTCTTTTAGCTAAATATGCAGGTTTAAAAATATATACTTATGTGTATTGATTTTAAGAAAGGCATTGATGTTTATGGTTAGGTACAGTCGTGCAACGATTGTGCTTTTTTTTCGCAAATGCGCTTTTGTTAAATCATCCCCGTTTGGCGAAGTCTGCTGTCTTTGTTAGGAAGAAATAGTCTTCACAGTTCACAACAAGCCAGGCGGCCCAAACTGCTGCATATACCCTGACTCTGTTTGCAGAGAAGTGACACATTTTCCCTAGTTAAAAGAAATTCATGTTAGCAGGCAATATTAACTAAATATGCAGGTTTAAAAATATATACTTGTGTATTGATTTTAAGAAAGACATTGATGTTTATGGTTAGGTACACGTCGGAGCAAAGACAGTCCTTTTTCGCGAAAGCGCACCACATCGATTATATGCAAAGCAGGACAGGCTAGATAAACTAGTAATATCATCAACCATGTGTAGTTAACTACTGTTTATGATTGATTTTTTTTTTTTTTATAAGATAAGTTTAATGCTAGCTAGCAACTTACCTTGGCAACGTAAAGCAGGTGGTTAAAGCGTTGGGCTAGTTAACGTAAGGTTGCGTCCCCAAGCTGACAAGGTAAAAATCTGTCGTTCTGCCCCTGAACGAGGCAGTTAACCCACCGTTCCTAGGCCGTCATTGAAAATAAGAATGTGTTCTTTAACTGACTTGCCTAGTTAAATAAAGGTTTAAATTTTTTTTTATAATAATAATATATGGCCAAAAATACCGATTACCGAGTGTTATGAAAACTTGAAATCGGCCTAATTAATCGTCCATTCCGATTAATCGGCCGACCTCTAATTGAGACAGATACGTTATGATCTCTATACATCTCTATGCGACAGTGGGACAGAGAATGAGGAAGTGGATAGAATCTTGTTTCTTGTGATTATCAGTAAAATGAACACATTTATAAAATATTGATTACTATGTATAGCTTTGTTAGACTATATGACCAACCACCCAGCTTTGTAGTGTTAGAAGGTCTATTTCCCTGCTTTTGAGAGGAGCTGGCTTGTCACGTTGGTATGAAGAGATTTGGGAGACAGACGCAGGAATGCGTAATATAGTTTTTTATTGTACCCAAATTACAGCGTGCCATGTAAAGACATGGGGACGAAGACCAAACAAACACTATACAAAACACAGGGTTGAAACCCAAACAAAAGAGCGAGGAGAACCTCGAATAATTAACACAAGCGCACAATGATTATCACACGGGACGAGACCCGTAATCATCTGCGCAATCCACAATGGCACGAAAGCCCAAAACACACAGCACAGGTACTCACACACACACACACCAACGGACATTGTAACAATAATCGACAGCCCAATGGAAACCAAAGGGCACACTTATACAAGTACTAATCAGTGGGAATAGGGGACAGGTGTGCATGATGAACATTCCGGAGGGATCCATGACATGGCTACTGTATCGGGAGACTTCCATGAACTGCGCTAACCTAACAATATGGCAAGTTCAATAATCTCCAAACTGCAATCAGACATAAAAATAGTATCTGTGAGTTTGTTTGACTCTGGTTCCAGACCATGTTTACATCAAACAGGCATCAGTCAGACATTGATAGGAAACCGTTAGGACAGAGATCTATGAACTCAGAATGTTCAGCAAATTCCTCTATTTTTCATAGATGCTCACCTAGTTAAAGGGATATTGCAAGATTTCGAGAGACTGGGTAAGTAGAAAAACCACCTATATCTCAAAATCTCGTAGTATCCCTTTGACTAGGTGAGCATTTGCTGAACATTCTGAGTTGAAAGATCTCCACCCTAACTGTTTTCTATCAATGTCTGACTCTGATGCCTGTTTGATGTTAACATCTGTAGCAGAACAGCAGGCCAGTTGACAGTTGTGTTACTGGGAGTCTTGTAACTGTATGGTTTCATCAGTTACTGTAGACGGAGGCCGTCAGCCCAGACCAGACCAACTGCAGACCTAGCCCTACACACTGCCTTATTAACGCTCAGCAAATGAAAGGCATCTTCTGATCTCTGTGTGTGTTTGTATCAGTGTGTATATCTGTGTATCAGTATGTGTGTGTGTGTTGTGTATTTCCCCTCTGTTTCGTATGAAGTAAATGGGCTTGGGTTGTGGTGATGGTTAGAAGGGAGAAACAGAGGCAGGCCTTATTAGAGAATGGAGCCAGTGAGCGGAGTGTGAGGCTGGGGAGGGGGGTGCATAGGGCTAGGAGGGGGGTGCGGGGGTGAGGAGATTGGGAGGCGCCCACGCTCGCCCCTGTCTCGGATAATGAGTTGAGATTGCCTGATCCGTCTCTGCGCTCTGCAGGATTCTCAAGACATTTACAGAGAGAGAGACGCCCTGACTTTGATGGTGATAGATGTTTTGAGCTTCCCTGCATTTAGCACAAAAGAAAGAGGGTGGAGGGAGGGAGAGACAGAGACAGAGAGAGATGGGAATGCGCTGGTTAGGGTAGCGTGTCTGATGCCGGATTGATATTGCAGTACGACGGGGTCAGTGGGCAAAGCCCCAAGTTTTAGACCTCAGAAACTTTTAATGCTGTTTTCTCCCTCTGCGCTCCCTCCCCTGTAGCCCTGGCTTGGCGTAAACCATCAGCTGAGGCTTTTGTCTGGGCGTTATCCCCAGAGCCCCACTGTCAGACTGGGGAAGGAGTGAGTAAACCTTCAGCCCTCCCTCTGGCCTCCACCTGTCCTGCAGCAGTTTACACCTCCAGCCTCCTGCAGCTCTCCTCTCTTCTCCTCTCCTGTAGGGTGCCATCCCTCCATCAATGAAGTTGAGCTCACTTCAAAGTTCTGCAAGATTGCAGGGCTGACTGAGCAATGCAGAATTGAGCTCTCTTGGAGAATGATGTGTTGAATTGCTTCATGCGTACTTTCCCTTTAGGATAACATTTATCGTAAAGGGAAAATATGCATGAAGCAGTTTACGAAACGCCCAGAGCACAATGGAAAGGGAAAGGAAAGGGAAAGGGGGTAACCAAGTCAGTTGTACAACTGAATGCATTCAACTGAAATGTGTCTTCTGCATTTAACCCAACCCCTCAATGGGCATCGTAGTATAAACCAGCCTTTAGTCTTGAAATCTTTGGTTGTTTAGTACACGGCCTCATGTGAATCCTTAAATAGATGGGTGGGGCTAAGGCTTAAGAAGGTGTGAACGATGCTGAATGGGTGTAAACGAAGAAGAGCTCTCCAGTAGGTTTACCAAAACATTCAAGGGCTCAAAAGTTGATCAACTTTCAAAGCAGAATTACTTTCCCATTGTTCCTCAACCCGCAGTGTATTATATACCATTTTCTAGCTCTGAGTCCCTACTTTTATCAATTTAAAAAACACCATTTCAAATTTTGCTACATAAGACCGAATCGAGCCAGTCGGTCACAAATGCTTCAGCGTCTACTGCCCACCCTAAATGTTTTAGGTATATTTGTCCATCGTTTTTCCATAAATCGACCACCTTTATGATTTATAGAACTGAAATGTATTTTGTGTATAGTCTTTGACTGTCAATGTGCTTCTGAATTTGTTTCTGTGTAGACCTCAGTTCGTAACTTTCCCAGTGGTGCTGTCCTAAAGCTGCTGCCACGTGTCTTAACTTACCTGAGCTCCTAATGTTGCCAGTGCTGCAGCCTCAGCTCTCTGATTGGCTGTCCTGCGCTGTTGTCGATGCGGCAAGTTTATTTTAATTTCGGACCCTGGAGTTACCATCTTCTCCCCTGCCTGTCATAGGTCTCTGAGAAACACACTATCAGCGCTACTCTCCTCCTGTCAGCCTCACACACTCATATACAGTACACACACACTCAGATATACACACACTTATATATACACACACATATATACACACACACTCATATACAGTACACACACACTCAGATATACACACACTTAGATATACACACACATATACACACACACTCATATACAGTACACACACACTCAGATATACACACACTTATATACACACACACACGAACGCACGCATGCACACACACACACGCATGCACGTGCGCACGCTGTCAAACCTGCTCCTCCTCATCAGCTGTCAGCTCCACTGTCCATCAGGACACACTTTGTAGAATTACTGAGTGCATTAAGTTCGATCCACTCCATTGGCAAGGGCAGAATATCCCCAGCAGCTTGGTTAACTAGCCAAGCTGTTGGACCCTTCCCAGTTTAAGAAAGTAGAGAGTCGGCAGGCAGGCAGGTCCACCGGTAGTATCTATCTGCTTTGTAGCTTTGGGCTGGCCTCAGAGAACAATCAGGGCTGTTTACAACATGATTAATGATGTGTCGAGAGATCAAGTAAAAGCAAACCAACTCTGTAGCTCCTCCAGATGATGTAAGTATGGTTCTACTGTAGATCTGAGGGAGCAGACAAACCTATTGATCTTTAATATTCTAGATTGAACTAATGCTGCAGGGGCAGAGATTACACTTTTAACACTGTCAACAGAGAAAATATAAGAAAGAGGAAAGAAACGAACAGATAGTCGGAAAGAATTGAAGGGAGAGTAAGAGAATTAGACAAAAAGACAATAGGCCTCTGAAGGCAGGAGATGGATGAGCTGAGAGAGATGGAAAGAGAGTTGGAGAGAAACGAATGGTGTTTAAGGAGTTGAAGAGAGATAGACAGCAGAGGGACGCTGAGATAGGAGTGGAGAGCCATGCCAGTCCAGGTCCCTCATCTCTCAGTCTTAATAAAGAAGGATGTGTGCCTGGCTACACAGGCTGGCAGGGCCTATAAGGGCCACAGGTTAATACTGTCCAACCAGACTGTCATTCTCCAGTAATCCCTGCTCCACACAGAACTGAATATGGACCAGACCAGTAACTACACTTCTATAGCTGAATCCAGATAAGTAACTACAATTATACAGCCAAAACCTGATCAACTAATCATCAATACTCCTCACATACAGTATGTTATAACTTGCAGCTGTATGTCTAAATTCACACAAGTGAAACTTTTGACACATGCAAAAGTTCAAGAGCAAAAGTAGGACAAAAAGACAAGTTGTACAACAAAGTTTTCCTGTCTAGTGGCACTTTACTTTCTGCAGTTTAGTTTCAGTCTTCTCCTCTTTGACAATTACATAGGTTAGTGTTCCATCCATGTGTAGGGTGAAGAGGCAGTCACAACTCTATGACCGGTCTCTTGTGACTCCGTCAGTGTCCAGTGAAGAGGGTGACAGTGGTGACAGCCAGACCCTAGCCCCTGTGAGAGACAGCCAGTCCAGTGTGTTAGCCGGAGGAGCCCTCTCTGCTCTCTGTGGCCCTCAGCCGTGACTCATTAAAGAGTCAGAAGCCAGGCTACAGAAGGACTGGTCCTATGGTCCTTATCACTAGCTATCTATCTGACTGAAGCCCAGCACACACACAGCAACACACAGAGTAGAGGCCTAGTCAAGCAGGCCTGCAGGGGAGAATCATTCCAATTATTTCTATATGAATCCCCAGTGCGGCGAGCACAGTGGAGTGTGAAGTCAGACACGACAATCGGAGGTTTGAAACTTTTGGCCTCGCTCTCTCCACTTGTGTGCTTAGACAAAGGGAGAAAAAGAGAGAGAGAAAGAGAGAGAGACGTCTCCAAGGTGATGCAAGGGAGAGAGAGGGTGGGGGGAATAGTATTATATCAGTGGGTAGGAGCTGTGGCTGTGTGTGTCTGTTTGTGTTCGACCTCCCTGTATATCTCTCTTTTATGTCTCCCTCATTCTCTCTTTCCCAGTCCTTCACAGTGCACTTATTGATTTCATTTTCATATTGTTGGAGGCGTCATCATGAACAGCCTTTCCCTCCTTTCAAACATGAATTGATCCAGGCTCGGAGAAGCAGCCAATCAAACCAAAGACCATTATCTTTCTGTTGCCGTGGCGTCGACTTGCTATGTGCCACATTGTTTTCAGACATAACAGCACACAATAACAGCACACCTGACTAGTGAATAGCACAGAGCATAGTGGAAAGTTTGTTTCCAATTGAGTCCAACATTGTGTAATGTTTTATAATGGGAGTTTGGTTTCAGGGCCTGAGTATTGTTCAAGGAAAGAGCATACTGCAATCTCAGGACAATTATCCTATCTTTTATAATGGTAGTCTAGAGCAAGGCAAGTCACCCTCCGGATCCCTGTGCTTTCTTCCACAGACAAAAACACTGAGGTATATGTACTGATTGATTGTTTTCTCCATCACAATACAATATGTTGTATATCTCTGCCTGTTTGGGGTAAATCAATCAAGATATCTCTGAAGTCACTAAGGTCTTCCAACTTGGAACCTGACCTCGTCCTTTGATGCATAACCTGCCTGCACCACAATCACAATGGTAAACTCTTCACCCAGCCACTGATGCAACGTGTCTCCCCTGCCTTTCATGAAAGAGTCTTTTGTTTCTCTGTCTCTATTGCAATTAGCTGGGCCTGTTGGGCTGTGCTGTGCACTACAGTAGCATTACTTTAATGGGAATTATAAGCAATTATTTTTGTTCCATCACTTTCTTTTGTCGCTAGGGATTATTCAAACATTTGTGCTGCATGGCCTTTTGAGATTACGTTTACTGGCAAGAGAGTGTTGGTTCTCTGTCTCTCCCTCTTCTCTATCTCTCTCTTTCAGTCTCTCCCGGTCTTTTTCTTTTCTCTCACTCTCTGTTTATTTCTTTCTCTCAGCAGTTCATTTATTCAGCCTCACCTCAAATGCCCATTAGCTGCTAAGCCCCTTTTTACGACCAGAGAAAGCCAGCTATCTCACGTAGGGTCATCATAACCACTACTACCATCAAGCTGTCACATACGTTGATGTTTGATGTCGTTATATATTTTATTGTTCACCTGTTTTGAGTAGTTTCTACCACGGTACGGCAAAGTGGTCTAGCCTTAACAGTGATGCATTAAACATTGTCTCGCTCAAGCTATACCCCTTTCCCTCTCTCTCTCTTTCCCTTTTCAATCCTCCTTCTCTTTTGTTGTTTCGCTGAGTGCTATCGAACAGCACATCTGATCAAGCTGAATCCAAAGCTACCATTTTGGGCTTTCATCAGCACTGTGGCCCAGGCGTCACAGTCAACACAAGGCTTTCAAACGTCCATCAGTGGAGGGATGGGGGACGGAGGGAGGACACAATGGGCTCCAGCGGCGCTGGCTGACCTTTCCAGAGCCTCTCTCCTCTCACGTCACCACTCTCTCTCTTATAGACCAGATAATAACACAGGTCCAGGGCTCACACATTGTGGAGTTGAAAGCCACCTCAAACGCCAAAGAATTGGCACACTTTGGCTTTCTGTAGCGGATTTCACAGAACGCCTGGGCCTGGAGATGGGCTCTGTTTTATCCTGTGGGTGAAAGGCTGTGTGAGGCCCCCAGCTGAGATAAATGTCCTGCCTGCCTGGCCATCTGGGGGGTTCAATAGACTTTGTTAAACAAAATGGCCAAAACCGCAAACGGCCAGGCTGCTGCTCCACATCCTCCTGGCCACTTTGGCTCACAGGCCCTCACCTCACAATGCACTCCAATTTCCTCTTTGTCCTCTAAAATAATTTCCCCCTTTTAATACAAAAACATTTCCCAAAAAATGTATGTTGGGTTTGTTGTTTGTGGCATCCTGACTTCCCCACTCAAGGCCAGGTTGACATGCTATGCTCACTTTCATGTGTAGCTTCAAAGCAATTGATCCCTCTCCTCATGAATGCAATCATCAGAAATAATACATGGAAAGTAGTAAATATTTAATAATAAATGGAAAGTAGGAAAACTAAACCTATTGCTAGTGTAAAGTATAGAGTGGCCTGGGGGCTTTGAAAGGGATGCAGCCAGCATGTTGTGTTGCCATCCGTCAGGAGCTAGGAGAGGCTATCTTTAAACACAGGAAAGCTCTCAGTGAAAACCAGGCACTGGCATCACATCTCAGTAGTTTTTTCTTTTTCTTTGCCTGTCTGCCTCACTCTCTGTGGCAGAGTGGAGGCTATCGCCCGGGAATTCCAATTGCCTGCCAGTCATCAGATAAGACGGATTTCCAATTGAGCTGAGGCTGGGAGAGGGGACCGAGTGCTCAGAGTATGGTCTACGGTCTCCCCCTCTCCTCCTGACTCTCACTCGGCCTCCTCTATACCCCAAAACTATCTGAGCAGAAAATAAATAGTAGTACCACTGCCATGGAGGAATCAGGCTAGTATAAGTAGCCTGTCAGAGGGAATGTTGTCACTAGACGTTTAAGATGTGTTCCTTGCCGTAAAAATGGACTGCTTTCTAAAGTAAATGAGTCTCAGTGACATACAGTATACATGTACTTTCCATAAATGAAGTATGGAAGTTATAAAATAAATTGCTGGACAAGTAATATGTTATTTTTAAGTGATATAGATGAAAGAAAACAAGTAGAATCAATGATAATGCTTGTGTACAATTAAGACACCCATCTTCATTCTCTTCCTTACCAGCTGGGTAGATGGCTCTGTCTGGACACAGAACAGCATCAGACAGATTGACATCACTCCCATAAACACTCAGGTCATAGTTCATATGTATATTCCCCTCTGTGTTGACCTCTTGTCACTGTGGTGATTATATAGAGGCCAGAGGTCAGGGGTCAATGTGCTGCTGTCTGACCCCAGTTGTCAGAGCTTCCAGCTGAGGAAACCCTCTTAGCTAATCAAGACTGACCCTACAACAGCTCAGACGCTACTACTGTATACTGTAGCTCCCATTAGAGCTATAGGAGAACCTTTTACATTTGCGAAGGTGTATGTTTGTCTGTAAGTGTGTAACAGTATTGTGCTGACTTTGGGTAGAGTGAGTAAATAGAAATCACCTCAGATAAAGTGAAACAAGTACGCACTAGCAGAGCATGTATTCACACTGTGGGAACTTTTTGGCTAAGCTCTGCAAGTCTTTCTCTCCCTGACACACAAACACTTACTTTCCCTGCAGGTGGAGGTGTCCCTTACGATGTACTCTGATGGGATGTGTTGTGATCTCGGTCGTGACGAGACGCGTATTGATTCTGCTGTGTGTCTCGCGGCATGCTTCTCAGTGTGTACTAACCTCACACTGCTACCTCCAGCTGCAGGTCAATATCCCATCCTGCATCCTGCCTGGCTGGCCTGCCAAGGCTCAGAGTATTGTTCCACATGGACCTCAATAACATGCCATTATTCCTGCCCCCTCTGCAGCAGCACTCTGCTCTCCATGCCATGGCCCTGTTGGTCTGTTGAGGATGCTTTCAAAGCTCTGGCCAAATTAATAGATGAGAATGCAGGGAGAGTGCTCTTTAAATCACCTGTTCCCAATTTGTGCACCAAATGTATTTATGATGACATCAAAGCCTACAGTACACTCTAGAAATGCTTTTGAAGACTAGTTAGGCCATCACTGTCATCAAGCTAATAATTATTTATTTCGATTTTCTTTTGTCTCTCTAGTCTTTCTCTCTAAATGAATGGACAAGCTGTGGATGTATGGTATGTTGCTTTGTTGTTGTCAGAGACGGAGAGGACTTCTCTGTCAGTAATCTGTGAGTACTCTTTATGAAAGTGTCAGTGGTGTTAAGCGGAGCGACACAGGGGAACCCAAGAGCAGACTCAGATGAGGAAACAGGGATGAATGAACCAAAATATTTATTGTTACACAGGGAGATATGGAGTGCAGATCCGGGGAAGCTCGGATGAGTTGCAGAAAAAACAGATGTGGAGACTGAGGTTGGAGTGAGCTGAGTAGAACAGGGTAAACAGGTCCTGTGGGGAATCCAAGGTAGTGGTGGTGAGTAAAATCCAGAGCAAGGTAGTTGGGTGGTGAGATGTGGAACGGGAGACAGGAGTCAGAGAGGTAAACTGCAATGAGAGGATAAACGGTGTCAGGCAGGGAAACAGGCACAGCAGAGTAACAGGATCTTGAATAATCATAAATGGCTAGAATCATGAACTGACTGAGCAGAGATTACAATCTGGCAGAGTGGAAGTGGCAGGATTGAGTATTTGTAGAGGTCTTGATTATGGAACCAGTTGCAGCTGGTAGGGATCTGCTCTGACTCCAGCACACCTGTCTCCATCCACACAATCACACAGAGAGGGAGAGAGAGAGTGTGTACAGGGGGAGTAACTGCAGGTCAAGAAGACACCGGATGAACACCAGAGGGCGTAGCAGGAGCAGATGTGACAAGTGGTTCTGCCCCACCGAGAGAATCACTACAATTGTCTTGACCATAGACATCATTGGTGCTGGTTAGAAGGGAGACTCCTCCCCCTACTCACACCTAGTAGTTCCTAAGAGCATCACAGAGGAACGGAAATCATGGTGCTCAGTGGTGTTAAGCGGAGCGACACAGGGGAACCCAAGAGTGAGTCTGAAGACGTGTGTGTTGTTGTGCTATGTATTGTGTTAAATTGATCATACATATGGTTGATTAATGTTGTCCTCTCCTTGTTTTCAGAACCTGCTGGTAAACCATGGATGAAGAGCAATGGAGAAGAGCAGTGGAAAATACTAAAACTAATGTCCAGGAACAGTTTTACTGAAGCACAAAGATTGGCAGTTCCAAACGTATCACTCATTCTTATTTAGGGGCAACCGGCTGCTTTGGTGTTAGCAACATGTCTTTTATACATTGTTTTAAGCAGACACTATTGTACATTTTACAGGGTACAACAGATATTTGAAAGAGGATTGACTGACTAAAGATGGTTTTAAGTCGTATATACAGTACCGGTCAAAGGTTTGGACACACCTACTCATTCAAGGGTTTTTCTTTATTTTTACTATTTTCTACATTGTAGGATAACTATGAAATAACACATATGGAATCATGTAGTAACCAAAATAGTGTTAAACAAATCAAAATATATTTGAAATCTGAGATTCTTCAAAGTAGCCACTCCTTTACCTTGATGACAGCTTTGCACACTCTTGGCATTCTCTCAACCAGCTTCACTTAGAATGCTTTTCCAACAGTCTTGGAGTTCCCACATATGCTGAGCACTTGTTGGCTGCTTTTCCTTCACTCTGCGGTCCAACTCGTCCCAAACCATCTCAATTGAGTTGAGGTCGGGTGATTGTGGATGCCAGGTCATCTGATGCAGCCCTCCATCACTCTCCTTATTGGTCAAATAGCCCTTACACAGCCTGGAGGTGTGTTGGCTCATTGTCCTGTTCAAAAACAAATGATGCACACACCAGATAGGATGGCGTATCGCTGCATAATGCTGTGGTAGCCATGCTGGTTAAGTGTACTCTGAATTCGAAATAAATCACTGACAGTGTCACCTGCAAAGCACCCCGACACCATCACACCTCCTCCTCCATGCTTCACGGTGGGAACCACACATGCGGAGATCATCTGTTCACCTACTCTGCGTCTCACAAAGACACATCGGTTGGACCCAAAAATCTCAAATTTGGACTCATCAGACCAAAGGACAGATTTCTGCCGATCTAATTTCAATTGCTCGTGTTTCTTGGCCCAAGTAAGTTTCTTATTATTATTGGCGTCCTTTAGTAGTGGTTTCTTTGCGGCAATTCGACCATGAAGGCCTGATTCACACAGTCTCCTCTGAACAGTTACTTGTTATTTGAACTCCGTGAAACATTTATTTGGGCTGCAATTTCTGAGGCTGGTAACTCTAATGAACTTATCCTCTGCAGCAGAGGTAACTCTGGGTCTTACTTTCCTGTGGGGGTCCTCATGAGAGCCAGTTTCATCATAGTGCTTAATGGTTTTTGTGACTGGACTTGAAGAAACTTTCAAAGTTATTGAAATTTTCTGCATTGACTGACCTTCATGTTTTAAAGTAATGATGTACTGACGTTTCTCTTTGCTTATTTGAGCTGTTCTTGCCATAATATGGACTTGGTCTTTTACCAAATAAACCTATCTTCTGTTTACCACCCCTACCTTGTCACAACACAACTGCCTGGCACACCTGTTAATTTAAATGCATTCCAGGTGACTACCTCATGAAGCTGGATGAGAAAATGCCAAGAGTGTGCAAAGCTGCCATCAAGGCAAAGGGTGGCTACTTTGAAGACTCTAACATCTAAAATATATTTTGATTTGTTTAACACTTTTTTGGTTACTACATGATTCCAAATGTGCTATTTCATAGTGCTGATGTCTTCACTAATATTCTACAATGTAGAAAATAGTAAAAATAAAGAAAAAACCTTGAATGAGTAGGTGTTTCCAATCTTTTGACTGGTACTGTATATATACTTTTTTTAAATATATTTTCAGGCAATCCTGACCATTAATTTATCAGGCTTATATTATATTAATTCCTTGATTTCATGAATTAAATAATATCCCTATGCTAATGTATGTGTGATTCTTGGTTTGGCTGTGGCTATAGCTGTACTTGTGACTCTATCCGTCCACTCACTTTATTTTCTTTGTCAACATAGAAACACATTTCTTTATAGTAATTCATCCACTTCCCCCTTTTTTAGCCTTTTATCCATAAATAAAGCATATAATACCATGAAAGACATGTTGTGTTGTTGGCATGGGGGCAGAAGTGTAAGGTAAGGGTGGGTGGTAGATAATAACCCTGGTGTCTGTTGGGAGAGACCAGCTCATACAGGTGTTTCAGCTGCCAGGGAGCATGTTAAGCCCAGCAGTGATGCTCTGCTCTCTATTTAATTCAAATGAAAAATATGAAGTCAGTTTCATTTTTGTATGTTAGAGATAAGAGGTGTGGATAACAAGAAGTGGTGTTATGCCTCACCAGTGGTTTAAACAACTGTGGACAGTCATACCTCAACCACGGAAGCACCCAACCCCAGTTGACTGTCATCACAAAGATGAAGTGGTGTTTCCTATTGGCTCAATTCATTTAAGCGCAACTAAAGCACATTGGCAGTTTGAAGTGACTCAAATCCAAATTTTTTGCATATCTGATTCAAATCTGTTCTTTTTCCTGCAGTCTGAACAGCCAAAGAGCACATGGAATCTGATATTTCAATCCACATTTCAAACCACCTTCGTAGGTGGTTTGAAATGGGCTCGTTTTGAAAGTTGAATCATCTTATCCTTTGAGGCTTTAAAAGTGTTCTTACACAATGATTTTGAACATTCAAAACAACTGGGAAACGTCCATGGCAGGTATTGTTGTCACCTTAACTTGCTATATCACTTCTGAGTGATAGGAAGCAGGAGCACAACCAATCAGCATACATCACTGCGCACACACACGTTGTTACTATGACAACTAGCGTAGCCATGTCAGCAAATTACTGTTGTCACACAAATCTGATTTAGCCACTTGTAACCTGATGTTTGGACAGTCAGTATTCCAAAACTGATTTGAAAACCATAACTGATTTGAGCAGTGTGAACAAGGCTTGCGAGTAATATTGCTAGGAATAATACCTCTACACGTATACTGCTGGGAGAGGAGACTGTGGCTGTGATTGATTTCAGACCAGGGTGCTGTTCATGTCAAGCCGCGGTGACAGAATTTGTAGCCTGACATGCAGGGGTTGATAGGTCTAGCACAAGATTGGAGCCTCGATTAACTTTCTGCTATGCATCTCTTATGAGGAGCTGTGTGAGTGTTTGTGCGTGTGTGTGTCTGTCTGTACAGTGCCTGGCAGGATCCCATTTGCTTTTCAGAATAAGGCTCTCTCAGTGAGAGTGCTGTGTGAAGTGACAGGGTAGAGGGACCTCACACAACCCTGTAGAGGAGATGGACAGGATCTAAAGGCCACCATAACCTATTGACAATGGTAGTAGAGGAGGAGAGGACAGCAATACATGGTGGCCTTCAAACAGATCTGTACAGTATTTCTGTAGAAGAAGAAGCTCTACTGCACACAACCGTAGGCCAACAGCAATGCCCACACATGAACCCACACAGCAAAGTGCAGCAAAATAAAAAATATAACATTCAACGGAGGGGACACCCTAGGCCCGGTCTATTTCCGAGCTCTCTTGGACTCCCCCACATGTGCCCCTGACATTTTGAGAATGATAACCCTTTGGGCAAACGTTGTGGTGGTGGTGGGCTGGCTTCTCCAGGCTGTGTTAGCAGAGGAGCACCATTGGCTTATCCAGTCGTATCGCTGGGGCTCAACTCTGGGGCTGCCGGAATGAGGTGTCCACAGGTTTGATCCGAGCACAGAGGCTAGGCACCACTGGTATATACACACACCCAGCTGACATTTATCCTCAAATACCAGGCTACACAGATCACTCCGGTTCAGTTATTAGCTCCTCTTCTTCCCCCGCTTCGTGTGTAAAGAGGAGAATAATTAGAGCAGTGCAGGTCCGAACGGTCAGATATCAGCTTTATTGCATTTTTCATTCTGCTCGAGTCATCACAGGGAGGGGCTCAGGCGGCGTAAGTAAGGAACACCATCCCTCATGACCTCCCGTGAGCAGGTATACGCACACACACCCTCTCAATCAACCAAAACTGGAAGAACTGCTGCTACACACTGTACTTATATGATGTTGTATCATTTTATACTCCCTCTCCTTTCTCAATCTCAACTCATCACACAAAGTGTGTTCAAGAGACACATTCTGACTTTGAATGCTGCTTTGAAAGTTGTAATAGACACAGCTTTGATAAAGTGATAAGGGACTATTTACTTGAGCAACAGCACGTAAAGGAATTCTAAGAGTAGTCTTTTTTAGAGAGTAATTTCATATGAAAAGCAGCTCTACAGTACTGAGAGACCACATAACTGGTCTCAACACATGGAAATTCTGCTTAATAAAAGAAATGTCACGGGATGTGGTCACGTAGATGTTTTTCATGGTATCCACTACCTGAATGCCTTGAGTGATGAGCTTCAAGGTACCAGATTGGAAAATGATATCCTTGGCATTCAAATGCGTCTTCTGTTGATCCCATGTCATACCAATTACCACAGGAGATATCACTACAGACATGTTCCATTCAGCTTGCTGAAAGCCTCCTTTCAAATATGATTGAATTTGATTGAATTCACATACGCTATATTTACAAAAGTATGTGGACACCCCTTCAAATTAGTGGATTTGGCTATTTCAGTCACACCTGTTGCTGACAGGTGTATACAATTGAGCACACAGCCATGCAATCTCCATAGGAAACATTGGCAGTAGAATTGCCTTACCGAAGAGCTCAGTGACTTTCAACTTGGCACCATCATAGGATGCGACCTTTCCAACAAGTCACTTTGTCAAATTTATGCCCTGCTAGAGCTGCCCTGGTCATCTGTAAGGGTTGTTATTGTGGAAACGTCTAGGAGCAACCACAGCTCAGCCGCGAAGTGGGAGACCACACAAGCTCACATAATGGGACTGCCGAGTGCTATAGTGCGTAGCGCGTAAAAATCATCTGTCCTCGGTTGCAACACTCACTACTGGGTTCCAAACTGCCTTTGAAATCAAAGTCAGCACAAGAACTGTTCGTCGAGAGCTTCATGAAATGGGTTTCCATGGCCGAGCAGCCGCACGCAAGCCTAAGATCACCATGCATAATTCCAAGCGTCGACTGGAGTGGTGTAAAGCCCGCCACCATTAGACTTTGGAGTGGTGGAAACGCGTTCTCTGGAGTGATGAATCACGCTTCACCATCTGGCAGTCCGACGGACGAATCTGGGTTTGGCGGATGCCAGGAGAACGCTACCTGCCCCAATGCATAGTGCCAACTGTAAAGTTTGGTAGAGGAGGAATAATGGTCTGGCCCCTTATTTACAGTGAAGGGAAATCTTAACGCTACAGCATACACTGACATTCTAGACGATTCTGTGCTTCCAACTTTGTGGCAACAGTTTGGAGAATGCACTTTCCTGTTTCAGCATGACAATGCCCCCGTGCACAAAGCGAGGTCTATACAGAAATGGATTGTCAAGATTGGCGTGGAAGAACTTGACTGGCCTTCACAGGGCCCTGACCTCAACGCCATCGAACACCTTTGGGATGAATTGGAACGCCGACTGCGAGCCAGGCCTAATCGCCCAACATCAGTGCCCGACCTCACTAATGCTCTTGTGGCTGAATGGAAGCAAGTCCCCACAGTAATGTTCAAACATCTAGTGGAAAGCCTTCCCAGAAGAGTGGAGGCTGTTATAGCAGCAAAGGGGGGACCAACTCCTAAATAATGCCCATGATTTTGGAATGAGATATTCGACAAGCAGGTGTCCACATACTTTTGGTCATGTAGTGTACTTTTAACACCCACGGATGCATCTCAGGAAGTACAGTACAGCACTGCGAAGGACTTTTATTTCATATCTTCTATTTTACTTCCCCAGTCGAATAGTCATGCGGTTGCACAAGGGTGACTTTTGTGAACAGGCTTGTTCATAACAAGGTAATATATAATTCAAGGGCTAAACAAATTAGAGTAATTTGGAAATTGTACTGAAAGTATTTGATTGAATTCCCTTGCATGCCAACCTGTGATTGTGAAGGAATGGTGTTAGCCTGGGGTGGGGTTTCAGCAGTGTCTCTGCTTGCATTCACAGGTCTACCTAACACCTCCCATTATTCCTCATAACCCGCTGGCTTCACCTCCTCTCTACCTACATTTAGAATCCATTTAGCATCTCATGCCATAGATCCTCACACCTGAAGAGAAGAGGGTGGAATAATGACACATGAAGCTACAGTATGTAAGGCTCAATGTACAAACAATACAGGACAATTACTTTACCCATGCCTGGCAAATGTTATTGACTGAACATGGACCACCAACTGTCTCGAACACCAAGCCACTCTCCCCTCCCGTTGCATGCTGCGGTGTAGCCTAACATCTCTCTCAGTAGTCTCTAAACAGTGGGCCTCCATCCTCCCAGGCTGCTCCATAAGCCAGCTCACTGGGAGAGCAGTACTCTGACAATGGTCCTTAATTAGAGCGTGCCTCTGTCTGACAGACTCTATTCTGCTCCAGCATGTCCTGCTCTACACAACAGCTCTACACAATCCCAGCTACCAGCTCCTCCACAGCTGATTCACTGCTAATTCAATCCACTCCCATTTTAACCCCCGTAGTTAATGCAGAGCGGAACCAGTCTTATACTAATTGAATCAGACCCGGATAGTCCTCCTCTCCTCACCCAGCTCTGATCAGGGATTTCTAAGGAAGAAAGGCAGTGATTGGGTAGAGCGCTGACATTGCAAGAATTACAGGAGTTTCTCATAATCGAGGCTAGAGAGATATCTTATGACTTGGTATGGTTGTGATACCTCCTACAGGTATGTTCAGCCTGGTCTCATAGAATAGACGTAACATAGTAAAAGTAAATATGGGACACTCAAATGAGTATGATATGTTATTTCTGGTATGGTTACATAAGACAGAAGGTTACTTAAGGCAGAAACAAAAGGAGGGTGGTTGGTCAGGGTGGATGGGTAGGCGTATAACGCATTTGTCCAGCAACCCAAAGGTTGCGAGTTTAATCTCATCACAGACAACTTTAGCATTTTAGCTAATTAGCAACTTTTCAACTACTTATCACTTTTTAGCTACTTTGCAACTACTTAGCATGTTAGCTAACCTTAACCCTAATCTTAACCCTTTAACCTAGCCTGAACCCTAACCTTAACACAGGTAACATTAGCCACCTAGCTAAGTTCCACAACAAATTGAAATTTGTGACATATCATACATATTGCAAATTCGTAACATATTGTACGAATTGCAATTTGTAACATTATTGTACGAATTACAATTTGTAACATATCATACGAATTGTAATTAGTAACGTATCCTATGAAATGGGTGATGGCCATCCACAAATTAATACATACCATACGAAACGTAACATATAATACTAAATGGTGGGAGACAGATTTACATTTACTATGTTACATCTACCCCTGAGTCCAGGTTGGTATGTTGTAGAGGAGTGTGACAATAAAAACTCATAACTGATTTCAGTGTGCTACATGGTGAACTTTGACTCTCAGCCCCATTCCCTCTCTCTCACTTTCTCTTTCTGCATGGTGGGTGGTTGCAATGCCTCCCCTGGCTGCCCTTTGGCGATACAGCACTCACAGCAGGCCTTGGCACTGTGGCGCTGCACACAGTCATTACAGTCAGTCACACTCAGAGGCTCTGCTTCTCTCCCTCACACACCACCTCTCTCATACACACCTGGCAATACTTCAGGAGGACAACAGGGGGCACCCCACTCTGAAACCTCAGTTTACCTGTAAGCCAATCTCCTCATCTTCACCTGGGCCCTCAACAATTCATAGAATGAGAGTGATAGGGATGCCAATTTCAATGTGATAGTAATGTTAATAATTACCCTGTGTTTATAACCAAGTGGGAAGGTGGTATTTACCACATATGACTGGAAACACTTCTATCATCCCTGAGTTCCAACCTCTCCCACATGTTGACCTCTGACATCACCTACTAAGAAAATGATCTTGATTACAGCATTTTTGGCAGTTAAATGTAATAACAAAACATTATTTATAAAAAGCAGTCTATTAATATGGTTTTTGAACACTATAATTAGTTCACAAGCATGATAGCTGTACATTTAGTTTATGGTTGACGCCGTTTCTCAACAAGTTCAAAGCACGTGAATGTGACCAACTGGTATTTAAATCCAATCAAAATTGCATGTGTCACATGCGTCAAATACAATGGGTGTAGACTTCACCATGAAATGCTTGCGTACCAGCCCTTCCCAACGATGCTATTTTCTACATTCTAGAATAATAGTGAAGACATCAAAACTATGAAGTAACACATATGGAATCAAGTAGTAACCAAAAAAAGTGTTAAACACTTAAACAGATTCTTCAAAGTAAAAAACAGAAATACCTTATTTACATAAGTATTCAGACCCTTTGCTATGTGACTCAAAATTGAGCTCAGGTGCATCCTGTTTCCAATGATCATCCTTGAGATGTTTCTACAACTTGATGGAGTCCAACTGTGGTAAATTCAATTGATTGGACATGATTTGGAAAGGCACACACCTGTCTATATAAGGTCCCACGGTTGACAGTGCATGTCAGAGAAAAAACCAAGCCATGAGGTCGAAGGAATTGTCCGTAGAGCTCCGAGACAGCGTCGAGGCACAGATCTGGGGAAGGGTACCAAAACATTTCTGCTGCATTGGTCCCCAAGAACACAGTGGCCTTTATCATTTTTAAATGAAAGAAGTTTGGAACCACTATGACTCTTCCTAGAGCTGGCCACCCGGCAAAAATGAGCAATCGGGGGAGAAGGGCCTTGGTCAGGGAGTTGACCAAGAACCCGATGGTCACCCTGACAGAGTCCAATCAGGACTTTGTGGTAGAGTGGCCAGACGGAAGCCACTCCCCACTAAAAGGCACATGACCTCCTGCTTGGAGTTTGCCAGAAGGCCCCTAAAGGACTCTCAGAACACAAGATT
The DNA here is from genome assembly GCF_965601325.2 of Salmo salar. Lineage (NCBI taxonomy): Eukaryota > Metazoa > Chordata > Actinopteri > Salmoniformes > Salmonidae > Salmo > Salmo salar. The sequence goes on along the minus strand of NC_138303.1, from coordinate 33,974,309 downwards.
TTGGGGCGAAGGTTCAGATTGGGGCGAAGGTTCACCTTCCAACAGGACAACAACCCTAAGCACACAGCCAAGACAATGCAGGAGTGGCTTTGGGACAAGTCTGAATGTCCTTGAGTGGCCCAGCCAGAGCCCGATCGAACATCTCTGGAGACACCTGAAAACAGCTGTGCAGCAAAGCTCCCCATCCAACCTGACAGAGCTTGAGAGGATCTGCAGAGAAGAATGGGAGAAACTCCACAAATACAGGTGTGCCAAGCTTGTAGCGTCATACCCAAGAAGACTCAAGGCTGTAATCACTGCCAAAGGCGCTTCAACAAAGTACTGAGTAAAGGGTTTGAATACTTATGTAAATGTGATATGAAACTTTTTTTTAACAAATCTAAAAACCTGTTTTTGCATTGTCGTTATGGTGTATTGTGTATATTGTGTTTTTTGTTGTCTATTTTAGAATAAGGCTGTAAAGTAACAAAATGTGGAAATAGTTAAAGGGTATAAATACTTTCCGAATTCACTGTATATGTTAGTAACACAAGAGGAATTAAATACACAAAAATTAAGCAACACTACATGACCAAAAGTATGTGGACACCTGCTCATCGAACATCTCATTCCAAAAAGGGGGGAGTTGGTCCCCCCTTCTTGCTAAAACAGCCTTCACTCTTCTGGGAAGGCTTTCCACGAGATGTTGGAACATTGCTGCGGGGACTTGCTTCCTTTCAGCTACAAGAGTATTAGTGAGGTTGGGCACTGATGTTGGGCAATTAGGCCTGGCTCGCAGTCAGCGTTCCAATTCCAATTCAACCATTTCTGTAGGGACGTCACATTGTGAACAGGGCCATTGTCATGCTGAAATAGGAAAGGGCTTTCCCAGTACCAATCAATGTGCAGGGGTACGAGGTCTTTGAGGTAGATATGTACATAAATGCAAGGTAAAGTGACAAGGCATCAGAATAGAAAATAATAAGAATCACAACTGGTAATTTCCACCTTTCCATTTGGTTATGAAAACATCAATAGTAACCAGCATGCCCTCATGAAGTGGTTTTATTGTACAGTGTAAGTTGACTGTGTACATTATATGATGACAAATCACACCCAAAAGAGTTGTCTGTATATTATTGCCATTACTGTGATTGTCATTCCACTCTTGTACTAGTTATTAATATCATTCTCCTCTGTATGATATTGACTGCCAACGTGTCTGGTCTTCTAGTCCCTGTCTGCGTAGGCCTGAGAGACAGTGAGTGCATCCTCTTGTCCGGTCGTCCCCAGGGGAAATCAGCTCACAGAACGGCGAGCGTTTTTATCACCTCCTCCATCAGATTAGACAGACGAGTGACATCTATTAGACTGACCTGGTCGCTGCCAAGCTTAGATATACTGCTAAAGACTTCTCTACCTTATGATATTACACCTTCAGATAAAAGAGTTCCACATCCCTGTAATGCCATTAGACCCGTGGAACGCATACAGAGGGAGGAGAGGAGAGGAAAGACTGGCCTGTTTAACCCTGGCGTTTGAGGACTATGTCAACTTTAGAGAGAGTGCACAACTTAATCCCTCTAGGAAGCAGGATTAGACCACAGTCTTCCTCTTATCGCTCCTCTTTTTTCTCCGGGCCGCATTGTCATTTCCCTTTTCCTCCCTTTCTTTCCCCCCATAATGTTCCCTACCAAGTGGCTTAGTGGTTCATCATTGTGGATTTTATTTTCCTTTGTCGTGATAGTTCCTGTTCCAGCAGCGGGGAGCACGGATTCACCGGCACTTACTGAGAGTTGCCACTTCCCACCCCTCTGGTCATGTCTATAAGAGGAAAATGATCAATGTTAATAAAAGTGATATTTGTTGTTCTTAATTACTACTGTCTGCCACTACACGAAATTATGCAATTAACTTGTGAAGCTCTTCAGGAACAAAGCGCTTGCACAATTGGCCATATAATCCAGTTATTCATACATTTTTGTGATGTTTTGCGTCCAATTTAACATGAAAACAAGTGGTTACTAGAGGTCATCATGAGAGGAAGAAAAGAGAATGTGTGTCAGCAGCTTGTCAAATCATACTAGATAATGACATGGAGTTCTGCATGGAAATACGAATAGAGGGGAGAGGTCTGCTAAGCTAACATATGGAATTGTTTTAGGATGGTCATACCAAGGATCATTTAGCTATTGGATTTTGAATTTTAGGACCCCTTAAGGTATAAAAAAAGTAAAAAGATGAAACGTTGAATTTGGCCTTACTGCTATTAGCCCATAGAAACTCATTGAATGACAGCTTCGTACATGGATAATCAGATAATACAAAATAAAACGTTTGTTCTGAAGTGTATGTCCTGTATCTGAGCGATATAAGAAAGAGAAGGACACTATTTATATATTTTGGGACATGTATTTAACCCCTTATTTTAGCCACTAAACCATCTCCACACGGTGCATTTGGAAAGTATTCCGTCTCCTTGACTTTTTCCACAATGTGTTACGTTGCAGCTATATTCTAAAATGGATTAAATTCTTTTTTTTCTTCCAATCTACACACAATATCCCATAATGACAAAGAAAAAACAGGTTAGTAGACGTTTTTGCAAATGTATTACAAAAAAAAACTGAAATATCACATTTACATACGTATTCAGACCCTTTACTCACTACTTTGTTGAAGCACCTTTGGCAGAGATTACAGCCTTGAGTTTTCTTGGGTATGGCGCTACAAGCTTGACACACATGTATTTGGGGAGTTTCTCCCATTCTTCTCTGCAGATCATCTCAAGCTATGTCAGGTTGGATGGGGAGTGTCGCTGCAACGCTATTTCAGGTCTCTCCAGAGATGTTCGATCGGGTTCAAGTCCGGGCTCTGGATGGACCACTCAAGAACATTCAGTCCAGTCGTAACACTTGGCATTCAGGCCAAAGACTTCAATCTTGGTGTCATCAGACCAGAGAATCTTGTTTCTCATGGTCTGAGAGTCCTTTAGGTGCCTTTTGTCAAACTCCAAGCGGGCTGTCATGTGCCTTTTACTGAGGAGTGGCTTCCATCTGGCTGCAGAGATGGCTATCCTTCTGGAAGGTTCTCCCATCTCCACAGAGGAACTCTGGAGCTCTGTCAGAGTGACCATCAGATTCTTGGTAACCTCTCTGACCAAGGCCCTTCTCCCCCGATTGCTAAGTTGGCCGGGCGGCCAGCTCTAGGAAGAGTCTTGTTGGTTCCAAACTTCTTCAATTTAAGAGTGATAGAGGTCACTGTGTTCTTGGGGACTTTCAATGCTGCAGACATTTTTTGGTAGCCTTCCCCAGATCTGTGCCTCGACACACAACCCTGTCTCGGAGCTCTACGGACAATTGGCACGTTCTAGCATGTATTTGCATATTTCCGTTAGGGAACGCCTGCTCTCTGAAGTGCGCGTGTGCAATAACTCAATTCACTCTTGCACTCCTTTAACCTCTTACATCTAGATGTTCCGCTAGCGGAACATCGCTCCAATATCCAATGGTAGGGCGTGGCGCGAATTACAAAGTCCTCAAAAATCCAAAAACTTCAATTTTTAAAACATATGACTATTTTACACCATTTTAAAGACAAGACTCTCCTTTATCTAACCACATTGTCCGATTTCAAAAATACTTTACAACGAAAGCAAAACATTAGATTATGTCAGGAGAGTACACAGCCAGAAATAATCACACACCCATTTTTCAAGCTAGCATATAATGTCACAAAAACCAAAACCACAGCTAAAGGCAGCACTAACCTTTGATGATCTTCATCAGATGACACTCCTAGGACATTATGTTATACAATACATGCATGTTCTGTTCAATCAAGTTCATATTTATATCAAAAAACAGATTTTTACATTAGCATGTGACGTTCAGAACTTGCAAACTTCCGGTGAATTTACTAAATTACTCACGACAAACGTTCACAAAAAACATAATTATTTTAAGAATATAGATACAGAACTCCTTTATGCAATCGTTATGTTCAATTTTAAAATAGCTTTTCGGTGAAAGCACATTTTGCAATATTCTGAGTAGATAGCCCGGCCATCACAGGCTAGCTATTTTGACACCCACCAAGTTTGGCACTCACCAAACTCAGATTTACTATAAGAAAAATTGGATTACCTTTGCTGTTCTTCGTCAGAATGCACTCCCAGGAATTCTAGTTTACACCCAATGTTGTTTTGGTTCCAAATAATCCATAGTTATATCCAAATAGTGGCGTTTTGTTCTTGCGTTCAAGACACTATCCGAAGGGTGACGCGCCGGCGCATATCGTGACAAAAAAATTCAAAATATTCCATTACCGTACTTCGAAGCATGTCAAACGCTGTTTAAAATCAATTTTTATACGATTTTTCTCGTAAAATAGCAATAATATTCCGACCAGGAGACGTCGTTTTCGTTCAAAGACTGAAAATGTAAAATGGACTCTTCACGTGCAAGCGTGCGCCCGTTTCATTGTTCTCAGATCGACCACTATCCAAATGCGCTACTGTTTTTCAGCCAGGGACTGCAGAGTCATCATTCCCCGTTCTGGCGCCTTCTGAGAGCCTATGGGAGTCTTAGAAAATGTCACGTTACAGCAGAGATCCTCTGTATTCGATAAAGAGGCTATAGAAGGCCAAGAAATGGTCAGAGAGGGCACTTCCTGTTTAGAATCTTCTCAGGTTTTGGCCTGCCATATGAGTTCTGTTATACTCACAAACACCATTCAAACATTTTTTGAAACTTTAGGGTGTTTTATATCCAAATAAAATAATTATATGCATATTCTAGTTTCTGGACAGAAGTAATAACCAGATCAAATCGGGTACGTTTTTTATCCGGCCGTGAAAATACTGCCCCCTATCCTAAACAGGTTAAAACAACACAATTTTTAGACACTTTGGCAAAGGGTAAAGTCTCCAAAACTTAGTCCACTCTGTTTGTAACATATTCTAGAACTGTATTGAGATCAAATTTTCCATTAGGCAGGGTAATTCAACAAAAGCAATGTCACCCAAAAAATATTGCAACGTCTAATGGAAACGACAGATATTGGAGACATTTTCTAAAGATCAACAACATTTTTATCTGTTCGACAGGGGTGGATTTTCCTTTTTGACTAACTTTCTTTATTGCGACATGACTATGGAAATTGTGTTTTCTATAAGGGCACAAGGCGAGACCCAGATGCAGACACGGGAGGCAGATGGTTTGAGTCTTTGATATTTATTGACCAATCCAAAAGGGGTAGGCAAGAGAATGGTCGTGGACAGGCAAAAGATCAAAACCAGTTCAGAGACCAGGAGGTACAGAGTGGCAGGCAGGCTCAAGGTCAGGGCAGGCAGAATGGTCAGGTAGGTGGGTACGAAGTCCAGAAAACAGGCAAGGGTCAAAACTGGGAGGGCTAGCAAAAAGAGAATAAAAGCAGGAGTACGGGGAAACATGCTGGTTGACTTGAAAGACATACAAGACGAACTGGCACAGAGAGACAGGAAACACAGGGATAAATACACTAGGGAAAATAAGCGACACCTGGAGGGTGGAGACAATAACAAGGACAGGTAAAACAGATCAGTGTGGGACAGTACCCCCCGGGGCGCCACCTGGCGTCCTACCTGGGCACATACCTGGTTGACCGGGGTGTCGGCGGTGGAAGTCTGCGATGAGCGCTAGATCCAGGATGTCCCTAGCGGGAACCCAGCACCTCTCCTCCATAACCCTCCCAGTCAACCAGGTACTGGAAACCCCTGCCCTGTGGTCGAACACCCAGGAGATGTTTTACCATGTATGCCGGATGGCCTGGTTTGCTCGCTATGACTGGCCATTCGACTGGGGATGGTTTCCGGAGGATAGGCTGGCCGACGCCCCAATTAGGGGTGCAGAACGCCTTCCTGAAGACGTGCTGCACCATGAGCTGGGTCATTTCCTTGGCTGAAGGAAGTTTGGGGAGAGGGATGAAATGAGCGGCCGTTGAGAACCGATCCAGTCCTGTCAGAATGACGGTGTGGCCATCAGACGAGGGAAGCCCAGTGAAAAAGTCCAGAGAGATATGAGATGAGGGACGATGAGGGACCGGTAGTGGCTGAAGAAGGCCAGAAGGAGCTTGCCGTGGAGTCTTGTTCTGGGCACACGAGGCGACGAAGGCAGAGACATCAGGAACCATTGTGGGCCACCAGAAACATTGTCGAAGGAATGCTAGGGTACAGCGGGAACCGGGACCGGCCCATTCCAGGACCCGGGACCGGACTGAGTTAGGGACAAACAGCCGGTTAGCCGGGCCCCCTTCAGGTCCAGGCTGGGAACGTTGTGCCTTGCGAACCAGGGTTTCAATACCCCAAACCACTGAGGCTGAGGTAGGGAGAATGATTTTGGAGACTGAGGGTATGGCAGAGGAACTGTATAGGCGGGAGAGGGCGTCAGGCTTCACATTCTTGGACCGTGGGCGATAGGAAATGGTGAAGTTATATCTAGTAAACAAGAGAGTCCACCTGGCCTGTCTGGAGTTAAGGCGCTTGGCTGAACGGAGATATTCCACATTTTTATGGTCGGTCCAGACCAGGAATGACTGTTCTGCTCCTTCCAGCCAGTGCCTCCACTCTTCCAACGCAATCTTGACATCTAGGAGTTCTCGGTTGCCTACATCGTAGTTCCGCTCTGCAGGATTGAGACGATGGGACAGGAAGGCACAGGGATGAAGCTTTTGGTCCTGGGCAGTCGCTGGGACAGGATGGCCCCCACTCCAATGTCAGAAGCATCAACCTCTACCACAAATTGACGGGACGGGTCCGGATGGATGAGGATGGGTGCTGTGGTGAACCGACGCTTCAGGTCCACAAAGGCTCTGTCGACAGCAGGAGACCATTTGAACGGTACTTTGGGAGAGGTGAGTGCAGAGAGGGGGGCCACCAGGGTACTGTAACCCCAAATGAAACGGCGGTAGAAGTTAGCAAAACCCAGGAAACGTTGCAACTGCACCCTGGACGTAGGTTGAGGCCAATCCACCACTGCTTTCACCTTTCTAGGATCCATCTGGACATTCCCCTCAGCGATGACATATCCCAGGAAGGAGATTGTAGAGCGGTGGAACTCACACTTCTCGGCTTTCACCAACAATTGGTTCTCCAGGAGGCGCTGAAGGACCTGTCTGACATGAAGAACATGTTCTTGGACAGACCGGGAAAAAAACAGGATGTTGTCAAGGTAGGCGAACACGAAACGGTTTTGCATGTCCCGGAACACATCGTTTACCAGAGCCTGGAAGACAGTGGTGAGTCCAAATGGCATGACCTGGTACTCATAATGTCCGCTGGCTATGATGAAGGCCGTCTTCCACCTATCTCCTTCACATATCCGAACCAGGTGGTAGGCATTCCGAATGTCCAGCTTGGAAAAAATGGTGGCCCCCTGGAAAGGTTCAAAAGCCGAGGAGAGGACTGGTAGGGTAACGATTCTTAACCGTAATGTCATTCAGACCCCGGTAGTCAATGCACGGACGCAGGGTTCTTGTCCTTCTTCTCCACAAAGAAAAACCCTGCACCGGCAGGGGATGCAGACGGACGGAGGGCACAAGTAGCCAGAGACTCCTCTATGTACTCCTCCATGGCCTTGGTCTCCGGCACGGATAGAGAATATAGCCTACCATGAGGTGATGTGGTGCCTGGGAGGAGATCAATGGCACAATCTTAAGGACGGTGCGGGGGAAGAGAAGTAGCTCGTGCCTTGCTGAGACTTTCAGGATGTCGTGGTACTCTGTTGGGACAGCAGAGAAATCCGAGACTTGACTTAAGCCTGAGGAGGCCATCTCGGGGAAGGCTGCGCTGCTTTGAGGCAATGGGAATGGCAGAACAGACTCCAACCGAGGATTGAACTTGTGGTCCAGTCAACAATGGGGTTGTGTTTCTTGAGCCAAGAAAATCCCAAAACAGGAACATGGGGAGACTCAATGAGGAGAAGCTATATAGCCTCACTGTGATTTCCTGAAACCCCCAAATTAACAGGAACGGTGCTGTGGATAAATCTACCAATGGAACGGCCGTCCAGTGCTCTAGTGTCCATGGGAACAGAGAGGAGTTGAGTAGGGATACCTAATTCAGAACCTAGGGTAGCGTCCATAAAACTCTTATCTGCCCCAGAGTCAATGAGCACCCGGAGATATTTAGACTGATCTCCCCACAGCAGAATCACAAAAAAAGGAGGTTGATGGGATTTAGAGGATTCCCAGTCTGGCTCACCAGAGTACATGTACCTACTACAGAAATAGGTCTCTTAACCAGGCAGGTGGCTATATAATGTCCCGTAGCTCCACAGTACAGACAACTGTTGGAACTTACCCTATGTGAACGGTCCCTAGGCGATAATCTAGCTCTGCCCAGTTGCGTAGGTTCTGGAGTATCTGACTCACCCGTCGCCGTTGATTCTCGAGGGAGCTCGGGTGGCTTCGGATCCTCTCAGAAAAACAGCCTTTGAGGACTTCCGGATTCCTTCAAAGGTGAGCGAGCCCTTGAGAATGAATGAGTGTGCCCTAGGCCAGACCTCCTCTCACTCCTGCGTTCCCTTAGACGCCCATCAATTCTAATGGTCAGGGCGATGAGGGAATCGAGGTCCACCGGTAATTCCCGAGCAGCTAGCTCATCTTTTACCACCTCAGATAATCCGAGAAGAAAGGTATCGAAAAGAGACTCCGGATTCCAGGCACTCTCGGCGGCCAACGTGCAAAAATCAACAGCGTAGTCTGCCACACTACGGGAGTTTTGATGTAATTCAAGAAGTTCTCGGGCCACCTCTCTCCCGGATACCGGAGAATCGAATACCTTCCTCACCTCTGCCATGAAATCCTCCAAATGACGACAAATGGCGGATTGTTGCTCCCAAACTGCCGTAGTCCAGAAGAGCGCCCTTCCTGACATTAGTGTAATAATATACGCTATCTTCGATCGGTCCGAAGGAAACGAAGATGGCCGTAGCTCAAAAATAAGAGATCACTGAGAAAAAAAAGGCAGGTAGCAGGATCCCCAAAATATCGCTCCGGAGGAGGTAAGCGGGGTTCTCGGGGAGCCGGGGTAGGCTGTACAAACTCACCACTAACAGGAAAAAAGTTACTGGGTGGTTGGCGGTTCTCAGAGGTGGCAGGCTGCCTATGAGCTAACTCCCTGATTTGCTCCATAATAGCCTTAAATCCTTGGTCGTGGCATTCCGTCAGGGAACGAAGCCCTTCCAAAAGGTCCTGTAGTAGCTCCTCATGCATCCCAATGGTGGCTCCCTGCAGGGAGACAGCTTGGCGGAGATGGTCCAAGTCTGCTGGGTCTGTCATGGCCAGTTCGTACTATAAGGGCACAAGGCGAGACCCAGATGCAGGTGGCTATATCAAATCACAGGAGGCAGATGGTTTGAGTCTTTGATATTTATTGATCAATCCAAAAGGGGTAGGCAAGAGAATGGTCGTGGACAGGCAAAAGTTCAAAACCAGTTCAGAGTCCAGGAGGTACAGAGTGGCAGGCAGGCTCAAGGTCAGGGCAGGCAGAATGGTCCAACCGGCACAGCCAGAAGAGGACTGGTCACCCCTCATAGCCTGGTTCCTCTCTAGGTTTCTTCCTAGGTTCTGGCCATTCTGGGGAGTTTTTCCTAGCCACCGTGCTTCTACACCTGCATTGCTTGGGGTTTTAGTCTGGGTTTCTGTACAGCACTTTGTGAAATCAGCTGATGTAAGAAGGGCTTTATAAATACATTTGATTTGAATGGTCAGGCAGGCGGGTACGGAGTCCAGAAAACCAGAAGGATGGTCTAGCAAAAAGAGAATAGAAGCAGGAGTACGGAAAAACACGCTGGTTGACTTGAAAGACATACAAGACGAACTGGCACAGAGAGACAGGAAACACAGGGATAAATACACTAGGGAAAATAAGTGACACCTCGAGGGGGTGGAGACAATCACAAGGACAGGTGAAACAGATCAGGGTGTGACAGTTTTCAGAATAAATTGTGATCTCCAAATACTATAACTATAACTATCTGTATTGTTGTCTATCACTTGTTTTCTTTAGTGCAATAATAATAATAAAATAAGTATAATAAATAAATAAGCATCCACTCCACATTTCATTCTAAATGGCTACTGCTTACAAAATAAAATTTAAACTATAAAATGTATGTTTCTTTGCAGGACAAGGATTTCCTGACTTCAAAGACTGCCTGAATTGCCTTGCCTTGCTTTTCCGGTTGCCTGGCAAGTTTGACCATACAATTATTTCAGATCTGCAGGAGTGCACATTTCACAACGGCACGGGGCCGTGGCGATACATTGGCACATGAGAATTATTAGAATATGGCAAATATTAGTAAATTATTGCATTCTAAAATATCAGTCAATGATTTAATTCTACCCATGCTGGCTTTCGCCGGCTACCTGAGACACGAAACAGATAAGTGGGAGGGCATACAGGCTGTCGCCAATCATTTATTAATGCCCAATTTGCTTAATGGGTGGAAATGCCAACCAGATCTTTCAGATTTATACATCCGGTGAAACATCTGGCTCATTGTTCTATCTGTGATCCAGCTGCAGATTATGTCGCCTGGTCTGCAAATTGCAAAGCACATGCGTCTCAGATGGTATTTTTGCGACGTGTTCCAGGGCGTCAGTGTGCTACGCACTTACCAGTCGGTGCACTAGCTCTGGTCCAGTGCGTTATATTAGTGTATTTGTCACGTCCTGACCAGTAAAAGGGGTTGTTGGTTATTGTAGTTTGGTCAGGGCGTGGCAGGGGGTGTTTGTTTAGTGTGTTTCGGGGTTTTTGGTTGATGTTCTATGTTTTGTATTTCTATGTGGGTTTTCTAGTTTTTCTATTTCTATGTTGTGGAGGAAGGAGCAGCAGGAAAGTTATTTGGAGTCGTGGACATGGGAGGAGGTATTAGATGGGAAAGGACCATGGCACCAGGCTGGGGAGTACAAGCCCCCAAAGGAGGAGCTGGAGGCAGCAAAGGCTGAGCGACGGAGGTACGAGGCACTATATCCTCAATTTCAGGAGGTGAGGAGGCAGCCCCAAAAACATTTTTTGGGGGGTCACACAGGGAGTTGGAGTAAGTCAGGCAATAGGCCTGAACCAACTCCTCGTGCTTATTACGGGGAGCGTTTGGCGGTGAAAGCACCGTGCTATGCGGAAGTGTGCACGGTCTCGCCCATCCGCACGCACAGTCCGGTACGGGTGATACCAGCCCCCCGTAAGTGCCGTGCTAGAGTGGGCATCCAGCCAGGGAGAAGTGCGCCGGCACAACACATCTGGCCACCAGTGCGTCTCCTAGGCCCAAGCTACCCTGCGCATGCTCTACGCACGGCAACCATCATGCCTCAGCACAGCCCAGTTCGCCCTGTGCCAGCACTCCGCCCATGCAGGGCTACAGTTACTATCCAGCCAGGACGGGTTGTGCAGGCTGTGCGCTCCAGACCTCCAGTGCGTATTCGGGGTTTTTAGTTGATGTTCTATGTTTTCTATTTCTATGTGGGTTTTCTAGTTTTTCTATTTCTATGTTGGGGTTTTGGAACGACCTCCAATTAGAGGCAGAAGGTTGTTGTTGCCTCTAATTGGATGCCATATTTAAGTGGGTTAGTTTTCTCTTGTGTTTGTGGGTGGTTGTTTCCTCGTATAGTCTGAGCACCTTACGGGACTGTTTTTCGTCATTTGTTTTGTGTGTGGTTTTTTTCCCCTTCTAATAAAAAGATGTTCACTATACCTGCTGCAGTTTGGTCCGCTACCTACAACGACGATTATGACAGTATTAGTATCGTAGTGGTCTAATGTCACTGAGTTGTTGTTGATTCTTTCTGGTGAGGTAAGTTGTGAATGACCAGTGGACGTTTTGTTAGCATGGATAGACCAGATTAGTAAACTGGGTTAAGGAACAGAAGGTGGGTATTGGAGAAAGGCCATCAGTGTGTGTTCTGCAAGCAGTACAGCGGATGCAGGTGAGACATGAGCATGGTGAATGGATAGACGTGGTTATGGTCAGCCAGGAAGAAGGAGAAGAGCTGAGTGCAGTGGGAAGATGTATGTTGAGGAAGAATGGCACCATGTACAAACTGTATTCTGCTGTCTCTGATGGCTCAAAAACTAAACCTGATGAGAGTGAGGATGACTTACCTGTGGTGGCAGGTGTGGTGAAGACCTCAGAGTCTGAGCTTCGCCCTGATTGTCATGTAAAGGATGATTCGGGCCCAGTTGGAGTGACATTTTTGCAGAAAGTGGATCCCTGCCTTTTGGCTGATCCATATGTAGTATCAGGCTGGGTAGAAAATAAGTTGGGTACTGTATAATCGGTGATGGTAGCTTGAAGTGGACCTGTGACTTGCTTTGCTCTCTGGAGCAGGGCACCTTTAAAAAGGAGTGATTACTGGGGTGGCGTTAAGTGTTGAGGTGGAGCAACTGAAATGGAAGATTCCCTGTGTCTGTGAAGCCCGCCGTTTGGTGCGACGCAGACACGGTTGCGAGCGTGGTGAATCGGAGAAGGCACTGTCTGTTCTCTTGAGTTTTTAACTGATAAACTCATGTTAGGATATGTCAGTTATCCTATGAGAGCTTTTGTGCCCAACCCATTGTGTTTCCAATGCCAAGCTTATGTTGCAGCAGTGTGTAGGAGGGAGATTCCCAGATGTGAGAAGTGTGCAGGAAGGCATGGGACAAAGGAAAGTGTAGTATTGGTGGAAAAACTGTGTGTGTCAATTGTGGGGGTCCCCATGTTGCTGGGGATCAGAAGTGACCTGTGCGAGAGAGACAGGTTGAGGTTGCCAGGGCAACAGAAGGTGTGATATGCTGAGACAGTGAAGAGAGTAGAGGATGATGGGTCAAGGATGAGTAGTAGGCCAATAAAGAGTGATATGAATTTGTGCTTCAGTAAGGTTGGCTTCTTCGCGTTCGTTGCCATGGTTATCAACTCTACCGCAGAAATGGAACGCAAATCAAAGAAAATATATTCTGTGGAGGCAGCTGCAGAGAAGTACTTGGGTGTACAAGGTTTTACTGCAAAAGAGTTACAAGGTGTGTTGAACGTAAGGGTCCTGTCCTCCCAGGCCGTCAGCCTGGTGTAGGATCAGTTAGGATAAAAGTAGTAGAATGGGATGGGGATTTTTATTTTAATGACATAGTGGTTTTTAGGTGTAGGTTATTTGGTGGTGCCAATTTTTTGGTCTTTCCTCCTTTTTTTTATTTTTGTATCACAAAATTCTACGTGATCGACCACACACTACCGCACAGTAGTTGGCGGCATGCACAAGCAAAATGTGATACCAAAGAAGAAGACGAAGAAGAAGAAGAAGTAGTGGTCGAAATTAGGATAGTAATGACTGTATATATGAAGGAGGGGAGCTAGCTAGCTATGTGTTCAGGATTAATTTAGTTTTGATAACTTTTTGATACAATGTTAACGCCCAAAAATCACTACAACCGAACAACAACTGTTGCTTGTGCTTTAGCTGTCACCTTGGTAAATTGGCTACACTGCTATCTACTAGCTATCTAGTACTGCTACTTGATAACACTTGATTTACATCATCATCAATATTCGGTCGGGTTGGCTGATACCCGTAACAGTAAGTACCTTCTCAACATGTTACAGTACAACATGTTGACCTGCTCATAACTGCAAAGCCTCAAATATAAGACCCACATGCTCTCACATACAATGAATAAAATATCTGTTCCTCAGTAACACATTTAGTACACTAATACAGTAAAACCTGTATTTATAAATCTTGCTCAAGTACCTGTGTTTTTGCCGTTAATGGTTTGAGGCATGAAGGTACCCACTGACAACGATAGATGGCAGTCTTGTACTCAGAGTGTGCTACTAATACAAGCAGAGACACTTTTTGACTTATCCTTTGTAGTTGTTATTTCTGCTTTTCAGTTAACTTTTTTCAGAGGGCTACGGTCTTGTCTCAGATCAGATAAAAAAATGCACAACACAAGACTTTCAAGTAGTGTGAGTTTCTTCAAGGTATGCTATGAATTATTGCCGATTGTATTTGCTGACAATACTGATGTTCACAAGGATGCATCCTCTGCCAATTGCAGTCTATCATTAGAACTAGCTCTTAGAACAAGCAAAATCGGGGAAAAAAACCTGAAAGTGGGCACTGTCAGGAAATGCTACTACATATCAATGTAAGCTTAGTACATACCAATAACGCCTCCGGCATCGTAGCAATCCAACCCCAACCCAGTGGGTACCCCTGGCATAGAAACTGTGAACCTCTCTAGTTGTACAACCATGTGTAGCATGTTGACTGGCCTGCCTGGCCCCTCCCACCAGTTCTTCTCTTTAGTTCGCCAGCCAGCGCCACCTCCATATGAGCCCTCCATAAATCTGTGTCTGTCATGCTCCGCATATGAAATGGAAGTGATGACCACTGTGATTTAGTGCTGCTGGCGCAGGCTCTGGCTGTCTGTTTTAGTAAAGCACAGGGCTCCTCTTTTTATGGCAGATCCACAGTGACATGATTCATGATGTCCTGCCTCAGAGGGGGGCAGTGCATCACAGAATCATAGGCCTGATGCACAGGAGATTTGCCAGGGACATATAACAATATGATGCACTCTCACACGCACACTCATTCCCATACATACACAAATTAGCAAATTAAGTCATAAAATCCTCGTCCTATACCATAAATTCTCAAATTGTGCAGCTCTTGATATACAGTACATGGTTATGTACAACCCCTGGTGGTTTCAGTACCAGCAGATCACAAACCAAGTCTGAGAGTAGAGGAGAGACTGTAAAAGGAAGGAAGCAAATGGGTCCTCATCTACATATTTCAGCAGAGTGGACCTGCTTCTCCTAAGTGGGAAACGGGGTCATTGTTTGGCCCTGTGTTTGTTCCACAGACAGTGTGACAGAGAGAATGCATTGCCATTCCACATTATAGTGTTTTTATATAACATCAGGTACACTTCACACTATGGTGAGCTTCATTATAAGCGGACTGTTGAGAAGTTTGGAACTCTAAGAGGAAGTGAAGATTCACCTGTTGATCATATCACCCCCTCTATTTCTTTGTGGTGGGGAGTGGTGTTGTGGTCCTGCAGGTGGTCTGTAGTCCGCTCCGCTGCCCCTGTCTGTCTCTCCTGGCTTGGCTGGGCCTGCTGGAGCCTGAAACAGGATAGCTATACTCCCATGTTCCCCAGCTGTGCTACGGTAGGATGAGATTGTACGCAGAGCAGAGCACACCGGTAGAGGGGAGTGAGGAGAATCACAATAACCAGACTAACAGTGCAGCTATAGATTTCTGTCTGTCTCTCTGAGAAGGGTTTTTTATCATTACTACAAAGATGGTTGTTCGATTGTCGGAGATGGGAAAGGGGCAGGTGTAACACTTTATATGGCTGTAATTACTGTAGTAACAACATTGTATCAACATGTTCTCATCTAAACACATGCATAAACTCACAGAGCCTTTCTAACATCCATTATGGTCTGGGTGTTGTGACTTGCTCCACTACATTCTCCAGAGACAGGCGGCGTGTATGTGTCATCGAGGCATAGGGGGTGATGGTATTCTGCCACAGCTGATATTACTCCTCCACATATGTATGACCCACAACCTGCTAATGGTGCTGTGATTGACAGGAAGAGACACAGGGACCTTCCCTGAGTCACTCCCCAGTCATTTCCATCACAAGCAGGGAACAGCGGAGCAGGAGGGAACCAGCATCTAATGGAAGGAAAGGGTGGGGAGGGGGAGGGATTTACAGCCACCTGCCAACATGAAACGCTGTATTATTAATACAACCTGGACTCAGGGGTAGACATAGCATAGTAAATGTAAATCCGGGATACTCCATTTCGTATGATATGTTACGTTTTTTATTGGTATGTATTAATTTGTGGATGTCCATCCTCCATTTCATATGATATGTTATGAATTTGCAAAATGTACAATATGTAACGAATTCCAATTTGTTGTGGCTAACGTTAGCTAGGTGGCTAGCGTTAGCTAGGCTAGTGGTTAGGGTTAAGGTTAGGGTTAGGAGTTAGTTAAAGGGTTAAGGCTTGGGTTAGGGGAAGGGTTAGCTAACATGTAGTTGCAAAATGCTAAAGTTGTCCATGATGAGATTCAAACATTCATAATTCAAAATTCTTTGGGTTGCTAGACGTTCACGTTATATGCCTACCCATCCACCTCGACCAACCACCTTACCTTAGTTTTTGGCTTAAGTAGCCATCTATCTTATGTAACCATACCAAACGTAACACATCATACTAATTTGAGTGTCCCGGATTTACCTTTACTATTTTACATCATCTATGAGACCAGGCTGTAATATTACCCCAGATGCCTTTAGGGCCACAGCAGCCACATTCTAGTCTATACAGAATGTGTTTGTTGTGTTTGTTTATTCACTGGCAGTCCGGTCTATACAAATATTTTATCAGAATACATTCAATTAATGTAGCTAGCGAAAGCAGACAGCCTATATCTCCCAGAGGTACCGTCAGCTTAGTTGAGCAACCCAAAGCTCAGAATAGAGACCAGTGCTTTCTCACTGTATTGAAAGAGTGCTATTTGGGACTGACCCAGAAAGCTAGTTATCAATTTTGATGTATTACAGCCTTCGGTCCAGTTCTGTAAGGGGAGGTGGAATTAACATATGGAAGATCACAACCTGATTGGGCTGAATTGTTCTAATACAGAATCAATTATATGTAGTTTGATAAATACAATTGTTGACACAGTTATCTCCCGTTGCGGTCCATATCCTCTCCCCCCTTAACCCTGCTTTTGTTACTCTATGTTAGAGCAATACATAAGTAAATGTTTTGGGGTTTCCAGTCTCTGTAACCCAAATAATTGCACCCATGCTCCCAGTGCTTGCAGCAGTCGCAGCGGTCCACTGGTGCGAGTGCTTCTCGCTTTGAAGAGCCTAATAATGTGAGCACTTGTTTGGCGACGCAGCTGGCGTGTTTGACTTGGCAGGCATGCGTGTGGACAGCCCCAGGACCGTGATAGGCCCCGCATTACATGGGGCTATTTTCCCAGTCGCACCCCAGTCAGTCTCCTCTCTGACCGAAGCAGAGCACAGTCCAACTGGTTCATAGTTGGCATGGTGCAGGCAGGGGTCTGAGAAAGATCACCCCTCACTTTGAGTTCAGCATCTACGACTTTCTCACAGGCAGATACAGCCAGAAGAGAGCATACGTCTCAGTCAGACCCAGTCTTATATTATACAATTCATAAATCATTATTTTTCTCACATAGATTTCGTAAAACACACCAGTTTATTTCAATCTTAAACAAAGCATGCTGGCCTTTTCCATGTTGAGATAGAATCTAGTGTGAATGAGAGCATTGTTCTACAGTGCTGCTGTGCTGCCTGTCTGAAGGGATTATGATTGTGAAGTTGCTGTGCTCTGTCATTCCTACTGTAGCACATGAGTTGGTCAGAGTGTGACGTGTTGTGCCTGTAAGCTTATTAGGAATGGGAATTCACTGACTCCTTTCTTAGGATAAGCCAACTGTAAACGCTACTACATGCATGAGCGGCGAGAAGCCTGGACTACATTTGGGATTTAAGGGAAGAAAAAAAGAAATAATACAGAGGGGAGAAAATCACTGCATCTGCAGAAACGTCTGCAGACAAATCACCTAATGGTGAAAAAAAGATGCTGGGATTTGCATTTTCCTGTTTTTCCCTCAGTGACCATAGTTTCAGAAACATGAAGAGGCTCAGCCCGATCTTCCAGAGGAAACTTGGCGGCCCTAACTTTTTCCCTAGGTTATATGGAGCACAAGCTAGGAAATCATTGGAAATTGAGCACAGCAGTGAATACACTGGATAGGAATCTTTCCCCTCTATATAACTGTGTGGTTAAATCATTGTTCACTTCATGCACATTTAAGTTCATTCAAATTGATAGTTAAACCAATAAAATATTTAAGCTCATTCAAATTGACTGTTAAGTTAAACCAATAAACGGGGGGAAATTATTTGAGAAAGAAGAAGGGGACGAAGCTTTATAGAAGTCCAGTGGTTCTGGTATTTCTTACAGAAGAGGACACTACATAACTCTTCCTCTGTCAGCATTCCGAGGGCGGTAGGTGCTCAGGTGTGTTGACACTGAGGGCATCACAGCCTCTCAAGCTGAAAATACATTCTGTCACTTTCCTGGAGTCGGAGGAGACCAGTGCACTCTCGCTTGAAGGCCAAGGCACAATTCACTCTCTGTTAGCCTCTGGTTGGTATGTGGATTTGACAGCAACATAGACGTGTAGAGCAGTGGGAATTAAATGATTTACCTCTATGCACAGGAGCATGCTCATGCAATACACACACATATACACAAGCAACATACACACAAGCACACACACACCATAAATCCTCACATGTCAAATGTATTCACAATAAAGGTGTGAGGTTTACATTCTCGCCATTATCCCATGCAAATGTTAAGGTGTTACAAACATGAATACATATGCTCCCACTCGACACTGCTCTTCAGAAGGCCTACATGCTATTAAAATACCACACAACCAATTTCTTTCTTCCTCCTCACACTCTTGACTCTTCCATGCAGCCCTGAGACCTCACTGTAACCAGCATAGAGAGGGAGTAAATCTTTCGGCCCTGAGCTGTAATTAAGTTTTATGCCTGGCTGGATGGAGAGGGGTGAGCCTCTGGCAGGGGCTGGATGTGTGATATCAGCCGTCATGGTGGGCCCATCAGCCTGCCAAGGTTCCAGGATTTACCCTCCATCCCCTCCTCACTGGAGCTCCTCAGGCTGGAGACTAGAGACAGTTCATGGGGCTGAAGCATGCAGGCTGGGGGCTGTACACTGGTTTACCATTGGCTGGATTACACAACACCACACAGCAGCAGCTGATTTCACCCCATGAAGGACAGCAGACCTTAGCTGTTTTACATGTGTGTTTCCCAATATTCGTACAGCAAATTCTCCAGTATTTATTCAACACTGAGAGTGTTAAATGTAACACTGTCCAGTATCTATACAGTGTCTAGACTTTTCTGTGTTAAATTAACCCACTGCTCAGTGTAAAGCCTTATTTGCACATTTCCCAGAGTGCCTTTCAAGTGAACAGAGTTACCACCCATGACTGTATTTGTTAGTGACAGAGACAGTCAGAGACAGAGACATACACTATATTTACAAAAGTATGTGTTCACCCCTTCAAATGAGTGGATTCGGCTATTTCAGCCACACCCTTCGCTGACAGGTGTATAAAATCGAGCACACAGCCATATAATCTCCACAGACAAACATTGGCAGTAGAATGGCCTTACTGAAGAGCTCAGTGACTTTCAACATGACACTGTCGTAGGATGCCACATTTCCAACAAGTCAGTTCATCAAATTTCTGCCCTGCTAGAGCTGCCCCGGTCAACTGTAAGCGCCTTTATTGTGAAGTGGAAACATCTAGGAGCAACAACGGTTCAGCCGAGTAGCTGCACTCAAGCCTAAGATCACCATGCGCAATGCCATGCATCGGCTGGACTGGTGTAGAGATCGCTACCATTGGACTCTGGAACAGTGGAAACGCGTTCTCTGGAGTGATGAATCACACTTCACCATCTGGCAGTTCAACGGACTAATCTGGATTTGGCGGATGCCAGGAAAACGCTACTTGCCCCAATGCATAGTGCCAACTGTAAAGTTTGTTGGAGGAGTTATACTGGTCTGGGGCTGCAATGCATAGTGCCAACTGTGAAGGTTGGAGGAGGAGGAGTAATGGTCTGGGTCTGTTTTTCATGGTTTGGGCCCCTTAGTTCCAGTGAAGGGAAATCTTAACGCTACAGCATTTGTATTTGTATTTATTATGGATCCCCATTAGCTGCTGCCAAGGCAGCAGCTACTCTTCCTGGGGTTCAGCAACATAAGACAGTTACATACAGTTTAAAATACTACATGACATTATATTTCAAAGAACCTTACCCAACACATTGTGTGTTCCCTAAAGGTCACCATTCCACCACCACATATTAATAATACAACATCCATGTGTACGTGTGTGTAGAGTGCGTGTCTTATCATGTGTATTTGTGTCTGTGCCTGAGTGTGTCTCTTCACAGACCCCGCTGTTCCATAAGGAGTATTTTGATCTGTTTTTTAAATCCAATTTGACTGCTTGCATCAGTTACCTGATGTGGAATAGAGTTCCATGTAGCCATGGATGTAGTACTGTGCACATCCAATAGTCTGTTCTTGACTTTGGGATTGTGAAGAGACCTTTGGTGGTATGTCTTGTGGGGTATGCATGGGTGTCCAAGCTGTGTGCTAGTAGTTTAAACAGACACCTCAGTGCCTTCAGCATGTCAACACTTCCTACAGAAACAGGTAATGATGAAGTCAGTCTCTCCTCTACTTTGAGCCAGGAGAGATTTACATGCATATTATTAATGTTAGCTCTCCGAGTACATTTATGGGCCAGCCGTGCTGCCCTGTTCTGAGCCAATTGTAATTTTCCAAGGTCCCTCTTTGTGGCACCTGACCACACGACTGAACAGTAGTCCAGGTGCGACAAAACTAAAACCTGTAGGACCTGCCTTGTTGATAGTGTTAAAAAGGCAGATTTCTCCTCATCTTAGCTACTGCTATATCAACATGTTTTGACCATGACAGTTTACAATCCAGGGTTACTTGCTAAATTTCCACATTATTTATTACAAGATTTAGTTGAGGTTTATGGTTTAGTGAGTGATTTGTCCCAAATACAATGCTTTTAGTTTTTGAAATATTTAGGCTTTACTCACGGACAGTGGCATGTCATTAGTAAAGATTGAAAAAAGTATGGGGCCTGGACAGCTGCCCTGGGTAATTCTTGATTATGTTGCAGAGGCTTCCATTAAAGAACACCCTCTGTGTTCTTTTAGACAGGTAATTCTTTATCCACAATATAGCCATAAAGCCATAAAGCCATAAAACATACATTTTCCCATCAGCAGACTATGATCGAAAATGTCAAAAGACGCACTGAAGTCTAACTAAACAGCTCCCGCAATCTTTTTATCATTCATTTATCTCAGCCAATCATCAGTCATTTGTGTAAGTGATATGCTTGTTGAATGTCCTTCCCCATAAGCGTGCTGAAAGTCTATTGTCAATTTGTATACACTAAAATAGCATTGTATCTGGTCAAACACCATTTTTTTTCTCCAAAAGTTTACTAAGGGTTGGTAACAGGCTGATTGGTCAGCTATTTGAGCCAATACAGGGGGCTTTACTATTCTTGGGTAGCGGAATTAAAGTCATTTTCTTAATGGGTGCGTATTAGTAACTTGTATAAGCAATTTAATAAATGTGTCAAGTGCATTATCTGGTTGCTCCTCATTACACCCCACAGACCAACAAATATTATTTACATCAACAACATAGGAATCATTACAAAACATATTGTATGACCTCTTATACGCTATACCAGGCACAGCCTTTGGAACTTTAGTTTGGATTTGGATACTGCTTTAAAGGACATTTCTGCAGCATTAGTAAATATGTGATCAATACATGTTGATGATTTTATTCTTGTGCTGTTTGCAACTACCCTGGTAGGCTGACTGATAACATGAAGCAGGTTGCAGGCACTATTTACAGTTTGTAGCTTTCTCTTGAGTGGGCAGCCTGATGATAGCCAGTCAATATTTAAATCACCCAGAAAATATACCTCTCTGTTGATATCACATACATTATCAAGCATTTCACACATTATCCAGATACTGACTGTTAGCACTTGGTCTATAGCAGCTTCCCACCAGAATGGGCTTTAAGTGAGGCAGATCTACCTGAAGCCATATTACTTCATCAGTATTTAACATGAGATCCTCTCTAAGTTTTATAGGAATGTGGTTCTGAATATAAACGGCAACACCTCCACCTTTGCATTTCTGTCTTTTCTGTAGATGTTATAACCATGTATTGCTACCACTGTATCATCAAAGGTACTATCTAAGCTAAATATGTTAACATGGGCTGTTTTTAGCACTTTTCTGGGATGCTTGATTGTTTTAATTGCTTTACTGGGAAGCTTAGCAGAAGTAGACATGCTCATGTTATTTATGTTAGTGCAAGGTGAGCTGCACACAGTGGACTTCCAACTAGGGCACACCGCCTCAGTGCTAACAGTATAACTATGGTTCATTGGCACATGATTAATGCATGCAATAGCAGTGGGATCAGCAGAGGCATTCAGGGCAGTTAGAGGGACATAAATTAGGTTACTTACATTGTGTCTTCCAATGCCCCTGGGAAAATGTACATTTGCTGAAGCATTATAACAACTAATCATACAATGGTAGAGATTAACTGAGCTGGGCTTGGGTCATTGATGTCATTGTCTCAATGCAGCCTTATAATGCTGTGAAAGGATCTAGGAACCCAAATTATTTGGGTGGATCCTATCCTCCTTATAAAATAAGCTTTTTTTCCAGAAGGTATCAAAATTGTCAATAAACGTTACACCCACAGAGCTGCAATAGTCTCGTAGCCAGTTATGAAGGGCTAAAAGTGCTGAAACGTTCAATGCCACAATTTAGGGAGGGCAGGGGGCCAGAGATTATGGGGTGTTTGTTGGTGTCAAGCAATGACCCAATCTGTTCTTTAAAATCCATCTTCAGTTGTTCTGAGCTGCCTTTCATAATGTCATTGAATCCCACATGAACTATGATTGACTCAATTTCCTGATTCTGGTTTAAAATGTTTGGGAGCAGCTTATTGATGTCCTGTACTCATGCTCCTGGATAGCAACGTTTTTGCTCCAGGGACTGAGACATTTCTCACTATTGAACTGCCCAATACAGAGAAGAGAATGGAGAAATCCGCCCATTCCTACCCCTCACACAATTTGTTGAACCTTTCACGGGCCCACGAGAAGCAGGATAGCACACGCCCTCTGCTACCGGCGATAGATCCAGACCTCCCACAGCTGGCAGTGCCCAATCAGATCCAGAGAGAGGGAAAGGAGACGAAGTTGATGACAAACCGCTGCTGGATTCAGTGTGGTTGGAGTCAGCACTGCTGTCGCAGACACAAGCAGTCCCAGCGATGAAGGCGCATGTAGATCAGGCACCAGTGCAGCAAAGTTATTCCTTATGTCAATCTGCTCCGAAACTCTCGCAGAAACTCCAGTCTGCTTAGCAGCATGCAGCTGCCTTCGGTTTCCACGACTTGTGACATGGGACCAGCCCTGTTTGTTCTATGTTTACATCCTTACAAGATGGGGGAGGATAAGCAGATGGAGACGACTTCCTTGGCAGGAAAGTTCCAGGTAGCACAGGCCATTCGGATAGGGACAGATGACAAGGCGGGGAAACATCCATCAGGCCCTAGCGGCGTCCAGCCATAGGAGACAGTTCCAATTAGCATTTTCCCCATAAATTCGCACAGAATTGAGATGCGCTTGCTAAGCATAGCTACCTCATTCCTATAATCCTCTGTTAGCAAATAATTGCCACATTGGAACTCCAGATTGTCTATATTGTCCCGGTCAAGAGCATAATAAACACAGCTTCTACAGCGCTGGAAACGTGCGTTAGCTATTCCAGGCGAAGCGGACTCCATTGCAACCTAGCTAGCTAGCTGACTAGTTGGTAGCAGGTGTTGAGACAAACCCTTATGAACCAAATAAAAAAATAACAAAGTAAAACATAGGAAACAACAGGCCGAAGCAACAGGTCAAGGTGCAGGAGGTATCCGAGTTCGTGACAGCTACCCCATTCAATGACATTCTATACGATTCTGGGCTTCCAACTTTGTGGCAACAGTTGGGGAAGGCCCTTCTGTTTCAGCATGACAATGCCCCCGTGCACAAAGTGAGGTCCTTACAGAAATGGTTTGTCGAGATCAGTGTGGAAGAACTAGACCGGCTTCAACCCCATCGAACACCTTTGGGATGAATTGGAACTGCGAGCCAGGCCTAATTGCCCAACGTCAGTGCCCGACCTCACTAATGCTCTTGTGGCTGAGTGGAAGTAAGTCCCGCAGCAATGTCCAATATCTAGGGGAAAGCCTTCCCAGAAGAGTGGAGACTGTTATAGCAGCAAATGGGGAATCAACTCCATATTAATGCCCATGATTTTGGAATGAGATGTTCGACGAGCAGGTGTGCACATAATTTTGGTCATGTAGTGTATTCAGTCCAGAGGCCTTCACCAAGTGAGATCCTAAGCTAATATGTTATCATTCAAATACAATAATTTTGCACAATACATCACATATTTCATAAGCCCTTATTTTGAGGGCCAAGTTTTACCCTAATACAGTGGCCTGAAACTGATGGTTTACACCCAACATCAGGCCTGCAAGTCACATTATGTTGGGATGCAAAGTGATGTGTAACTCCTATTGAATATCCAACATTTTAAATTTTTATTCAGAATGACTGCCAGGGTTGGGAAGGCCAATTTATGCGATTACCTGAAGTGTCTAAACTGGAATAACCATTTCAGTAATGGGTGTAACAAGTCCAAGTAACAGATTGGATTAGTTTAGAAAAAATGATGTTATTTACATTTGACTAGCATAAGATACATGAATCAATCAATGTACATGCAAAAACATATATACAGTATATGTATAAAAACAATAACTCTAAAAATCAACCTGCAATAGAGCATGCTGGGAAATATGATAATGTTGAGTGTGGTTTTGGTTTACGCTGGTTATTAACACCAACACTGGTGTTCTTTTACACCAATGAGTGTTAACTTAACACTTGAATCAACACTCAAATTATTACACTGAAAAATCAACCCAAGGTAACACTGGCCAATTTGCTGTGTACTCAAGACAAACAAGGCCTTGTCTTTGTTTCCCACATGCAGCGTGTGTCACGTCCTGACCAGTAAAGGGGTCATTTTGTAGTTGGTCAGGACGTGGCAGGGGTGTGTTTGTTTTGTGTGTTTCGGGGTTTTTGGTTTATGTTCTATGTTTTCTATTTCTATGTGGGTTTTCTAGTTTGTCTATTTCTATGTTAGTTTTGGGAACGACCTCCAATTAGAAGCAGCTGGTTGTCGTTGCTTCTAATTGGAGGCAATATTTAAGTGGGTTTATTTTGTCTTGTGTTTGTGGGTGGTTGTTTCTTTGTATAGCTGTGTAGCCTTACAGGACTGTCGTTTGTTTTCTCGTTTTGTTTAGTGTTCACATTTAAAAAATAAAAGTATAAGTATGGACACTTACCACGCTGCGTACTGGTCCGATATTTCTTATTCCTCAGAAGACGAAGATTATGACAGCGTGCTTGTTCTAGCTACCCTCTGCTCAAATGAACTCTCCCACGTGTGACAGACAGTGTGGCCTTGGGCGGCATACAGAACCTATCACCACCACCACCTCCTCCAGATGGGTTTTCAAATTCTAGGCAGAGCTGGGATTTCTGCACACAACTCCCAACGCTCAACTCTCTTAGGAGCTAGTGTTGACAAGGTCTGCCTAATTGTAAATTGTAAAATCACCATAACATGATTGTGAAACGTCTCGTTCAGCCTGTCTCGTTGGTCAGGGAATAGACAAGCAACAAGTAATCATAATGCTTTGATAGACATACTGTATTAGTATACACCATTTATCACATGTATCTGCATGGTCCTCTTACTGTGACATGGACTTATTCTGTTGTGCTTGAGGGGCAGCAGAGGAACTGAACTCTATAGGCATAAAAGGATATCCCTTCATATGGAGTTATGTATAGTGCAAGTGGCCCTTCCTTAACAAGACTGATTTCTCCTGCAGGTCTCCTCTCTCCTCCTCATTCACCAGGACTCCAACTTCCTCCACTCATGGAGTTCTGAGATAGATCAGGACATTCTCAAGAAGGGGGAGTGAGGGCCTTCATTTATCCTACCCGTCTGACCCTTCTGGAAGAGTAGTGCTCCTCCTAATACCCCCCTCCATCCCCCTCTTTCTTTCCCTGTAGCCCTTTCCTTTGGCTGCGTTCAGACTGTTTGAGGCCATGTGGTGTTTAAAGCGCCACCGGGGAAATCTCCCTCGCTACTCCTCACTTCATCTGAAATTAATCCTGGCCGTCTGAAAGAGGAGATGATTTTGAGGAGGCAGGGTGGGAGAATTGAGGCATGGCATGAACGGTGCTCCACTACGTAGCCAGGCCCCATGTGGTCCTGATCTTCATCTTTAATGCTGAAAAATGTTTACTCTGAGACCTTTGAACAGCAGAGCAGAGAGGAAAGTTAAGAGATGGCAGGAAGTTTCTAGGTTTTATTGGGGGAACAGTTTCATTCCACAACAGCGTACCTGTCATGACCTGTAACCTGATAGCATCTATCTGAACCATGATATCCATGAGAACAGCTTTCCTAGTGTTATGCGGAGCGGAGCAGGTGAACCCAAGACCAGACCAGAATAAGACCAGGATAAGGTGTATTGTATTTATTGAAAAACAGGGTGAAGATGAGGCGCAGGCAGGGAAAGCTCGGTCGGGTTGCAGGGAGCCAGGTACTGAGGCTAGAGCGAGGGGAGATGGGGCTGGGTAAGCAGGTCCGGAGAGGAATCCAAGGAAGCAGTAGAGTGGGGGGTCCAGGACAGGGTAGCAGGACTGACGAGACATGGGACTGGAGACAGGGACCAGAGTCAGAGGGGACAGAACTGTAGTGGAGAGGAAAACAGAGTCAGGCAATGGAAAACAGGCACAACATGAAAACAGGATCTATGCACGAACAAACAGCTAAAAACGCAGACTGACTGAGCAGAGGTTACGATCTGGCAGCGTAGAAGTGGCAGGGCAGAGTATTTGTAGAGGTCTTAATTATGGAACAGGTTGCAGCTGGTGGGGTTCTGCTCTGCCTCCAGCACACCTGTCTCTGCCCACACAATCACACAGAGAAAGAGGGAGAGAGCACTGGGGGAGTGTCGGCAGGTTAGGGAGACACAGGATGAGCAGTAGAGGGCACCTTTGGGCGCCCGACCAGACTTATCTGGGTGTGAGGTATAGAATGCACGGAGGGGTCCAGAATATGACGGCAGGGAACCGAGCAGTGCTCCTCAGGCCCGTATCCTTCCCAGTCCATCAGGTACTGCCAGCCGTGACCCCGACGGCGCACGTCCAGAAGCCAGCCCGAACGGTATCGGCAGGATGGTCATCGATGAGCCGAGGGGGTGGAGGAGCTGCTGCAGGAGGAGACAGGAGGAGACTGGAATTGACAGGTTTGATCTGGGAAACACGGAAGGTAGGTTGGATCTTGCGAGAGTTTGGGAGTTTCAGGTGCACAGCAGAGGGGTTAATGACATGATCCATTTCAAAGGGACCAATGAATCAGGGGGGAAACTTCTTAGAAGCCACCTTCAATGGCAGGTCCTTCGATGAGAGCCATACCTTTTGGCCTGGAGCGTAGATGGGAGCTGAGGCACGGCGACAGTTAGCTTGGAACTGGGTCCTGGCGGAGACACAAAGAAGGGCAGCCAGGCTTTCCTCCAGGTGCGACGACAACGTTACATATGGTCATGGACTGATTGAACCACTACCTAGACCTCTTGGGCGGGGAACAAGGGGGGTTGATAACCCAGAGCACACTTGAAGGGTGACATACCTGACGAGGCATTGCTGAGGGTGTTGTGGGCATATTCCACCCAAGGTAGCTGAGCACTCCAGGAGGAAGGGTTAGCCAAAGTCGGGCAGAGAGTGCAGTCTCCATCTCCTGGTCTGGGGGTGATATCCAGATGAAAGACTGACAGTGATACCCAGTGCTGAACAGAAGGATCTCCATACCTGGGATGTAAACTGGGGTCCCTGTCGGAAACGATGTCAGTAGGAATGCCATGCAGACGAAACACATGGGACACCAGCATGTCCGCAGTCTCCCTGGAGGACGAAAGTTTTGAGAGGGGAATGAAGTGAGCCACTTTGGAAAATCTGTCAATTATGATGAGGATGACTGAGTTACCGATAGATGGGGGAAGGCCAGTGACGAAGTCCAGAGCTATGTGTGACCAGGGGCGACTGGGTATGGGAAGAGGGCAAAGCAGGTCGGAAGTGGGTTTTGTGGAGGTCTTATTCCAGGCACAGACCGAGCAGGCTGAGAGAAACTCCCGGACATCTCTCTCCATGGTGGGCCACCAAAAGCGCTGACGCAGGAAAGCGAGGGTCCGGTTCATACCCAGCTAACAGGTGAGGTGAGTAGAATGGGCCCACTGAAGACATCAGAGTGAACTGAATCTGGAACAAACGGAGCATTTCTAGGATTGTTACCTGGGTCAGGCTGGTTCTGCTGAGCCTGGCGAATATGGGACTCGATCTCCCAGGAGACGGCGACAACGATGCAGGTGGATGACACAATGATATCTGGCTCAGAACCAGTGTTGTCGGCGGTGAACTGGCGGGAGAGGGCGATTAGGCTTGGTATTCCTAGAACCGGGCAATAAGTGAGTGTGAAGTTGAATCTCCCGAAGAACAATGCCCACCTGACTTGCCAGGAATTCAGACGTTTGGCGATCTGGATGTAGTACAGGTTTTTGTGGTCTGTCCACACGATGAAGGGGAGAATAGAACCCTCCAGCCAGTGACAACATTTCTCAAGAGCCAGCTTAATGCCAGGAGTTCCCGATTACTGATGTCAACATTTTTCTCTGCAGGTGAGAGCTTACGGGAAAAGAATGCACATGGGAGGAGCTTCTGATCAGAGGGGGAACATTGAAACAGAACAACACCTACCCCGGTGTCGGAGGCATCCACCTCCACGAAGAACTGGAGTTCTGGGTCTGGCTGAGTGAGGATCAGAGCGGAAGTGAAGTGATGCTTGAGTTCCAGGAAAGCTGCCTCTGCCTCAGGAGTCCAGCGGAACGAGGAGGAGGTGAGAGTGGTTAGAGGTGCTGCCAGATGGCTGCAGTTGCGGATGAAACTGTACAAACCCCAGGAAACACTGTAGCTGCTTCAGGTTTGAGGGAGCAGGCCACTCTGACTGCCCTGACCTTGGCAGGATCCATACGTAACCATTCTTGTGCAATAATATAACCCAGGAAAAACACAGCGGAATCATGGAACTCATATTTTTCAGCTTTAACCTCTTACATCTAGACGTTCCGCTAGCGGAACACCTGCTCCAATATCCAATGATAGGCGTGGCGCGAATTACAAATTCCTCAAAAATACAAAAACTTCAATTTTTCAAACATATGACTATTTCACAGCATTTTAAAGACAAGACTCTCCTTTATCTAACCACACTGTCCGATTTCAAAAAGGCTTTACAGCGAAAGCAAAACATTAGATTATGTCAGCAGAGTACCAAGCCAGAAATAATCAGACACCCATTTTTCAAGCTAGCATATAATGTCACAAAAACCCAGAAGACAGCTAAATGCAGCACTAACCTTTGATGATCTTCATCAGATGACACACCTAGGACATTATGTTATACAATACATGCATGTTTTGTTCAATCAAGTTCATATTTATATCAAAAAACAGCTTTTTACATTAGCATGTGACGTTCAGAACTAGCGTACTTCCGGGGAATTTGCTAACAATTTACTAAATTACTCACGATAAACGTTCACAAAAAGCATAACAATTATTTTAAGAATTATAGATACAGAACTCCTCTATGCACTCGATATGTCCGATTTTAAAATAGCTTTTTGGTGAAAGCACATTTTGCAATATTCTAAGTACATAGCCCAGCCATCACGGGCTAGCTATTTAGACACCCGGCAAGTTTAGCACTCACCAATATCAGATTTACTATTATAAAAGTTTGATTACCTTTTGTTGTCTTCGTCAGAATGCACTCCCAGGACTGCTACTTCAATAACAAATGTTGGTTTGGTCCAAAATAATCCATCGTTATATCCGAATAGCGGCGTTTTGTTCGTGCGTCCCAGACACTATCCGAAATGGTAAATCAGGGTCGTGCGCATGGCGCAATTCGTGACAAAAAAAATCTAAATATTCCATTACCATACTTCGAAGCATGTCAACCGCTGTTTAAAATCCATTTTTATGCAATTTTTCTCGTACAAAAGCGATAATATTCCGACCGGGAATGTCCATTTAGCTAAACAGAGGAAAGAAAACAAAGCTTTCGGTCGACGCGGGCACGAGCCTGAGTCTCACAGTACTGTAACCAGCCACTACCCAAACGCGCTACTTTGTTTCAGCCAGAGCCTGCAAAGCCACGATTCAGCGTTTTGCCGCCTTCTGAGAGCCTATGGCAGCCGTAGGAAGTGTCACGGGACAGCTAAGATCCTCACTCTTCAATAAACAGAGACAAGAAGAACGACACCTTGTCAGACAGGCCACTTCCTGCATGAAATCTTCTCAGGTTTTTGCCTGCCATATGAGTTCTGTTATACTCACAGACACCATTCAAACAGTTTTAGAAACTTTAGGGTGTTTTCTATCCAAAGCCAATAATTATATGCATATTCTAGTTACTGGGCAGGAGTAGTAACCAGATTAAATCGGGTACGTTTTTTATCCAGCCGTGAAAATACTGCCCCCTAGCCATAACAGGTTAACAAGGGATACTTGTTCTTCACAGTGATATTATTCAGCCCACGGAAGTCTATGCACAGCCTCAGCGACCCATCCTTTTTCTTTACAAAGAAAAACCAGCACCTACCGGAGAGGAACAAGGCCTGATATGTCCTGCAGCCAGGGAATCCTGGATGTACCCCTCCATAGCCTCCTGCTCGGGGTACAGGGGAGTGGAGCTCTAGGCTGGAGGTCAATGGTGCAGTTGTACGGCCGATGAGGCGGCAGCAACAGGGCGTGGCGCTTGTTGAACACAGGAGCTAGATCGTGATACTCGAGAGGAACTGATGACAGGTCCGGAATTCTGGAATGGACTGGGGCACAGACAAGGCAGGGGCAAGGGCAGAACGAAGACAATTTGAGTGACAAAATTAACTCCAATTGGTTATCTTTCCGGTGGTCCAATCAATCTGTGAATTGTGCAGTTTTAACCAAGGATGGCCAAGAACCAGGGGAGAGTGAGGCAAGTCAATTATGTAGAGACTGATACTTTCCTGGTGATTCCCAGAGAGACGTAGGATGATATTTCTCTCACAGACACGGGTGAGGAGCTGTCCGTTAAGAGCATTGTCATCGAGGGGTGAATCGAGTGGAACAGTGTCCAGGCCCTACTGGAAAATGACACCTCAGTCCAAGAAGCTCTCATCGATGCCCGAGTCGATGAGGGCAGGCAGAGGAAAAGCCTTGCTCTGGCACACAAGGGTGCCATCTAGCAAAGGTCTGGGGGAGATGGGCCGGCGATTTGGCTCAACAGTGTATCCCCCACAACTGCCGAGCCACCTCCTTTTGTTGGCCGCAGGGAACAAGTGGAGATGAAGTGAACAACCTGGCCACAGTATAGGCAGCTCCTAGTGCTGATTCGCCTCTGCCTCTCCTCAGGTAAGATACGGGCCTGGCCGAGCTGCGTGGGTTCATGTTCTGGAAGAGACTTGAGAAGTGAGGCAGTCGGAGGAGGAGAACCAAGCAAAGAAGCAGATGTAGTGATGGGGCATGCAACCCTACCTGCCCTCTCTCTCCGACGCTCACGGAAACGGTTGTCGATGCGGATGGCGAGAGGGATGAGCTCCTCGGGTTCATCAGGCTCATACCTGGACACCAACTCATCCTTGATGGTCTCAGTGAGAGCTTGCTGGAATGCTCCCTGACGGGCCTCCTCATTCCAGCCGCTCTCAGTGGTGAGGGTGCGAAACTTGATTTTTCAGCAACACTATGACAGCCTTGACAGAGGGACAGGAGACGCTTAGCTACATCCTTGCCGCAGACAGGGTGGTCGAAGACTCTCCTCATTTCCTTTGTGAAGCTGGAGTTGGAAGAACGGATGGGGGACTGTCTCTCCCACACTGCTGTGGCCCAGGAAAGCACTGCTCCATGGAGGCTGCCGATCAGGAAGGAAATCTTGGCCCGTTTGCTAGCATAAGCGTAGGGCTGTTGTTCGTATACTAGTGGAGCTTTGCAAGCTCCAAGGTTGCCATCGTAACGCTCAGGGGCCGAAACAAATGGCTCACGGGGCAGAGGAGAGGGACTCGGGGCTGGTTGCGAGCTCTGGGTGAAGGTTCGGCCCTGCGGGTCCGAAAGGCTCCGTTAAAACTCCTTGACGTGCTCCAGAAGGGTTTTCAGGGCTTGGTCATGTTGCTCGACCTTGGCTGCCGAGGGTTTGGTGTAGAGGATCTGAGTCTGCTGGGTTTATATCTTTGGCCAGATCATACTGTTATACGGAGCGGAGCATGTGAACCCAAGAGCAGACTCAGACAAAGAGACTGGGATAAGGTAACCAAGGTATTTATTGAAAAACAGGGGGGAAGATGGGGTGCAGGCAGGGGAAAGCTTGGGAGGGTTGCAGGGTGCCAGGTACTGAGGCTGGAGCGAGAGGAGATGGGGCTGGCTAAGCAGGTACGGAGAGGAATCCAAGGAAGCAGTAGAGTGGGGGGTCCAGGACAGGGTAGCAGGACTGACGAGACATGGGACTGGAGACAGGGACCAGAGTCAGAGGGGACAGAACTGTAGTGGAGAGGAAAACAGCGTCAGGCAATGGAAAACAGGCACAACACAAAAACAGGATCTATGCAGGAACAAACGGCTAAAAATGCATACAGACTGAGCATAGGTTACAATCTGGCAGCGTGGAAGTGGCAGGGCTGAGTATTTGTAGAGGTCTTGATTATGGAACAGGTTGCAGCTGGGGGGGATCTGCTCTGCCTCCAGCACACCTGTCTCGCCCACACAATCACACACACACATACACACACAGAAGGAAAGAGGGAGAGAACACTGGGGGAGTGTCGGCAGGTTAGGGAGACACAGGATGAGCAGTAGAGGGCGTGGCAGGCGCATATCTAACACCAAGAGGCACCGCAGTGCTCCCTGGCAACAGTTTTTGACATGACCTCTATTGTATACATAGACAGAGGCACATGAACATAACATACTATCACCTCGTGTCTTCACATCTCTTTGTCATTTAATAATTTGTCATTCAGTCAGCTGCACTACTTTTGTGCTATTTTTATCACTGTAAACTGTTGGCCTCTGATTGTCAAAATGCCTCTTGTCTGAGTAATGCTGACACAAGAGAGACAAGGTTAACCTGCTTTTGCTGGATCAGGGTTCTTATGAAAGAAATGTTCACATCTCTGACATTTCCCATCACTGTTAACTGCCAGGAGGGGCAGGCTCATAGTCAAGGGGATTATTATTGACAACTTGAAGGAAATCAAATATACTTGTCTCCATCTTTGTCAAGGTATTTCCACTGCATTTTCAATGTCAGGTCTTTCCTTTCACTGTTTCCATTGAGGCCATGTTTCCATAGTGGCTGTTAGGTCGAAGACAGTTGACATATTATTTCACTATTATTAGTATGCTATTATATTGCTATATAGATGGACAGGCATCCAAGTTGCATGCCTGGCATGGACAGGAGACTGCAGTGCAGGTCATCTGTTTGTCCCACTTGGGCCACTCTCCCTGCTTTCCCTCTCCAGTCTCTCAGCCTGCCTGTGGGAGACACTGCAGTAGCCGTGCCTGTAGCAGTAGCAGTACTGCCTGCCAGTCTGAAGCTGAAGAGCTCTGGCCTTGACCCACATCAGCAGATACAGAAAATGAATAATAAATACACCAGCGAGTCTTTTCCACATTCCTGTCATCACTTGTTTGGTGTATTCCCCCATGACCCTCTGCAGAAAGGGCACTGTTGTCAGAAGAGTCTACGGCCGTTTATTTTCTCCCTACCATGAACAGTGAATGTAATGTTGGGAGTATAATATTCATGGCTCCAAATGTGGCAGTTGTGTGTTTTACGGTTTGGATCACTGACCTGAAACATGAACACATCAAATTTGACATCAAAATGTCTTTGTCTTCCAATACTGGGGTAATGATGTAATGTTATAAACAATAGTGCATTTTCTTTGGTTTTACTTTGCTTAACAAAACATCCCACAAACTAGAGTAGAACAGATCCCACTCTGCAGTTGACTCAGCCTACTGTTCTATGCAGAGGCACTAACCCAACACAACTCAACCAAGTCCATACTAAATTGCATAAGAGCCTGAGTCGCCTTTTGGGTGTTTTAAGCCTCTGCAGCCTCGCTCATGCCTGTCAGATTCCCCCTCAGCCTCCATACGCCCTGCACCCCATCGCACACTGTGTGCCCGTACAGCTGAGCAAGCCTGGCCTGCTTTGTGTGATAGCACAGCTTTAATAATAACACCGTTTTGGGATGAGAATTGAATTTCATACTTGGACGCCCTGACACTACATGTGTTTCTTTTTAATAAAGAGCAGAGCCACTCGGCCTAAAGGAGATAGCTTTTCTCCTCTAGCCTCTGTAAGCGTAAGCTCAGCTGTGCTGGTCGCTCCACCATGCACTGTCGTGTTGGATAGAACATCTGCTGGGTTGATCATTGCAATTTCTCTGTACTTGATAAGACTGCTCTTCTCCGCTCTCTCCTGGCTCCATTCACATGCAATCTCCTCTCAGCCCTCTACTGCCAAGTCCATCAGCAGCACCGTTTGTCTTCTCTGATCAGGAGACTGCTGGCCAGCACTCTCAGACTTATGATTTAAAAAAAAAACAGATATTGAAGGAGTCAAGGTGGGGTGAGAAGATGCAAAGATATACTGTAAATCCGATGTTGTTTACAGGACAGCAATCATCACAGTGGTATGCCAGTACTCCAGCAGTGGGAGAAGAGGGAAAGAAGTGTCTTCTTTTTGATAAGCAATGTTCCTGTTGTAATCTGGTAAAAACTAACACAATTTCACAACTTGTTTGAAGAGTACCATATATCAAATCATTCACAGATTTTTAGATGAATGCCAACATTTAATAGCATACGGCAGGAGAGGAGTTAGCTACAATTTGGGGATCAAACTACAGTAGGTTAAGAGACTGCCGGGAGAATAATAGTGTTTGTTTAAAGTGTTTTCTCAACCTTCTCCGGGGACCCAATTACAAGTACAGCAACCGCAGCATATTTAGTAAAATCGTCAGCAGCCAAATTATTTACCTTCCTGTACACACAACAAAACAATTGCTGCAAGCTCTATTCAGAGTTTGTGCTGCAGTCACTATGTATTATGTATGTGTGGATGTCTGGGGAATTTCTCCATCTCAGATTAAACGTATTGCAGAGGGCAGTCAGGGCACAGGCCTGCCTTCCACACCACCAGCATATAGGCTAGTAGTCCTGCCCTGCAGGAGAAGTCCTGACCTGGGAGACAGGCCATCCACACCAAGACTCCCCGTAGGGCCTCTGGTTTAAGAGGTTTTAATGAACTCAGGTCTCATTGTTTCCCAGACTGCTTCTCTCTGGAGGTCTGAGTTAAAGAATCTAGCCAACAGCATGGGCCGACAATTATGATAACTCACTGACTCATAAAGAAACACTTTTACATACAAACCAAAGACTTCCGAAACCTCTTAGGATGAAACATGGGTGCAAATTAATCACTCTCTCAATTCTGTTTTTTCCCCTTCAACATTGCACTTCAAATTTCTCTTTTAATTTATGGTTGCCATGTGATGTATCAATTGTGCAGAGAGGAGAGAGACTTTTTTATTAATTGGTTTGATGTGGATTAGATATGAGACCTTCTTCCACACTCCCCTGCAATCGCATTTCAATTAACAACACTCACTGAGGCGTTACCTGCAGATGTGGAATAAAGATGATTGGCCTGTCACTCACACTGCGAGGCAGAATTTGCAAGTTGGCACTGGCTTCCTCCTCTCTTTCTCCCTAACCCTAAATGTTTTTCTGCTGAAATCACGCCACATTTTAGTAATTTATTTATTTTCCCTGGGCTATCCGTTGGTTGGGGCAGCGCAGGGAGAGAAAAGCACGGAGCTGTGAAGAGGTTTCTCTTCACGGAGATGGCATGCAACTTTAAAACCTGTCCGAGAGCGCCACATTTCAAATGAGATGGGGAACAACACAGCCATTTTCTATTAGGCTGAGCCTCTCCTCTCTCGGCTGAGCGATAACCTGCACACAACCTCCTCCCTCTTCCTTTTCCTCCTCTTCTGGGCTCTCTCCCCAAAGTTATTCTCAATTGGCCATGGCTATTTATTGCTGAAGATGTAATAGGAAATCTCAGAGGATCGATTGTTCCTTCTGCGAGGAGCTTGATTTTTTTCTCCTCCTTCTTGTCTGCTCACTCTGGCAAGATTGGCTTGATGCAACAAGCAACTAGCATCCAGAGTGGTCAGGCTCTGCTGGAGCTGAGAGAAGGAGTGGAGCGAGGAACTCAGACAGGGTCTCCCAGGGCCCAGCTCAAAGCTTTAGTTTAAAAGGAGCTGGACAGTTCAATATGCTCTATACCATGGATGGGCAACTGGCGGCCCCCTTTTGAAGGCCCTCGTATTGATTTTGTTGATTCATTTTGTGAGTGAGTCTCACTCATATTAGAACCTGCAAACCTTTCTCTCCACCCTATGAAAAAAATTGTAGAATTGCAGGATATTACCTGTAAACAGCTAATTTTCCTCTCCGCCCCATGGCAAAATGAGTAGAATTGCTTAAAATGTGTTTCAAAATATTCTCTATACTCCATGACAAAATGTGTACGCAGCCCATCATGATGAGTTCAGATTGTTTTGTGGCCCCCATCCCTATGAACATTGCCCATCCCTGCTCTATACCCTAACACACCACAAACTTTGTCAAGTCCGAAAAGTACTGTTGCTGCCAAGAGAACTCCTGACTTACTAACACACACTGGTGGAATCTTTCTCAGACATGCTGTCTTCCACAGCAGCTTTCCTCCGAAAGTGTCTACCTGACTGTTTGCCTTTCAGTGTGAAGTGAACCTAATGTGATGATGGACCATAGAGGAGCAAAGACCTTTTTACTGCAACCTTCAACTGCAGGGCTGCCGTACACAACTAAACCTTGCAGTGTGAAAAGAAGTTGTGCGAGAGAGAGAGAACAAGAGAGAGAGAGATACAATTAAATAAAAGTGAGGATAAGCTAGCAGAGAACAGAACTATGAAAATAAAAGAAAGGGGGAACAAATGAATGAATGGCAGATAAAATGGCACATGTCAGACTGGCGCAGGGAAGGATAGAGGGATAGAGCGGCAGAAGAGGAGCATGCTGAATGGCGGAAGATGAATCACGGGCAGAGCAGAGCGGTGTTGTGTCGGCTCATTTGGGAGCTGATGTGTCGGGGAGCGGTGGATGGGTGTTAATGAGGAGAATACGTGACTCTCTAAAAAGCCTGATGCATCACAGAGCGGCCGGGGGGAACGAAGAGGGGGAACAGCGCTGTGGGGAGAGGAGAGGGGGGTCCTCAACTGGGGGAAGGGAGGGAAAGAAGAGCGCTTTGGGGAGAAAAAGGAGACTGTCTTCCTGGGGAGATTGTTAAACCTGGAGCCTGCCTCTACACTGCTTCACCAGGCATCTGCCTCCATGCTGAGTCACAGAGATCTGGGACCGGGCTTCTGTTCTCATTAGCACAGAAAGCAAGGTGTATTTTTCTAGCAATCGTATGACTAGTGTGAAGTCAATGTGGCGACTGTCTTACTGGGATTGCTACAATAGCTGTCCTATCTCATGATAATGAAAACAAATCACGGTTACATGTAACTGTAGAGGTGTTTTAGACATGTAGGCATAATAACCC
This sequence comes from Salmo salar, assembly GCF_965601325.2. NCBI lineage: Eukaryota > Metazoa > Chordata > Actinopteri > Salmoniformes > Salmonidae > Salmo > Salmo salar. The sequence goes on along the minus strand of NC_138303.1, from coordinate 33,936,718 downwards.
CCGGCTTTATGAAGACAGTAGTGAAATACAGGCCATCTGTGAACACATCTGGCTTGTTTGCTATCCCTGATTGCTGCCACCCAACATTTTGATTGGAATAGAACTGAACTCCCATCATTCCTTAATCCACTCTAGCTCGCTGAGAGGAATATACGTTCTACAATTACTGTTACATAAGACATGTCATTTTTATTTAGCAAAATGCTGAATCCTCATACCTGTAATTGCTGGCAGTGCAGATAAAAGTTGTACCATTTGTTAAATTGGAAGCAACACAGTGTGGAAAACGTGTCGACGGGAGAGATGGCCTAAAATAAAGAATTAGTCATCTTCCGTTACAGCCAGCTCACCTGTTTATGCAGAATCCACTAATGACTTGTAGCTGATTAAACTTGTTTGTTTGTGTCCTCATCTGTCTGAAAAAAAACCTGTGGATGAGAATTGAGAAAAAGGTTGTCTTATAAAACCAAAGCCTACTAACAAATTCTAGGAAAGCACTGAAAAGAAGTGAGATGGCTGGTTCACTCCAATTAAACACAACATTTAGCAGTCAATGCTCGGGAGGCCGAGTGCTCCTCTGCCTGCACATTGACGTTAAGCCCTTCTCTCCAAGCAATGGCATTGAGGATGCAGAGCGGCACCTTACCTTGGATTAAACAATGTGACTTCATACTGGGAGAAATCAATGCACTAAATGCTATTTCTTTGGGTAAAACATGGTGAGACATGGAGGCCCATTAGGGATGCCAAAAGGTGACATTCTCATTAAATGTGAAAAGCTTAGAGACTGTGATCTTACAACATGAGTTATCCACTGCAAAATGCCTGTCACCACCACTTTAGCCTTTAGCTAGCTTATGCACTGCCAACATGTTCATATTTCTCAAAACTAATGCCTTATAAGACTTTATTAAAACCATTCATACCCTGAGGGTTTTGTAAAAATGTCCCCTTTGAATAAGTTATATCACTTTTATTGTTACCCCTAAGGGGTAAAATAATAGAAAAGTTTCTGCGGTTTGCAATGTTGGTCGTAGAGCCATGATACATTTTAGTGATGGAGGAAAAAAATCGATACAGTTACATATCGGGATTATATTTTTGACAATATATCGTATTGTATCGTTTTGACAACATCAAGATATTATTTTTGTTGAAGGGGAAGTTTACATACACCTTAGCCAAATACATTTAAACTCAGTTTTTCACAATTCCTAGCATTTAATCATAGTAAAAATTCCCTGTCTTAGGTAACTTAGGATCACCACTTTATATTAAGAATGTGAAATGTCAGAATAATAGTAGAGAGAATAATTTATTTCAGCTTTAATTTACATTTAAGTCATTTTTAGCATTTTTAGCTTTAATTTATTTCATCACATTCCCAGTGGGTCAGAAGTTTACATATACTCAATTAGTATTTGGTAGCAATGCCTTTAAATTGTTTAACTCTGGTCAAACGTTTCGGGTGGCCTTCCACAAGCTTCCCACAATAAGTTGGGTGAATTTTCGCCCATTCCTCCTGACAGAGCTGGTGTAACTGAGTCAGGTTTGTAGGCCTCCTCGCTCGCACACACTTTTTCAGTTCCGCCAACAAATTTTCGATAGAATTGAGGTCAGGGCTTTGTGATGGCCACTCCAATACCTTGACTTTGTTGTCCTTAACCATTTTGCCAAAACTTGAAAGTATGCTTGGGGTCATTATCCATTTGGAAAACCCATTTGCGACCAAGCTTTAACTTCCTGACTGATGTCTTGAGATGTTGCTTCAACATAGCCACATAATTTTACTCCTCATGATGCCATCTATTTTGTGAAGTGCACCAGTCCCTCCTGCAGCAAAGCACCCCCACAACATGATGCTGCCACCCGCGTACTTCACGGTTGGGAGGGTGTTCTCCAGCTTGCAAGCGCCCCCCTTTTTCCTACAAACATAACGATGGTCATTACGGCCAAACAGTACTATTTTTGTTTCATCAGACCAGAGGACATTTCTCCAAAAAGTACGATCTTTGTCCCCTGTGCAGTTGCAAACCATAGTCTGGCTTTTTTATGGCGGTTTTGGAGCAGTGGCTTCTTCCTTGCTGAGCAACCTTTCAGGTTATGTCGATATAGGACTCGTTTTACTGTGGATATAGATACTTTTGTACCTGTTTCCTCCAGCATCTTCACAAAGTCCTTTGCTGTTGTTCTGGGATTGATTTGCACTTTTCGCACCAAAGTACATTAATCTCTAGCAGACAGAACGCGTCTCCTTCCTGAGCGGTATGACGGCTGCGTGGTCCCATGGTGTTTATACTTGTGTACTATTGTTTGTACACATGAATGTGGTACCTTCAGGCATTTGGAAATTGCTCCCAAGGATGAACCAGACATGTGGAGGTCTACAATTATTTTTCTGAGGTCTTGGCTGATTTCTTTTTATTTTCCCATGATGTCAAGCAAAGAAGCAGTGAGTTTGAAGGTAGGCCTTGAAATACATCCACAGGTACACCTCCAATTGGCTCAAATGATGTCAATTAGCCTGTCAGAAGCTTCTTGTGTCATGCACAAAGTAGATGACCTAACCGACTTGCCAAAACTATAGTTTGTTAACAAGACATTTGTGGAGTGGTTGAAAAATGAGTTTTAATGACTCCAACCTAAGTGTATGTAAACTTCCGACTTCAACTGTAGTTGGCTGTACCTGCACCAAATCTCCAGTATTTCTACTTCTTAGCTTGTTCTCCATATTCTTTTTAATAAGGAGCCAATTTGTTTTCAACCCTTTTATTTCCTTGACTGATCAAAACTAGTTTTCTCATGGCTCTCTATTGTTCCTCTGCAGAAGACATGGTGAGGAATATGTTTGGAACATCGAATCACAATAAAATCACAGTATTGCATTGCAGTACATATAGAATCGTGAGAATCATGAGAACCGCAATACTTATCGTATCGGCACTTAAGGATGGTGATAATATCATAACTTGAGGTCCCTGGACATTCTCAGCCCTAGTTTTATTACAACTGATTTCTAAAGATATTTTATCAATCATGTATAATCATCCTTCAGGTCAGTAAGATTATACTAGATTACATTAGATTATTCTAGCACTATTTCAATTCAGTTTCAGCCACTGTCACTGAGTAAGGGGACGTCTGTCTCCACCTCCTTTCCCTGTCTTCTGCTCGTCACTCGTTGATGATGGCTCCCTGATATGGAAGGTGTTTTTCTTCCTTCCTCAGCCCTGACAGGCTCTAATCCACATATTTTGTCTCCCTGCATGACTTCTGCTAGATTTCACATGGGTAATTCCCCCTGCGCCGCATCCGTCTATCCCTCTCTCACAGAGGGTGCTCTCCACTGGCGTTTACGGTGCATCCCGAGTGCTATTGCAGCATCACTTTGCATTTAGATAACTACTGCCTCTCCCAGCAAATTGGCCTGCCACGCCAAATGTCTGCGCCTTGTGGCGAGGGGGACGAACAGCTCCCCTGGCCTTAGCAGTCGTATCTAACCATACACACAGGCAGGTACACCCGCCCCCCTCCCCACACACACACACACACACCTACACACAAACAAACAAACACACAGCATTACAACACCAGTGGCTGAGGCAGAAGCCTGCAACCTGGTCTCAGAGCATTTCGTATTATCCAAGACACTCCATTAGAATGATACAGTATGTTACGTTTCCTATGGTATGTATTCATTTGTGGATGTCCACCACCCGTTTCGTATGATATATTACAAATCTGAAAAATGTACAATATAATACTGATTTGCGAAACGTACAATATTTTACAAATTTGCAGTCATGTCAGTGAGCCAATTTATATGGTTTGGGATGAGTTGGACCGCAGAGTGAAGGAAAGCAGCTAACAAGTGCTCAGCATATGTGGGAACTCCTTCAAGACTGTTGGAAAAGCATTCTTCATGAAGCTGGTTGAGAGAATGCCAAGAGTGTGCAAAGCTGTCATCAAGGCAAAGAGTGGCTACTAATATATTTAGATTTGTTTAACACTTTTTTGGTTACTACTAATACCACTTTATATGATTCCATATGTGTTATTATATAGTTGTGATGTCTTCACTATTATTCTACAATGTAGAACATAGTAGAAATAAAGACAAAAGCCTTGAATGAGTAGGTTTTCAAACTCTTGACAGGTACTGCACCTTCAGAAAAATACAAAATTCTCTGAGACCAGGTTGAAGCCCAAGCTGGCCTGTTATTAAGGAAGAGCAAATCAAATCAAAATCAAATTTTATTTGTCACATGCGCCGAACACAACAGGTGTAGTAGACCTTACAGTGAAATGCTTACTTAAAAGCCCTTAACCAACAATGCAGTTTTAAGAAAAATAAGTGTTCAGTAAAAAAATAGATAAGTAAAACATTTAAATAACAAATAACAAATAGTTAAAGAGCAGCAATAAAATAACAGTAGCGAGGCTTTATACAGGGGGTACCAGCACAGAGTCAATGTGCGGGGGCACAGGTTAGTCGAGGTGATTGAGGTAATATGTACGTGGAGGTAGAGTTAATGTGACTGATGCATAGATAATAACCAGAGAGTAGCAGCAGCGTAAAAGAGGGGGGAGGGGGAATGCAAATAGTCTGGGTAGCCATTTGATTAGCTGTTCAGGAGTCTTATGGCTTGGGGATAGAAGCTGTTAAGAAGCCTTTTGTACCTAGACTTGGCGCTCCGGTACCGCTTGCCGTGCGGTAGCAGAGAGAACAGTCTACGACTAGGGTGGCTGGAGTCTTTGACAATTTTTAGGGCCTTCCTCTGACACCGCCTGGTATAGAGGTCCTGGATGGCAGGCAGCTTGGCCCAGTGATGTACTGGGCCGTATGCACTACACTCTGTAGTGCCTTGCGCTCGGCGGCCGAGCAGTTGCCATACCAGGCAGTGATGCAACCAGTCAGGATGCTCTCAATGGTGCAGCTAAATAACTTTTTGAGGATCTGAGGACCCATGCCAAATATTTTCAGTCTCCTGAGGGGGAAGAGGCGTTGTCGTGCCCTCTTCACGACAGTCTTGGTGTATTTGGACCATGATAGTCTCTTGGTTATGTGGACACCAAGGAACTTGAAGCTCTCAACCTGCTCCACTACAACCACGTCGCTGAGAATGGGGGCATGCTCGGTCCTCCTTTTCCTGTAGTCCACAATCATCTCCTTTGTCTTTATCACGTTGAGGGAGAGGTTGTTATCCTGGCACCACATGGCCAGGTCTCTGACCTCCTCCATATAGGCTGTCTCATCGTTGTCGGTGATCAGGCCTACCACTGTTGTGTCATCGGCAAACTTAATGATGGTGTTGGAGTTGTGCCTGGCCATGCAGTCATGGGTGAACAGGGAGTACAGGAGGGGACTGAGCACGGACCCCTGAGGGGCCCCCATGTTGAGGATCAGCGTGGCAGATATGTTGTTACCTACCCTTACCACCTGGGGGCGGCCCGTCAGGAAGTCCAGGATCCAGTTGCAGAGGGAGGTGTTTAGTCCCAGGATCCTTAGCTTAGTGATGAGCTTTGAGGGCACTATGGTGTTGAACACTGAGCTGTAGTCAATGAATAGCATAATCACGTAGGTGTTCCTTTTGTCCAGGTGGGAAAGGGCAGTGTGGAGTGCAATGGAGATTGCACTCCAAAGCAAATCAGTCAGACTCATCAGAATGGGAGGGAGAGAGAGAGAGAGAGAGAGAGAGAGAGAGAGAGAGAGAGAGAGAGAGAGAGAGAGAGAGCAGTCTATGAAGGAATACAATCACTACCACTCCATAGGCAGGAGAGCCTGGCTGGTTGAGTGATATGGTAAGGGCAAGAGACACCCATTCAGTACCAAGACATTAGACGACACATAAACTGTTTTTTTGGTTTTCATTTTCATTTTTACCAGAACAGAGCAACTAGTGCAGGTCAAGTGCAGTTGAAGGGTGAAGCAACAGTGCTGAGTGTTGCAACTTGCCAGCTTTATGTGGCATCCCTCATCCCTTCCCCTACACACACTTTGCAGTAACTCTCACTAGATATGAAGCCAATGACAAGACACCACTGCAAGGGCAAGGAAAGACAAACCATCCGACCGCATTCTATCTCACACCTTGGTCATTTTATTCACGAGAGAAAGGTTTGACACTACTAGCTCCACATTTTCCATACAAAATAAATGTATGCTGCTTGATCTACTGCGTACTGCACATTTAGAATAATATCCAATGTCTTATATTACATTCAGTTACATACTGTACTACTCTAGGAAGTGATACATACTGTACATAGGCCCCTCTCTCTCTAATAAGATTGTGAGTGATAACTGCTGCTGTCAGAATTGCATAGTTCATCTCAGTTGAGTGGAGCCTGGGTTGCTGATAGGGGGTGAATGTTAGTAAATGCTGCCATGTCTTTGGGAGAGGGCGTTGCGTTACAGTCACTTAGGGATGCAGAGAGTGGAGATGGCCGCTGGTGTTCACTCACTGCAACCTACACCAGTGCTATGCACCCTGTAGCCACAATAATCACGTCATGCTTTGCTGATGCATTGCAAATGGTGGTTGTGGAGCAGAAGATGAAGAGATTGTACTGACTTTGGGCTTTGGGTGGCTGGCTGTGATGCAGCACTGCACTCCGGTCACCTCACAACTCTGGATGGAAGCACAACGGAGATGGAAAAAAGTTGTCACAAACTGTATTGGACCATGAACTTATGAGATACTTTGTAACAATCTATAGCCATATCTTTGGGATATGACCAGTAGTGTAGTGGAGGCTATACGCAGGTATACGTCGTATACCCACTTATTTTTGCGTGGGCATTGCATATACTCACTTCTTAATATCCACAATGTAAATCAAAGTAGTATAGTGATGGTATACGCCGTATCAATTAATAAGGTTGATCGAACAGACAAAACACTTTTCTAAAATGCTCAATGCACATGTAAGCAGTTTCATTGACAGAAATGGAAATATCCGTTAGAAATGTTGAAAGCGGGTAGAGCTAAAGATGCAACAACTATCATGGGTTGCTAATATGATTAGGATAATGCCTTTGGCTGATAGACAATGAAAGAAAGTTGAAAGAAAACCAATAGAACAGGACAATACATAAAAAATAATTGCCGACACGTTTCTGTGGTGGGATTTTGGCTATACGCTACATTAAAGCAAAGTAAAACATGCCTCAATATGAAGTAAAACGTCCAGGTTTCAAATAATTAAGGAACATGACACATATAGTGATGCTAATGATAGGCCTAACCGTTGTCTGGTAGATGGAAATGCTTCCCCAAAAACCTTCTCAATTAAATGTTAACTTGCTACAAAGTAGCCAATGCATACCTGGCAGAATTATCTCGTAATTATTTGCCTCAGTCCAGTGGCCATTTGTTTTGCAAACTCCATTGCATGTGCTAAACAAACAACAGTGTTAGGTGCCTGTGCAATTAAAGGGTAACTACACAACAACAACAAAAATATTGATTTTTCTAAGACCTCAAAAGTGGTCTCCTGATGTGGTCTAAGACTTGTTATGGACTTACAACATTCTATTTCGTTGATTTTCTATCTAAAAAAATCATCACTTTTAGAGAAGAAATATGAAAATAAATCAAAGTTTATTGGTCTCGTACACAGATTTGCAGATTTGCAGAAAAATGCTTATGTTTCTATGTCCAACAATAATATCAGAGCGAACAATATCAGAATGAGCAATGTCAGAGTCTGGAATATCAATATGTCTATATATACAGTTGAAGTGGGAAGTTTACATACACCTTAGCCAAATACATTTAAACTCTGTTTTTCACAATTCCTTACATTTAATCCTTGTACAAATTCCCTGTTTTAGGTAACTTAGGATCACCACTTTATTTTTTTATTTTAAGAATGTGAAATGTCAGAATAATAGCAGAGAGAACGATTTATTTCAGCTTTTATTTCTTTCATCACATTCCCAGTGGGTCAGAAGTTTACATACACTCAATTAGTATTTGGTAGCAATGCCTTTAAATTGTTTAACTCTGGGCAAACGTTTCAGGTAGCCTTCCACAAGCTTCCCACAATAAGTTGGGTGAATTTTGGCCCAAACATTTTTTTCCTCCAAACATAACGATGGTCATTATGGCCAAACAGTACTATTTTTGTTTCATCAGACCAGAGGACATTTCTCCAAAAAGTACGTTCTTTGTCCCCATGTGCAGTTGCAAACCATAGTCTGGCTTTTTTATGGCGGTTTAGGAGCAGTGGCTTCTTCCTTGCTGAGCGACCTTTCAGGTTGTGTAGATATAGGACTGGTTTTACTGTGGATTTTTTGTACCTGATTCCTCCAGCATCTTCACAAAGTCCTTTGCTGTTGTTCTGGGATTGACTTGCACTTTTCGCACCAAAGTACGTTCATCTCTAGGAGACAGAATGCGTCTCCTTCCTGAGCGGTATGACAGCTGCATGGTCCCATGGTGTTTATACTTGTGTACTATTGTTTGTACAGATAAACATGGTACCTTCAGGCATTTGGAAATTGCTCCCAAGGATGAACCAGACTTGTGGAGGTCTACAATTATTTTTCTGAGGTCTTGGCTGATTTCTTTTGATTTCCCCATGATGTCAAGCAAAGAAGCACTGCGTTTAAAGGTAGGCCTTGAAATACATCCACAGGTACACCTCCATTTGACTCAAATTATGTAAATTAGCCTATTAGAAGCTTCTAAAGCCGTGATATCATTTTCTGGAATTTTCCAAGCTGTTTAAAGGCACAGTGTCATAGGCGTCGTAAGGATAGGACCAAGGCGCAGCGGGTAAAGTGCTCATACTTAATTTATTCGATGAAAACACTTAAACAAAATAAAAAAACGACGAAAAACAGTTCCATAAGGCATCCAGGCTATACAGAAAAGAACCACTCACAAAACACAAGTGAAACAACATCAACTAAATATGGCCTCCAATTAGAGACAATGACAACCAGCTGCCTCTATTTGGAGGTCATGTCCAAAACCAACATAGAAATAGAAAACTAGATTTAACCATAGATATAGAAAGCATAGAACACAAATCAAAAACACACAAAACAAACACCCCCTGCCACGCCCTGACCATACTATAATGACAAATAACCCCTTTTACTGGTCAGGACGTGACAGTACCCCCCCCCCCCCCAAAGGTGCAGACCCCGAATGCACCTCAAACAAAACCCCACAAAAACAACCCCAAACCTAAAGGGAGGGAAGGGAGGGAGGGTGGCCACCGTCAACGACGGCTCGTGTGCTACACCCCCCCTTCGCCAATCCTCCAGCTACAGAGGTGGCTCTGGCTCCGGGCGTAGCCCCCGTTCGGAAGACTCTGGGCTGAGAGGCGTCGCTGGAGGCCCCGGGCTGAGAGGCGTCGCTGGAGGCCCCGGGCTGAGAGGCGTCGCTGGAGGCCCCGGGCTGAGGAGCGTCGCTGGAGGCTCCGGACTGGGGAGCGTCGCTGGAGGCTCCGGACTGGGGAGCGTCGCTGGAGGCTCCGGGCTGAGGAGCGTCGCTGGAGGCCCCGGGCTGAGGAGCGTCGCTGGAGGCTCCGGACTGGGGAGCGTCGCTGGAGGCTCCGGGCTGAGGAGCGTCGCTGGAGGCTCCGGGCTGAGGAGCTTCGCTGGAGGCTCCGGACTGGGGAGCGTCGCTGGAGGCTCCGGGCTGAGGAGCGTCGCTGGAGGCTCCGGGCTGAGGAGCGTCGCTGGAGGCTCCGGGCTGAGAAGCGTCGCTGGAGGCTCCGGGCTGAGGAGCGTCGCTGGAGGCTCCTGACTGGGGAACGTCGCTGGAGGCCTCCTGCATGGAGCTGGGACCGGTCTTCCCGGACTGGAGACTGGGCACGCAGAGCAGGCACGGGGCACACTGGGCCGTAGAGGTGCACCGGCGGTCTGGAACTCAGGGCTGGCACACCCCATCCTGGCTGGATGGTCACTGTAGCCCGGCACGGGCAGAGCACTGGCACAGGGCGAACTGGGCTGTGCTGGGGAATGAGGGCTGCCGTGCGTAGAGCAGGCGCAAGGTAAACTGGGCCGAGGAGACGCACTGGAGACCAGATCCGTTGTGCCGGCGCACTTCTTCCTGGCTGCCGGCCAACTCTCGCCCTGCAATGCTGAGGAGCCCGTACCAACCGCACCGGGCTGTAGCTGCGCACTGGCAACACAGTGCTTTTCTCCGCATAACAAGGTGCTTGCTTGATCCGTCGCTCCCCATAATAAGCACGGGGAGTTGGCTCAGGTCTCCACCCTGACTCTGCCAAACTCCCCGTGTGCCCCCCCTAAAAAATTTTGGGGGATGCCTCTCGGCCTCATGTAGCTCCCTTAGTTTCATCTCCCAGAAACGTTGTTCCGTCTCCCAAGTCCATCCTTTTCCTCGGTGCTCCAATTCCCGCTGCTTGGTCCTTGTTTGGTGGGTGGTTCTGTCATAGGCGTCGTAAGGATAGGACCAAGGCACAGCGGATAAAGTGCTCATACTTAATTTATTCGATGAAAACACAAACAAAATAAACAAACGACGAAAAACAGTTCCATAAGGCATCCAGGCTATACAGAAAAGAACCACTCACAAAACACAAGTGAAACAACATCAACTAAATATGGCCTCCAATTAGAGACAATGACAACCAGCTGCCTCTAATTGGAGGTCATGCCCAAAAACAAACATAGAAATAGAAAACTAGATGTAACCATAGATATAGAAAACATAGAACACAAATCAAAAACACCAAAACACACAAAACAAACACCCCCTGCCACGCCCTGACCATACTATAATGACAAATAACCCCTTTTACTGGTCAGGACGTGACACACAGTCAACTTAGTTTATGTAAACTTCTGACCCACTGGAATTGTGATACAGTGAATTATAAGTGAAATAATCTGTCTGTAAACTATTGTTGGAAAAATGACTTGTGTCATGCACAAAGTAGATGTCGTAACCAACTTGGCAAAACTATAGTTTGTTAACAAGAAATCTGTGGAGTGGTTGAAAAATGAGTTTTAATGACTCCAACCTAAGTGTATGTAAACTTCCGACTTCAACGGTATATAAATGGTGTATATAAATGGTGTGTATATGTGTGTACAGCTGTAGTTACATAGGATGAGCCACAACTAGAATACAGTGTATATACATATAAAGTGGGTAAAACAGTATGTAAACATTATTAAAGTGACCAGTGTTCAATGACTATAGGACAGCTGTTTCTAAGGTGTCTGTTACACTTATATATAGCAGTCCATCACATTACTGTAACACTTTAGGCTTCTTCGAAACAACACTTTACAACTCAAGAAGATCTAAATGCATATTCTCATTAAACTGATTGAGATCAAATGGTTGTTATGCAGATGCTGCATGGACGTTTCACCGGTAAAACTTGAATAATTCACTATTGACAGTGAGAAATGTGAAGGGAGGGTGACCACAAAAATGTGTGCGTAGGCTACAGGGAAACACATGAGCAGAACGTGTTTCGGATCTTCATGTAGAATACTATCATTATGTGATCTTGCAGACATTGTTTCTTTGATCTAACTTGATTAAGTTTGCTGACGACACAACATTGGTAGGCCTGATCACCGACAACGATGAGATGGCCTATAGGGAGGAGGACAGAGAACTGGCAATGTGGTGCCAGGTCAACACACTCTCCCTCAATGTGAGAAAGACAAAGGAGCTGATCGTGGACTACAGGAAAAGGTGGGCCGAACAGGCCCCCATTAACATCAACGGGGCTGTAGTGGAGTGGGTCGAGAGTTTCAAGTTCCTTGGTGTCCACATCACCAACGAACTATCATGGTCCAAACATACCAAGACAGTTGTGAAGAGCGCACAACAACACCTTTTTCCCCCTCAGGAGACTGAAAAGATTTGGCATGGGTCCCCAGATCCTCAAAAGGTTCTACAGCTGCACCATCGAGAGCATCCTGACCGGTTGCATCACCGCCTGGTATGGCAACTGCTCGGCATCTGACCGTAAGGCGCTACAGAGGGTAGTGCGAATGGCCCAGTACATCACTGGGTCCAAGCTTCCTGCCATCCAGGACCTATATAATAGGCGGTGTCAGAGGAAACCCCATAAAATTGTCAGAGACTCCAGTCACCCAAGTTATAGACTGTTTTCTCTGCTACCACATGGCAAGTGGTACCGGAACACCAAGTCTAAGACTAAAAGGCTCCTCAACAGCTTCTACCCGAAAGCCAAGACTGCTGAACAATAAATAAAGTCGCCACTGGACAATTTACATTGACCCCCCTCCCTTTTGTACACTGCTGCTACTCAGTGTTTATTATCTATGCATAGTCACTTCACCCCCACCTACATGTACAAATTACCTCAACTAGCCTGTCCCCCCGGCACTGACTCGGTACCGGTGCCCCCTGTATATACAGTGGCCTCGTTATTGTTATTCTTATTGTGTTACTTTTTATTATTACTTTTTATTTTAGTTTCCTTGGTAAATATTTACTTAAACTCTTCTTGAACTGCACTGTTGGTTAAGGGCCTGTAAGTAAGCATTTCACTGTAAAGTCTACACTTGTTGTATTCGGCACATGTGACAAATAAAGTTTGATTTGATTTGATTAAATGAGCACCATTTTCCAGAGTAGCCGGTTCTCTACGAGTAGAGCAGAGACTGTGCGTAAAGTAGAGAATTCCACACATATGCACAGAAACTTTCGACCTTTGGCCGTGGGGGGAGAGGTCCAGAAATGTCAGAACCACAGCCACTCCGTTTTTCAACCTCACTAGCTGACATAACACTGAACAGATTTGTGAGCAAACTCTGTTGCCCTCTAACTCCAATCTAAGTCCAGCCAGCGTTCCATAGCCATGTGCTAGGGCAATGGGTGACAGCCCAACCATACCATTAAACACACACCGCGACACCAAGGCCAAGCCGTAATTACCCAGCCAAGGGACACAAAAAGCATTCCCTTTAAACTTTAAAGGAGCCTGTCCATTGAGCAGGCAAACTGCCTCTCTCACCCACCCACGCTCTCTGTGCTCCCACACTTCTTAGGGGGAGTTAATTTGCCCACTGAGTGGTGTCTCAGACGGTAAAGAATACTGTGATCTTCATGATCAAAAACAGGCTACAAAAATGTAACAAACGCCTCGCATCGCCAATCTCTCTCTTCACTTGTACTCCCCCGTAGCCTGACACATCACAGGCAGTTGAGGAAAGAAGTTGGACCTTTTTTGATTTGTGTCGAAGAGAAAATAATGTTTGTCTCTAATTAGTTTCCTCCTAGCTAGCTCTTTCTGAAGAGATTTTAATTATGATTGGGTGTTGGAAGATGTGGATGAAATGGATGGCATGGATCAAGGAGATGCCAGCCGGGCGGGGAGAGATAGGCTACAAGCAGAGTTGTTAAAACATTAAAACACACACCTCACCCGGGGAGCCAACTCAGCAGGACACGGCCCGTACAGAGTACAGCTACGTCAGAGCTTCAAGACTCAGCATCGCCAGTGCAGGTCTGAGAGCTGCTCACAGCGTGAGGCGATGTGGGAAGAACAATGTGTTGCAGGCTGTTGGCAACTTGATGCAGTCTATGAGTTAGTAATGTGTTGTGAGGATGATTTATGTATCTAGCTGTGTCACCTGTTGCATTAGGCTGTCAGGAAATGAAAATCCACCGATACATGGTATTTGTGTCTCTCCAGTTCAGTAATGCTCAGACCAGTCATTATCAGCAACACTGTATGAGCCAGAGTGGAGACAAATACGGAGGAGAGAAGTGGAGAGCAGAGGATAGGAGAGGAGAGGAAAGGAAAGGCACGTACGCACGCACATACAAACATACACTCCTGGTTAAAACACCTCTCCTCTGTTCTGCTGAAACACACATTCTATATGGATGACTCGTTAGCACTATATTGGGGGTATGAGGTATAACAGCCAGGCCAGAGTCATACAGCAAGAAGCTTAAGTCTCTGGAGACTAGAGTACATTAGATTCCTGACGAGGTTGTGTTTTTATCCCCAATGTAAGGACTTTTCCATAGTGGATCATTAGCAAGCCTCTTATTCTAAATTGACTGTAAATTAAATTGTATGATGTGTAAGAACTGAAAATGCACATTACTTTTCAAATTGAAAAAAAAATGGTGTGAATTAATTAGGCCTACTTGCCTTAAAAGCAACATGCACGCTCACACACGCACACACACATACAGGCCTGGGCAACTCCAGTCCTCGGGGCCTGATTGGTGTCACACTTTTGCCCCAGCCCCAGCTAACACACCTGACTCCAATAATCAACTAATCATGATATTCAGTTAAACATGCAATTAGTTTAAATCAGGTGTGTTTGCTAGGGATGATGGGGGAAACTGTGACACTAATCAGGCACTGGAGGACTGGAATTGTCCAGGCCTGCATTATACAGTACAAAAACCCAGGAAGTAATCTGAGCAGTGGCCTATCATTAAAATGACCACATTAATGTCCTGTTAGAATCCTACACCCCAACACCCTGCATAAAAACACACCTCCGCCCTGTCATCACTAATGGGGTGGCCTACAGCAGGGTTTCCCAAACGAGAATCGAGGACCGAGGACCGAACCGAGGACCGAGGACCGAGTTTGGGAAACCCTGGCCTACAGTATTATCCAATATGCACAGTCATGCTTGGGTTTATGTACCATGCAGAACTGAGCTGCCAGCCAGGCTGCCACACAAGAGGTGATAATATACTGCAGCTCTATCAAATAGATTCTGTCAAACTATTAATCTCTTTATAGAGAGAAATAAAACCAGATCAAGCATGGATTTGGATTATTCTGAGTTCATGGCTGTCTGTGTCGGCATGTGTGAGAGGCTGTGTGTAATCATGAAATGTGTGTATGTGTAAAAATGACTGATAATCTGCAAATGGGGGAGTGCAGGAAAACCTTAGCAGTGAGTCTGTGGGTCATGTTTGAGTTGGATGTTGTTTGGATTGTGTATGGCTCAGAAAGAGTGACCACTCTCAAATTTGGGGAAATATGATTGTTAAAAGGGTTGTTACATGTTCACCAGCAGATCTGTCTCCTCCATCCTCAGCATCTGGTCTTAGTGTTCTTTGTGAAGAACCTGAGCAAGAGACGGGATCCAAGTTAGTACACACTAAAACAATAATGGTTCTAAATAGTACCAGATAGGGGTTCTTTGGCTTGTAGAACCCTTTTTGGTGCTATATAGAACCCTTTTTTGAAGGTTCAATAAAGAACCATGCTCATAAGGTTTTAAATGGAACTTGTGTGGTGCTATAAAGAACCCCTTTCCTAAGGTTCTATAAAGAACCATTAAAAAAGGTGATATATGTTACGAGATGTCGCCAAGCCAATAGATGGCGCTGATGTTATTTGTATCTTAGTGTGATACTCTATAGTAGGAGGGAGCTAAGTTAGGCATTACTTACTATGCACTGAATGGAGCTGTATACATGCTACCCATTGATGCTTGCTCTTGTATTGAATAATCGGCATACAAAACATGATGTCAGAAGTCAGAACCAAATAGGTGTGTCCTTGACTAACCAAAATATCTAAACGATACACAGAGAAATACACAGTAGGAAGGGACTTGTCAACTAGCTAACCAGCTACAAAAAAAAGTAGAATAATAAAATTAAAAATGGCTTACTTGGTAATTCACGTACCAGAGCCTATGGACATGAAGGGTGGTACATATAGCAACTGGACATTTGTTCAAGCACTATGGTAAAACTATGAGTTAGCTACCGGTCTGGACAAAAAGGAAGCAAAAGTCTGCATAGTGACGGGAAAGGAATGTCAACTCTTACAGCGGCATCTGCACATGCCAGAAGAAGTCAATGTTAAACATCAGAGCTGTACATTGCACATCTGAGAAAGCTAGCAGACACGTGAATTTGGCGCATTACGAGAGGAACTAGTCCGTGACAGGCTTGTCATAGGCACAAAAGATATAGCTGTGCGAGCGAGCATGCTCAGAGAAACAAACCTCACATTGAACAAAGCCATAGACGTGTGTCGTTCAAGTGGACAAGCACAAATGCAAATCAAGAAAATTGGTTTAGGTGAACCAGACATTATACCTACCGTGAGCAACGTTCACAATCAAAAGGCCAAACCTATGGTTGTAAACAGACAAATTTACAGTGTATACTAACAAAAGTAGACTGCCAAACGACTTACCATGTCATTACTGTGGTTCAGTACATGCCAAAGCCAAATGCCCAGCATACAGTGTCACCTGTAAAGCATGTGGAAAACGAAACCATTTTGCCAAAGTTAGTATACAAGCAAAACACAAACCTCAACTCAATCTGTTAGTGGAAGACAATGAGTCAGATGACCAACAACAGATGCAATGTGGTACATCTCACTGGTTAATTCTGTGTAAGACAAGGCAAACAAATGGTTCATAAGCTAGCTCCACTCTGTGACGAGCCATTGACATATGACCCCAGCCATACAATTAAATGTCAACTAGACATAGGATCAAGTGAATGTCAAAAGCTATCGGGACATACAGCGAGTCATGCAAGACGGCAATCTAGTTCTCCTACCGAGCAAAGCTACACGCAAACTATATGACGACACACTGATAAAGCCAACAGGAGAATGTAATCTCAAAGCAGATCATGATGGAAAAATGTTTCATGTCAGATTTCAGGTCATGGAGACATCCCAGATTCCTCTGCTGTCAAATGACACGTGTGAAAGACTTAGCCTACTACATGTGAACCACAGCCATGTTTTACATCATGTCGACACCCAAGCATCACATCCACTGAGGTCATCATGACAAATGAGGAGATCATTTCCAAGTACAATGATGTGTTCGATGGGCTTGCCTGTCTTCCTTGAGAGCTACAGCCATAGAAGTAGACAACACAGCCCGGCCTGTGCAGCAGCTATCAAGACGGATACCTATTCCACTGAAGGAAAGGATCACAAAGGCCATACATTCAATGGACAATGCAGACATCATCACAAAAGTCACAGAACCAACACCGTGGATCACCAACATGGTTGTCATTGAAAAACCTGATAAACTACAAGTATGCATGGACTCCAGTGCACTCAACAAAGCCACTTCCAGATGCCTACAATAAAAGAGATTCTACCAGAGATATCCAACACAAAGGTATTCTCAGTACTCAATGCCAAAGATGGATATTGGCAAGTCAAACTTGATGTGAGCTGCTATCTAACAACTTTCTGGACACCTATAGGTAGGTATAGACGGCTGAGAATGCAATTTGGAATCAGGCCAGTGGCTGAAGAATACCAGCACAGACAGTGTGAAGCACTACAGGGACTAAAAGGAGTGTGATCGAAGACGACATTCTACTCTATGGATGTGGCAACACAAACGAAGAGGCAATGGCAGATCATGACAGAAACCTCACAACTCTCTTGCAGAGAGCAAAAGATATCAATCTGAAGCTGAACAAAAAGAAACTCAGGTTAAAGCTGCCAAGTGTGACATACATGGGTCATCTTCTCACCACAGAGGGCCTGCACCCTGACCCAAAGAAAATAACAGTCGTTCAGAACATGGGTACACCAACCAACGTCAAGTCACTACAGCGGCTGTTGTGGTTTGTGAACTATCTTGCAAAATGTATGCCGCATCTATCTGATATGTGTGAGCCGCTCAGAAGACTGACTGACAAGGACATTGACTGGACATGTCTACCACAGCATGACACAGCAGCCGAGACTATCAAACAGTTAGTCACACAACACCCAGTGCTCAAATACTACGACCGGAATGATGAAGTCACACTGCAGTGTGATGCCAGTGAGACAGGTTTGGGTGCAGCCCTTCTACAGAAAGGACAACCTGTTGCATTTGCCTCCAGAACATTGAGTCAGACAGAACAAAGATATGCACAGATTGAGAAAGAATGTCTCTCCATTGTTTTTGAATGTGACAATTTTGACATGGCAGAGAGTTCATAACAATACACAGCAACCACAAACCGCTCAAGACGATCTTCAAGAAATCCCTACTTACAGCACCCAAGTGACTGCAGAGAATGTTGCTAAGGCTACAAAGATACCAACTCCATGTGCAATACAAACAAGGCAAAGAACTACATGTAGCTGACTTCCTGTCCAGAGCTGCTCAATCAACCACAGAGCACAGACAAATGCAAACACCAGCCACAGTCTAGGCTATGGGACTGGCCACAACTGACCTGGAACAGGTGGATCACACCAGTGATGTCAACATCTTGACTAAGGCAATGGAATCAAAGCACACCCTTCCCAGGACCCACTGTTTCAGGCTCTGCATGCTCAAATCAACAATGGCTGGCCTGGAACCAAACAGACTATAAGTCACACACTGAAACATTTCTGGACGTACAAAGATAATTTCACCACAGAAAATGGACTGATATTCAAAGGAAACAGGGTCTTCATCCCAGACATGTAAAATCCACTCTGGCCACTCAGGCATAGAGGCCAGCCTCAGAAATGCACGTGATGCTATTTTCTGGCCAAGGATTACGGAGGACGTAAAGATCTTTATTAGCAAATGTGCCACCTGCAACTCCATCCAGAAGAGACAACAAAAGGAGACACTCATCATGAAAAAACTTCTCAAACTGCAAATGGTACAAAATGTCATAGCAAGAAAACAAGCCAAAGTGCTGACAGCAACACGCCACTATGACACACAAGCCTATGACATGCCCAACATCATCAATGGAAAAAGAGTATGGGTCCTTCTCCACCCCAACAACTCAGCCAGCACTTGAACACTGGGCACTGATCAACTCAGTGACCGGTCGTTTAAAGTACTAGTGAATGGTAAAAAATACAGCAGAAACAGAGAAGACATTCGTCCACTGACTGAACAATTCAGGATCCCCCTGGTCGACCACCAAACAAACATGGACGAGGATGACTGGGGACCATGGAATGAACCCGCCACCCCAGCGGGTGGTGAACAACAGGCTGCTGCTATGGAAGCAGCCCCACTGCCTGAAAATCTAACTCGGAGACACACCAGAACCAGAGAAAATATCAGTCCACCTGTGAGATACTCCAGAGACTATGTTGTGTAATCTGGAGGGGGAGGTATGAAAAATTGTATAAAGAAGATGGAAGCAGATTGTAGTATTGCTTATGGACTGATGATGCTTGTTAAAGGTGCTTGCATAAGAACACAATTCTATGTTTTTGTTACCAGTGTAATGTTTTACTTGAAATGGTCTAACACTAGTTCACCTCATTATGAGGCTAGGAGGAGTTATCTTAATTTGTTGTGTAAAGGAAGATGTTACAAGATGTCGCCAAGCCAATAGATGGTGCTTCTGTTATGTGTATCTCAGTGTGATACTCTATAGTACGAGTGAGACAAGTTAGGCATTACTTACTATGCACTATACGGAGCTGAATGTATGCTACCCAATGATGCTGAGTAAAGCCATTCTTATCAACATTACTTTGCTCTCGTATTGAATAATCGGCATACAAAACACTATATAGCACCAACAAGGGTTACAACGGTTACTACCCTTTTTTATGGTTCTTTATACAACCTTTATGGAGATTTTTATGTTTTATAAAGAACCTTTCTCAATCTAACCATAGTTTCTTTTAAATTCTGGTCAGCCATATTATATTGATAAAATTCCATAAGTGTAATTATTGTGTTTATTGACAAGTTGAATCAAGTGAGCTATCTCTGGAACAGCTGGGGGTCCCTGAGAAGAGAATTGAGAATCACTGACTAATTTAGTCAAGCCTTCTCAATTGACACAAGGCCATACTACACAAGACACCATCACTGGCCATAGTCATTCAATAAGTAATAGAATAACACAACACATTAGATAAACTGGAATTACACTCTCACTCACCGTTGCACAAAAAGAACTGTGAGCAAACCACGTCCCAAAATAATCCAATGAGCCGCCTCCCCCACATTTTAATTATCACTTAAAGAGCAAATAACCCTTTCGTGAACTGAAAATAACTATTGAAGGGCTCAAAGGGTTCTTTAAGTTATTAAGGTTCCACATAGAACCATCACCCTTCCCAAAGAACACTTGAGGAACTCTTTTTTGTTGGTGTGTAACATTCCTGGTCAAGAGTTCATCAATTGCTGGATTTGTGAGAAAATTCCCCAAATAGCATAGGAATTACATATTGTTACAAAGCCATTAGCCTACCTAGCTGTAATGATGACCCAGACTCCCAGAGATGGCAATCATTACACATGTGACTGTAGCGGGCCATTTTCCCTAACTCTTTCCTTCTTTTGACACTTGGACGATCACTATTAAAATGTGAACTTTACGCACCACACTGAAAACATGTTGTTGAGTTATTTGCAGCATTTGCTTGCCTCCATGTCCAGTTCATAACAGAGGCCGCATTGATTTAGCAAACAACATTTGACAGCAATTTGGCAACACATCCATGGCTCAACCATATCTTCTGTAGCTCATTGTTACAGTAGCCTACCTAGGCCTACCATTGCCGTCGATAATCTCCTTGTCTTTGAGTAATTTGAGTTTAATCATTCCAGTATTCAAGAAAACAAAAAGGATTTCTTACCTGTAGGCCTATCACTTTCCCTTAACTGTTCTTCAGGTTGTTGCCTAATAAATCTGTCTTGGTATACAGTCTGAAACAAAGCACTGCAGAATTGTGAAAATGTTCCTTACAAACCAGAATGTTGAATAGAATTGCATTTGAACTTACTCTGTCAGTGGTCTGTGCGGGAAAGTTTTGTTTAACCGACTTTTTGGAGCGCCCGTCCTTACTGAAGTAGAAATTTGTATCACCTGGCACATGCACAAAACCATGTAAACACCTGTTAGTATGGCTGCATCACGTGCATGAAGTCTACTTCTGTCTTGTGCACTTGGACCCGTGTTTTGAAGTCAGTTTAATAACACTTTCCTGTAGATATTTTGTCTCAAATTTTGACCAGCAGAAGGAGCAACACCACAGACAATCAGCAAAGTAAGTTTGTAAGTTTTTCTTTCTATGTAAATGTGCATGGCTTTGCTTACACAATTGAAGACATCAACACGTTTTGTGACTATCCAGGGGATAGCTTTCACGAACGTGTAGATTGGGAATAAGCATATCCATTTCAGCTGTCCACGGGAGAATTTACTTTTGAGAAGATTTCTAATCTGTTGTCATTTGTCAGGCAAACATTAATGTATTGAGTCGTTTGGTGCCGACATGGCAATATATAAGAAATCTGGGGATAACATAGCCTACTTACCTGACGCCACCTGTTCATATTTGGGGATAGTTTATTCCACTAGCTCGGGATTTCTGACACAGAGGGTATTTAAATCAGTTGATTTCAGCTCTTCGGATGAGAAGGAGGGGATCAGGCCAGCATTAGGATACATGAATATGTAGCTACATGAATACATGAAGCTAACTCTTGTCTCCTTTATTCAATGAATCCTGCACCTATTGGAAATCATATTGCCTCCTGTGCATACCTTCATCTCCCGTGGCTGAGCTATGGCTACCCTTTGATACTATTAGGCTCAGGCACGTGCACAGATAGGGTTCTACCTGTGCAGAGCACATGCCCCTTTGCCCTACCAACCCTTAGTAAACTTTTTGAAAAAAATTGTGTTTGACCAGATACAATGCTACTTCACAGTAAACAAATTATCAACTGACTTTCAGCATGCTTATAGGGAAGGGCCCTCAACATGTACAGCACTTACACAAATGACTGATGATTGGCTGAAAGAAATTGATCAAAAGAAGCTTGTGGGAACTGTTTTGTTAGATTTCAGTGTAGCTTTTGACATTATCGATCATAATCTGCTGCTGGAAAATGTATGTGTTATAGCTTTACATCCCCTGCTATTTCGTGGCTCGAGAGTTACCTGTCAGAGGGTGTTATCAGAAACAGGGGGTGTTCTTTAATGGAAGCGTCTCTAACATAATCCAGGTAGCGTCGGGCCTTTCCCGGGCAGTGGTCTAGGCCCCTTACTTTTTTCAATCTTTACTAATGACCTGTTACTGGCACTGAGTATCTATGTATGCTGATGACTCAACATTATACACGTGAGCTATAATGTTGCACCTGGACTACTGCCCATATGGTTAAGTGCCACAAAGAGGGACATAGGCAAATTACAGTTGGCCCAGAACAGAGCAGCACGGCTGGCCCTTAATATTCACGCAGAGCTAACATCTATGACATGCATGTCAACCTCTCCTTGTCACATATTGCTACGCGAGCGACGCAGGAGATGGGAAGCAGGTCCGGGAGTGAAGGTTTATTAACTGACGGACATGAAACGGAACAGGAACAGCGTCTGGACAGGAATACATAACAAACACAATACGGAACAATGCGGACACAGGGAACACAACCAAGGAACAGACAGATATACAGGGGGTAATCAACAAAGTGAATGAGTCCAATGAGCGCAGCTGCGCGTAATGTTGGTAACAGGAGTGTATGATGACGGGTAGCCTGGCGCCCTCGAGCGTCAGGGAGGAGGAGCGGGAGCAGGCGTGACACTCCTGGCTCAAAGTGGAGGAGAGATTGACTGCACCACTACTTGTCTTTGTGAGAGGTATTAACATGTTGAAACCACTGAGCTGTTTAAATGACAAGTAGCCTAGTCAGACACCCATGCATACCCCACAACATATGCCACAAAGGGTCTCTTCACAGTCCCCAGGTCCAAAACCGACTCCGGGAAATACACAGTAACTCATGCAAGCAGTAAAATCAGATTTAAAAAACTGATAAAACTACACCTTATGGAGCAACTTGGACTGTTAAAACTTCTTATGGGCAGGTGGGACGGTAGCGTCCCACCTGGCCAACATCCGGTGAAATTGCAGAGCGCAAAATTCAAACAACAGTATTATAAATATTTAAATAGCATAAAATCACAAGTGTAATACATCAAAATAAAGCTTAACTTCTTGTTAATCCAGCCGCTGTGTCAGATTTCAAAAAGGCTTTACGGCGAAAGCACACCATGCGATTATCTGAGGACAGCGCCCCGCATACAAACACATGAAAAACATATTTCAACCAGGCAGGTGCGACACGAAAGTCAGAAATAGCAATATAAAAAATGCCTCACCTTTGATGATCTCCTTCTGTTTGCACTCCAAAAGGTCCCAGTTACATCACAAATGGTCCTTTTGTTTGATAATGTCCTTCTTTATATCCATAAAAACTCAGTTTAGCTGGCGCGCTTCAGTCAATAATCCACCCAGTTTCCCTCCATCAAAATGCATACAAAATGAATCCCAAACGTTACTAATAAACTTTTCCAAACAAGTCAAACAACGTTTATAATCAAACCTTAGGTACCCTAATACGTAAATGATCAAATTTAAGACGGAGAATCGTTATTGTCTTTACCGGAGAACAATACCAAAGAACCCGCTCTCTTACACGTGCTTGGAAACACTACAGCCAAATGGGAGTCACATAGAAAAACTACAATTTCTGGCTAATTTTTCCAAAAACCAGCCTGAAACTCTTTCTAAAGACTGTTGACATCTAGTGGAAGCCCTAGGAACTGCAATCTGGGAGGACTTGGCCTTATAATAAAAGTGATAGCCATTGAAAATAGGGGTAGGCTGAACTTTTTTGGGGGGGGATGGTTTGTCCTCGGGTTTTCGCCTGCCATATCAGTTCTGTTATACTCACAGACATAATTTGAACAGTTTCCTAAACTTTAGAGTGTTTTCTATCCAAATCTACCAATTATATGCATATCCTAGCTTCTGGGCCTGAGTAACAGGCAGTTTACTTTGGGCACGCTTTTCATCTGGACGTCAAAATACTGCCCCCTACCCAAGAGAGGTTATTAAGAGACACACAGGCACAAACACATGCATACGCAAACAATCTACTACTGACTTATCTTTGCCAGAATAATAGGCTACCTGGTGATTTGATTGATCATTTTCATATTTTAGATAAGCCTAGTTTGGGTGGCTACTGGCTATAAAGATAAACAGCTGTAACATCGCACCGCCTCCAATATTAAGGGATGAAGATGTAGCATATTCTGGTAAATTTATTAGGATATTTGTGAGGAAGAACAGGGCTACCCGGCACACAGGCTGCCCTCCAAAGTGATGTTGCTGTGCAGACAGAACATGCTTTTCCATCCAATCCTGCAACCTCGTATGATTTTACTTTCTTTGGACTCCAGAGAAGTGACATGATATATCCCTAGTTGATATTGGCTGCTAAAATGAATGACTTTCAGCTCCAAATGCAGGTGTAAAAGGCAGTTCATGTATTTCTGTAGCCTATCTTGCACTTTGAAAAATACATTGAGTTTATGGCTGTAACGACATGCTACGTTTGCGCAGCGATTGTGTGCGCATGTTTGTGTGTGCACATGTACATGTGTGTGCCCAGGGGGTCGCAAGTCTTCTAGGCCTACCACTCCTTTTTGGGGGTCGCTGGTCAAACAGTTTGAAAACCATTGGGATACATGATAGTGGCAACAAATGGAGTTGGGTTGGATATCGTATAATAATGGTAGGCTACAGTATTTCTTACAATATTCTATTTTGACTGGAATTGTGTTGGTCATTGTTAACCTCTAAAAGTCTATGCCGTTGGGATGTTCTAAGCTAACATATGAAATTGTTTTAAGACGGTCATACAATGGATCATTTAGCTTTTTGATTTTGAATTTTAGGACCCCTTCCAGTATCAAAAGTATTTGATAAAATACTAAATTTGACCTTTAATTCTATAGCCCATAGAAATGCATTGAATGACACATTCATAAATTCTACAAAAACAAAAAAAATGTATAAAAGAAATTGTAAGGAATAAGATTTTGAAGTGTCTGTCCCAGTATATCTAGGATATTTAAGTCTCATCCCGTCACCGGGATCAAAATCCAGCGAAAAATCATATCGCCAATTAGAATTAAAAAAAAATCATAATTAAAAAAAAAAAATAATAATATATATATATTTTTTTTATAGATACACCTCTCCTGAATCGACCCACGTCGTCCGATTTCAAAAAGGTTTTACAGGAAAAGCAAATCATTAGATTATATTAGATGAGTCCATCGTAAAAAGCAGCTTCATAGCCATTTTCCGACCAACCACTTGCATCACATATAATCAAAAAACAGCTAAATGCAGCACTAACCTTTTACAAACTTCATCAGATGGCACCCCTAGGACATCATGTTATACAATGCATGCATTCTTTTGTTCAATAAAGGTCATATTTATATATAAAAACAGCATTTTACATCTCTGTCTGAGGTTGACTACATAATTTCCCCTCAAAAGCGTCCCGGTAAACAATGCTACATTTCCCTAAATTACTATCCTATAACGATTTTTTAAATGTATATTGTCAATCTAACATTTATAGATGAATATCTCTTGAGAACACCCGTCATACCAGATTTTAAATTAACTTTACTGGGTAATCACACTTTGCGATAAAAGGAGATGCGATACTCAGAAAATTAGCTAATATACAGAGCTCGGCGCCATCTTGGAATCAATCGCATGTCACATCTTATCTTGTATAATATTGTCAATAATCGCCTACCTTTAGTTGTCTTCATCAGAAAGCATCCCAGGTCCACAACAGATGTATTTTCGGTCAAAAAGTCCATACTTCACGTTCCATTAGCCTGATGTTGGTAGCGCGTCCTATGGCTCTCTCCAAGCGCAGGGCTGAAGTTCCGAATAAAATGCAATGCTCCCGCATGTAGGTTCGTTCAAACATGTCAAACGTTGTATAAAATAAATCTTCAGGGCCTGTAACACCAAGAGAGCCAATAAGATTCGAGGGGGATGATGTCATGGCCTTTAAAACCGTATCCAAAGGTGGGGGCAGACATGGCCGCCGGCGTCATAATGGTGATGGCCCATCCCCTGTGACCAATTTCAAACTCGTGTCATTCACTGAGTTTTGACTCTATAAGGCTCAAACCACTGTGAAAGGACTGGCGACATCTAGTGGAAGCAATAGGAAGTGCTCACTGAACCATTGTTAACGGTGTGATTAATAAGGAAAGATGAGAAGTCGAGTCCACAATTCAGAATTCCACTTCCTGTTTCAATCGGTCTCGGGGTTTTGACTGCCATTTGAGTTCTGTTATACTCACAGACACCATTCAAACAGTTTTAGAAACTTTAGAGTGTTTTCTATCCATATATAATAAGTATATGCATGCCCTAGCTTCTGAGTTTGATTAGTAGGCCGTTGAAAATGGGAACGATTTTTTTTCAAAATGCGCTGTGGCGCCCCCTATCCTACGGTATCCTCAAGAGGTTTTAAGAAAGCTCAGGAAATTTGGACACATATTTAGCACCTTTTCTTTGTTGGCACAAAACTACCTCCATAGGTCAATTAATTTGTATTGGTTAATTCACATGAGTCTCCCCCCTTTCCTTAGAGTGGTCATAATAGTTTGTAGGGCAAACCGTTCAGACGCTACAGAGTTTTTTGTGAGAAGACCGATTTCCGGGATGTCTCATGGTCTGACAAACACCTTGTAGCTCTGCCATCTTCCACCGCAGATGTGGAAGGCCACCATTGGCAGATGTGGTGGATTGAGACGCAGCCCATATGTCTAAAATCTACAGATTTTGTTGGGGATTTTTTATTATGTTACTTAGATTGATGCATGGGTGTGTCAATAGACTCTTAAGGATTGTAATAAGTGCAGCATTTATTCCAGTTCAAAATAGTTTAGCAAAATAGTTAACTCATCAGATTCTGCTGCTTTCCTCTCTTCTCGTAATAATTGCTCAATGAGTCTGTAATCAGGGTTGCAGGGAATTGATTTGGGGGGGCAACGTTTTTTTGTTTGGGGGCCCTAAGCGAGAATTTCACAAAGAAATGCACGTTTTAAAGTGCATTTTCTGCAGTTCTACACATTTTACCATGAATTATGCCATGTTAAAACTTCTTATGGCTTGACTCCCGTTAGCGGGATCTATATGACGACAGCCAGTGAAAGTGCAGGGCGGCAAATTCAAAACAACAAAAATCTCATAATTAAAATTCCTCAAACATACAAGTATTATACACAATTTTAAAGCTTTACTTCTTGTTAATCCAGCCACAGTGTCTGATTTCAAAAAGGCTTTACGGCGAAAGCAAACCAAATGATTATGTTAGGTCAGCGCCTAAACACAAAAAAACACAGCCATTTTCCAGCCAAAGAGAGGAGTCACAAAAAGCAGAAATAGAGAGAAAATTAATCACTAACCTTTGATGATCTTCATCAGATGACACTCATATGACTTCATGTTACACAATACATGTATGTTTTGTTTGATAAAGTTCATATTTATATCCAAAAATCTCAGTTTACATTTTGCAGAGAGCCACATCAATTTACAGAAATACTCATCATAAATGTTCATGAAAATACAGGTGTTATACAGTGGGGGAAAAAAGTATTTGATCCCCTGCTGATTTTGTACGTTTGCCCACTGACAAAGAAAGGATCAGTCTTCAAACTTCTCCTTAATGCAACCGCTGTGTCAGATTTCAAAAAAGCTTTACCAAAAAAGCAATAATCTGAGTACGGCGCTCAGACACAAAAACATGCCAAACAATATATCCGCCATGTTGGAGTCAACATTAGTCAGAAATAGCATTATAAATATTCACTTACCTTTGATGATCTTCATCAGAATGCACTCCCAGGAATCCCAGGTCCACAATAAATGTTTGTTTTGTTCGATAAAGTCCATCCTTTATATCCAAATACCTCCTTTTTGTTCGCGCCTTCAGTTCACAATTCCAAATTCAGGACGCGCAGGTCAGACGAAAACTCAAAAATGTCCATTACAGTTCGTAGAAACATGTCAAACAATATATAGAATCAATCTTTAGGATGTTTTTATCGTAAATCCGCAATAAAGTTTCAACCAGAGAAATCATTTGTCTTCAGAAATGCATTGGAACTGAGCGACCTCTCACGTGAGTACGCATGCCTGAGGCTCATGCCCTGCTGGCAGTGTTCTGACTCCAGGAGCTCTTATTCATCCCCACTTTATAGTAGAAGCCTCAAACAAGGTTCTAAAGACTGTTGACATCTAGTGGAAGCCTTAGGAAGTGCAAAATGACCCCACAGACACTGTAGTTTGGATAGGGAATTAATTGAAATACTACAGACCACTTCCTGTTTGGATTTTTTCTTAGGTTTTTGCCTGCCATATGAGTTCTGTTATACTCACAGACATCATTCAAACAGTTTTAGAAACTTCAGAGTGTTTTCTATCCAAATCTACTAATAATATGCATATCTTAGTTTCTGGGAGTGAGTAGCAGGCAGTTTACTCTGGGCACGTCAGTCATCCAAGCTACTCAATACTGCCACCATCCATAAGAAGTTAATGATATCTGAGTGAGAGTGACGAACAAAATCAATGAGGGCCCCCTGGGTGGCCGGTCGATATTTGGCCTTGGTTACTGCAAATTTACACTGAAAAATATCAACGCAGCATGCAACCATTTCAAAGATTTTACTGAGTTACAGTTCATATAAGGAAATCAGTCAACTGAAATAAATAAATTAGGCCATAATCTATGGATTTCACATGACTGGGAATACAGATATCACAGATACCTTTAAAAAAAGTAGGGGTGTGGATGACCCCCATTTGCCTCATGCAGCACGACACATCTCCTTCGCATAAAGTTGATCAGGAAGTTGATTGTGGCCTGTGGAATGTTGTCCCACTACTCTTCAATGGCTGTGTGAAGTTTCTGGATATCGTACACGTCAATCCGGAGCATCCCAAACATGCTCACTGGGTGACATGTCAGGTGAGTAGGCAGGCCATGGAGGAACTGGGACATTTTCAGCTTCCAGGACTTGTGTACAGATCCTTGCGACATGGGGCCATGGATTATCATGCTGAAACATGAGGTGATGACGGCGGATGAATGGCACGACAATGGGCCTCTGGATCTCGTCACGGTATCTCTGTGCAATCAAATTATTGCCTGCCCATACTATAATCCCAGCGCCGCCATGGGGCACTCTGTTCACAACGTTGACATTGGCAAACCACTTGCCCACGCGACGCCATACGTCTGTCATCTGCCCAGTACAGTTGAAACCAGGATTCATCCATGAAGAGCACACTTCTCCAGCATGCCAGTGGTCATCAAAGGTGAGTATTTGCCCACTAAAGTCAGTTACGACGCCGAACTGCAGTCAGATCAAGACCCTGGTGAGGGTGAGCACGCAGATGAGCTTCCCTGAGACGGTTTCTGACAGTTTGTGTAGAAATTCTTCAGTTATGCAAACCGACAATTTCATCAGCTGTCAGGGTGGCTGGTCTCAGACGATCCCGCAGGTGAAGAAGCCTGATGTGGAGGTCCTGGGCTGGCGTGGCTACTGGGCTCTGCGGTTGTGAGGCCGGTTAGATGTACTGCCAAATTCTCTAAAATTACGTTAGAGGCAGCTTATGGTAGAGAACTGAACATTCAATTCTCTGGGAACAGCTCTGGTGGACATTCCCGCAGTCAGCATACAAATTGCACAATCCCTCAAAACTTGAGACATCTGTGGCATTGTGTTGTGGGACAAAACTGCACATTTTAGAGTGGCCTTTTATTGTCCACAGCACAAGGTGCACCTGTGTAATGACCCTACTGTTTAATCAGCTTCTTGACATGCCACACCTGTCAGGTGGATGGATCATCTTGGCAAAGGAGAACTCCTCAGTAACAGGGATGTGAACTAATTTGTGCACAAAATTTGAGAGGAATAAGATTTTTGTGTACATGGAACATTTCTGGCCTCTTTTATTTCAGCTCATGATGGAACATGGGACCAACACTTTACATGTTGCGTTTATATTTTTGTTCAGTGTAGATAACATGATAGATAGACTAATTTACCAATCTAAAAATGTTAGCTGACACGGCTAATTGAGGGATGTTCAGTGACTGACAAAACAAGAGAAAAACTGCTGATGCACAACCAAATGTCGGATCTACACCTTGTATTCTACTATTCTAACTCTCAACGGTAAATTGAGACCCAAGTTAAGTCTGGGCCTATTGTGTTGGAATGATTAAACTTCATGAAAAAAATTACCTTCAATCAATCCCTGTTAGGAAAGAAGTCTGACAGACGACGTTGCCCTTATAACAGAGCTGTCACCAAGTCAAATGCAGTGGCCACTACCGATCCCAACGCTGCCACCTACACGCGGTAGGCGGCGACGCGACCAAGCAGACAGCAGCAGCGAGCATTCATTCCGCTCAGAACGAGGCTTTTACTTGCTATTGCGAGCTCCAGACCGCATACCACTCCATTCATGCTGTGAGAAGCTCAAGACTCGGAACGCGGAGCTTTTGGACGAGGATCGTGACAGTCGTGGAAATGCCTTCAAGTTTAATATTTTAACCATGCTGAAGAAAACAAACCCCAAGATCACAATTATTCGTAAGTAGAGCAAAACTTTTCTTCTGCAACTTCACTTATAAGGTGGTTATTACAGTGTCATTTGTAGGGTAGTTTGTGGCTCGATTGAGTGACTGACATTCCTTCTCTCTCTCCCGATGTCTCTTCCCCGGCTGTTTCTATTCCCCGTGTCTTAGTATTAATATAATTCGGATAGGCAACCGAGGACTCAATGAATGCGGTTTGAGGGAATCCTTTTGGTTCAATTAGCCTATCTGCGTTCCCTCAGCCTATTCAGGTTTGGGCAGACCACATTGTTTGGCAAAATAATTGAACGCCCTATTTGATATGATTGGCAAGTTGGTAAAGTAGACCGTTTACGAATGGATATAAGTGTCAAGCAGCCGTGTGTAGGCTACATAGCTGGGGCGTTCTCTCACATGCAGAATGTGTGCAGATCACTGCAGGAGAATGCAAAAGGAGAATAGAAAATTATATTTCGTTTTCAACTCCATAACTTGCACACATAGAGCTTGCCACTGTATCATTGCGTGGAGAAAAATAAAGCCGTAAATGGCAATTTATTGAAGTAATTTCAGAAGCTTTGACATGTCTTGACGCAGCTGTTATATACTATTATTTTAATGTCGCATCAACATGCACTTTAATGTAATCGTATATCTTTTTTTACACAGAATACGTAGGTGACGATTGGTTTGGGGATGACTGTTGGATGCAGCCTATGCATTTCATTTCGATGCCGAGAAAATCGGATAAAAGTGGTATGACTATGCTGGAACGTGTTGGAAGAAGCTCGTATATAACCTCCACTTTAGATTCCGCATTTAGGCGATCGGATTTTACTGCCCACAATGCATAGAAATGTTCAGACATCAGAGTGGCTTTCAGATTTCTCTTGGAGTGTGATTCCTTTCATTTCCGAATTTATCTAGGGGATTAACCATTTTGTTGGTGTCACGCTTTTGTTAGGATTCCCTATTGCAGTGTGTTTAGATTTGTAGCCTACATGCATGCGGTGCGGGCCGTGCTTGTTATTCACACAACCACAGGGTATGCACCATTGGTAGACATATAAGTACTATATGCAAGTAAATTTTTATTAGGCTTTTATGCGTAATCAAACGGTCACTATTTTTATTATGGGGGCCTTATTGGAGAATTTGAGGGCCACTTCATAGACTACCATCCAAGTTTTATTTAGTCTACACATTGGTGTGTGGTCTTGCTACTCATAAATAGTATAATGTGGATGACAAGCTAAGAAGCAATCACTGGATGTGCGAACCTTTTAGGCTATTCTTCCACAATTGTCAATAATTACAAATGGGTCCACTTAATTATATTGATTTAATTTTTGCAGACATCTGTTAGCTTTCAGCGCACTCATCTTGCTATTTGATTTGATAGCCTAGCGATGTAATACAACAGGCATATTTCCCTATTGTAACAATAGTGGGGAAATCTGGTTGATTTAGACCCCTACTTGCGTTATGAATCAACTAACGGTGAGTGATATTGTTTTGAGGGGCGCTCAATGGGGGCTTTGTGTCATGGTTCCCGCGCTCATGTTTGGCTGCCCTAAGGCAATCTTTATTTTGTTTTCCTTTTGCATCTCCGTTTGTGGAGGAAAAATGTCTAGCCATATCAACTGAGACCAAACCGCAATTCATAGGCTGCAGTAGCCTTAGCCATATATGATAAGCAGTGGCGGTTCTAGACCATTTCAACTGGGGGGGCCAAGCTGGGGCCAGTTGTACTGTTAGAGGGGCCAGTTACATTAGACGTTATTGTTGTCATATCGTTTTCTTCACTGCATTGCAGGCATTAGCAGGCAAAAGACCATGTTCATAATCATCATCGTTGCCACTGTCTAATAACAGATGTAAAAAAAAAAGATAGCAAAAATTAGTTATGTAAAAATGATTTCATACTCCACATTTAGGGGGGCCACAAGGGGTCCAAAATTGTTGTCACAGGGGCACCCCCCCCCCCCCCCCATATGGACGCTGGAGTCATTCCTTAGCTGCAGTAGCTTATACTATAAAGGCTCCATACATTTGCCTTATTTTTGCTTTAAATCTGGACTGCGTGTCTGTTAATTTGCTTTTCTCATGCACTCAGTGCAATATGTGCTCAGCATGCATGTCATCTGAAAAGTGTGGGTCACATGGTTCTAGCCACAATAAACACAGTTTATCAGTGGACAGTGGGACAAGCCATGTGCAGGCCAAAATAAGACATTTAAATGAGAGAGGCCATGAATACCCTAGCCCAAAGGCGGCAGATGGCGATATTGAGTCTGGACTCGTGTCCCATGTTGACCGGTTCATACCTAAAACATTCTCCATTCAGGCTGCAAAGGCGTCTGTTTGATCATTAAGTAGATTTAATGGCAAGAAGGCAGAAATGGGTCAAATATGCATACTTTCTTTATGAAAGTCGCTCTGGATAAGAGCGTCTGCTAAATGATGTAAATGTAAATGTAATGAAACACAATTTTCCACCACCATGCTAGTGGCTAATGGCTAGGAATGCTAGTCTCCGATGTTGCATATTGCATTTGGCCAATCAGGTTGCAGCAGTCTGTTGTTTGTGCCTTGATCACACTGACAGCAACATTATGCAAAATGAAACGCAGCATCATCTGGATATGTGTGCAACAAAAGTTCAATATTCACTTTTTTCTACCATTTCTGTCAAGCCGTCTACGTATACAATTTGACGCATACATTTGATAAATCCAACATATGCACCACACAGAACGCACTGCAACTGCCTCTGCAACGCAATGCTGCAAGGCAAACGCAGGGTTCCATTGGAAATGAATGTACTTTTGGTGTACCGAAATGCAATGATGCTGTCGGTGTGATTGAAGTGTTACCCCTGGCTGGACACAGGGTGCAACGTCAGGAAGTATCATTAGCCACTAGCATGGTGGTGGAAAATGGTGTTTCATAAAGAAAGTAAGCATATTTTACAAAACTGTTTCCGCCTTCTCACCATTAATCTAGTTAAGGAGGAAATCGACACCTTTGCAGCCTGAATGGAGAATGTTTTAGATACAAACCGGTCCATGGAGGATACAAGTGCATTGCGGGGTGCATACAATGCGTTTGGACGGTAAGACGAAACCATCAGTACCAGATCAATATCGCCATCTGCCAGCTTTTGGGTC
Organism: Salmo salar; assembly: GCF_965601325.2. Classification (NCBI taxonomy): domain Eukaryota; kingdom Metazoa; phylum Chordata; class Actinopteri; order Salmoniformes; family Salmonidae; genus Salmo; species Salmo salar. The sequence goes on along the minus strand of NC_138303.1, from coordinate 33,903,148 downwards.
ACGAATACCCCACTTAGTATGGAATGCCAGTCACCGTGCATTTCTGTGCACGCCTCGGCGCCTGTAGGCAATTATTTTGTATAAAAAACAATCATAGATGATGTCAAACAGAACAGTATGGTAGAAATAAGTATTTGAATCAGACCTTTATGGCCCTTACCTGCTTGAATGACAGGGAGATATGTTATGTGGAATGATTGTCCCTGACAGCTCCCACCCTAAACAGGCCACTGCCACACCACTTCACTCAGTGCATCTATCTGCGTCTCAAAGTTCCAAACGGTTCCAAATGAACAAAAGGCTATTTTCCCCAGGTGTGTATGGACTACATCCCAGAGTGATAAACCCTATACATCACACTTCTGTGTGTAGGCTTCTCTAGCTACTCAATTAGTGAATCCATGTTGATTCATTGAAATGCTTATTTTTTACCTATTTGAAATGTTTTGTTATTGCAGTAGACCCTATTCATCTCAGTAACAAACTATTCTTTGGTATTTCTGTCCTCTACTTTTTCCTATCTTCTCTTTCAAGGCTCTGGTCTGTCAGGGATAGTGGAGCTTTTATGTCTGAAATGTTTTGAAGCTGGCTCCGCTGTAAAAGGGCACCTAGATCAAAGGGACAGAGATTGAAATAGTTTCTCTTCTACATTTTTCGGGGAAAAATGACAGGTAAAGAAAATGGAGGAGGCAGACGTATTCAATGTGATCAAAATCACAGTCTTTTGTGAAGAACATGGGCTCTAACTCAGTGATTAGTATTCCATTTGATTTTTGCCACAGCAAGTATGCTGTTTGTTTTCTCAAATTCAATTTGAATATCTATTGGACGGCCTGCATGTTTTTGTCAGGAATAAACACAATTTTATCAGCACTTATTCCTCAAATGCTCCTATATGTGTAAATACTGTACGTGTGTTTGGGTTGTTATCCATACAGTACACCTGGCTTGAAGAGGATGGGCCCATTCCACGTTATTGGAATAGTTAACCCCTGGCAGTATTAGTGATGGGGGGGGGGGTCGATACAGTTACATATTGGGATATAATTTTTTATGATATTTCATATTGTATCGATATATGTGACTAGATTTTTCCCATTATAGTCTTCTGTACCATTTCCAAGATTGGCTTTTTGTACATTTTATAAAAGTACAGACTCAAAGCTTCAAAACTGTATATTATACACTGCAGTTTGGGGAAACATGGGAAAGTTATGCTTATTTGAAATGTGATAAACTTGTTCCACCTTCTAGACAAGTGCCAGAAAATCCCCTTGAAAGTTTCACACTTGCTAGGGAGCTCTTTTTTGAGTACACCCCTAGCTAACAACTAACAATACAAACAGATTTCTGACTAAATGAGATGTAATGTTAGCTGGTGTTAGAAACCAAGCAACTTATTGAGGCTGCATGCACTCAACCGACACAGTTACAAATAACAACAACTCCATTCAGAATATGTTGGCTCTTGGTCGTTATAGCCTATCCTTCTCCTTTCATTCCATCATTTTAATTCCATCTTCCATTGATTAGATTATCTCCTAACTTTTGCCTATTTGCCTCTTGATGATTTATGATTGGCCAACAACAAGCTACACGCGCGACTCTCGTGAAAAGCAAAGAGCAGCAGCATAAATGATAAAATGTATCTTTCTCTCTCTCTACTGCAGGAGTCACATTCTGATCTGTATGGGTCCTTCCGGATAAGTCCGTTAAAATTACACATACCCGAGACCCGTGACAATCATTTCCGACCCAGACCCGTGATATCATTTAGAATTCTGGATCGGGTCTCGGGTATTCGGGTACAGGTGAAGCCCATCGTCCTCCAGAATGTAGTCCATCACAACATTCTCCCACTGAGCTTTCTCTACAGCGGCAGTTCAATTCAGGAGAGCAATGTTGTTGAGAGGTATAGCAACATGTTTGCAGTTGTCCATTGCTATTATCTTAAAAAATAATCTGCTGTAGTCGCTGATCGGGGAAGACCCCATTATGTGGCATGGCAGACAAATCAGGACCTATCTCACGGCATGACCATCCCCTCCATTATCTCAGCCAATCAAGGCTAGCCAGGAAAAATCCTTACTTTCTCTGTGAGAAATGAACTAGGCTCATACTTTAATTTGTATTCATATTTACAGATCACCTACGAGTTTGTTAGTAAGACACATAACATTTCACATGTTCAAAAGGGCGTTTCTGCAACAACAACAACATAATAACATTTTTAGGAAAATACTTTTTTTGTTATTTTTTTATCCTGTGAATTAGGAGCGTCTGTCTTATGGCTGGCTTGAGAAATTCAGACACATATTGCATTAATATATAGTTTTTTGCTCTAGTTGGCTGTACCTGCACCAAAATAGTATTTTTCCTTCATAGCTTGTTCTCCATCATATTTTTAAATAGGGAGCCAATATGTTTTCAGCACTTTTATTTCCATGACTGATCAAAACTCATTTTCTCATGGCTCTCTCTTGTCCCTCTGCAGCAGACATATGGTGAGCAATATGTTTGAAACAGTGAATCTCAATAAAATCACAGTATCGAATTGCAGTACTTACAGAATCGTGAATATCGTGAGAATCGCAGTACATATTGTATCAGCACCTACAGTAAGGATCGTGGATATTGTATCGTGAGGTCCCTTGCAATTCTCAGCCCTAGTCAGTATCCCTGCCACAGCATGCACGCACCGACACATCACCGACACATTCCTTCACAATTCAAATCAAATCAAATTGTATTTGTCACATGCTTCGTAAACAACAGGTGTAGACTAACAGTGAAATGCTTACTTACGGGCCCGTCCCAAAAATGCTCAGAGAAAAATAGAGAAATAGTAGAACAAATAGAAAAACAATAACACAAGGAATAATCATGGTGGGTTAGGATGATATTTTTAGCCCTGAGCCATGGCCAAAGTTAGACTGGTGTTTTCTCGTCACATAGTTTTGAGACACATCTTCTATTCTGATCCACTGTTTTCGCTGGCTTGCAGCAGAGAGGAGAGGGGAGAAGAGGAGATGGGAGGAAGGGCTTTCCTGGGATGACGAGTCTGACGGTGACAATGATATTGACAGTCTGGGCAGGAGCCTAGGAACTTCTTAGTCTGCATGCATAGCACTCCTCCTGATCAGGACGCTGGCTGGTCCACCTCATTCTGTTGAGTGCTTAGTCAAAGACAAAAGTGACGGTGTGTGTGTGTGTGTGTGTGTGTGTGCCTATGAGCACACGACCCTCTAAGTGTAAGTTATTATTACACTCATCCAATAATTAAAATGACCTTGCAGTGGTTTGGTAACATAGTGCTAGCCTTATCAGGGCTCAGTGTTCTTATCTGGTATAGTATCCTAACTTGCCCTGCTGTTGGCTCTGTATAGCAACACAAAGACTGTTCTGGGTACTGAGGCCTTAAGGCCAGTAGGACACCCTGTTTAGCTCAGGCGCATCGGACCTGGTGGGAAGGAACTCCCCCCCCCCCCCCCCTCCGTACTCCAGGACCCATCTCTATTTCAACATCAGCATATCTCTCAGCCCGTAGGTCCAGGCCATCACACACTCTACCATCTGTTGCCTGCTGTCGCCGTGACCTATCACAAGCTTTTGTTACTTTGCTCTACCAGATGTGCTGTTGTAGCATTCTGTGAGAGGAGGCTGTAGAAATGCATGGAGATGAATTCACTCAACACATTTCCCGGCTAATGCGTTTTTTTTCTTCCCCAAATGTGTTTTGAAGAGTCTTTGTTTAGGGATCTCAGCTGAGACTTTGCTCCAGGCAGGTCGGGGTTCCTAATGAGAAACTACCACACTGTGTGTGTGTCTACAGTGCACTGTGTGTGTGTGTCTACAGTGCACTGTGTGTGTGTATGTCTACACTTTGTGTGTCTTTTCCCCCACACAACAGTCTGCTATAAATTCCTCTCCATTGTGAAACTAAAGCAGTCAGTAGTTTATTCTTCACAAAATCTCATCATTTTTTCTTATGCGTTGATCGTTTACTACTATTACATGTAGATGATTTCTTGTCATTTTCTCTCTCCTGTCCGATATACTGCATTAAGTCTATTACCAAGCTGCTGCTCTGTGTATCGAGGGATGGTAATAATTCAGCAGGCCAGGGCTGTATGTAAGACTAATAGAGAGTGAATCACAGGAGGAGCCTGGCCCTGGGGACTGGGAAAGCCCAGCCGTACGGACACCACCAGCACAACAAATCAGCTCCCTGTGGGGACAGGACAGGGAGGACAGACCCTGGTTCTGAGGGAGGAGAGGGGAGTGTAGAGGGGGGTGTTCGCACAACCCTGCCCTCTCTTAGCTGGGTTAAGAGACCCTATTTCACCCCCTGCCGGAGCACCTGTGGCTGAAACGGCTCGTGTTTATTTATTTATCGGCACAAGGATTCACATGTAGCAGCAACAACACCCTTCCTTCCCTTCCCTTCCCTTCCTTCCCTTCCCTTCCCTTCCCTTCCCTTCCCTTCCCTTCCCTTCCCTTCCCTTCCCTTCCCTTCCCTTCCCTTCCCTTCCCTTCCCTTCCCTTCCCTTCCCTTCCCTTCCCTTCCCTTCCCTTCCCTCCCCCTCCCCCCCCCTTGTCTGTCTGTCTGTCTGTCTGTCTGTCTGTCTGTCTGTCTCAGTGCTGAAGAGACTGACATCTGGTGTCATCACAACACTAGAAGTGTGGAGGGATGGTGCCTTCAGAAGGGGGTTGGGCCTGGGAAATGGGGTGAGGGGTAACTTGTTAACCACTCTCACAGCTCTGTGGCCTCTTTGTCAAGGTCTCTATCGGGTAAATCCATTTGAATTCAATCACTTTTTGACAGCACCCCTTTTGAGTTGAACAAAACCTTCCATACATATTTGCCAATTGTAGAAGTGCTCAGAAAGTGACTTTTTGGACCCGAATGGCAAAACATTTAGGAGATAGAGGTGCTCAAAGTTGAAATATTTTGCCTATCCCACCATACTATGAGTCTTTATCACTGCAAAAGATAAACAGTTGAGATTGATATCATTTATAAGCTTACAAAAAAAATCTCAGTTTTTTTCGCTTTAAAAGTCAATTCACATTTTTCATATTTGCATACGTTGTAGCTTAGAACCTATTTTACATCTGAGGTTTTTGTGTTGTACAAAACAGGCTCTTAAATACAGGGTGGGTATCATGTTTTGGCTGAAAAATGTACTAAAATGGGAATACAATTGAAATGTAAACATTTAAATGGTAACATAATGATGGTTGGAGGTTCACACATCTTAGAATGTTGACTTGAATGGAATATCTGTTTTTTGAAATTATACTGTCAATCCTCCATAGGAAACCTATTGAAATCATAGAAATATAGATACTAGAATTGACATGACCATTTAAGTTGACATTTGACGGTGGGTGAACTGGCGGCCATCATTGTGGCAGTAATTAGAAAATACAATTCAACTGAAATGTATTTTCCATTGATTGAGAATGGATGTCTCATGTTATGGTGGGGTATGCAAAATGGGTCAACTTTGAGCACCTTTTTCTCCTGAGAGTGGCATATTCTTCAGATATACTACATGTTCTATCCATATTATGTCCATATTGTCTATACATCCCGGACTCCGACATTGCTCGTCCTAATATTTCTATATTTCTTAATTCCGCTACACCCGCAATAACATCTGCTAAATAGGTGTGTGCGACCAAGAACATTTTATTTGATTGATTTGAATGTTTTGGCATTCAGATCCAAACAGTAACTTTCTTACCACTTCTTCCATTGGCAAACATGTATGGAAAGTTTTGTTTAAATCAAAAGAGATGCTGTCAAAAAGTGGGGACTGGGAAAGATCCTGTCAAAGCCATTATTTAGGCTCAAATGACATGGGACCAGCTGTGGTTGAGTTCTGGTCCAGATGCGGTCATGTCCTCTGACAGTGTTCTCCACTGACTTTGGACCAGTGGTGTGTGAGGTGAGCTGTGGTTGAGTTCTGGTCCAGATGCGGTCACGTCCTCTGACAGTGTTCTCCACTGACTTTGGACCAGTGGTGTGTGAGGTGAGCTGTGGTTGAGTTCTGGTCCAGCTGTCATGTGTTCTGACCGAGGTCTATACTGACATAGCACCATCAGTTTGGGAGCTGGGGTGTAGTTCTGGGCCTGATGCAGTCCTGTCCTGAGACAGTGGTCTCCACTGAGTGCTGCAGTGCAGACAGAGGAGGGGTGAGGTGCAGGCTGGTGTTCAGTAATCTCCTAATTAATACCCCATTAAAGGATTTGAATGAGCTTATTGATCTCTCTGGGAGGGGAGGGTTATACTACAGACCACTACATGGCAGGGAAAGGATATTTCCCTTCTCCCTTTGTTTAACTCATTATTCATGTCCTTGTCCTGCTCCTCCTGATGTATCACGGTGCAGTCCAAAGCCCCCTGCTCCCTAACGTCACGAGGCCTGAGGCAGTCATAGGGTTTGTAATCCTTGCCTCTCCATGTCAGAGCAGAAGACCTCCTGGTGCCACGCATCTGATGGACACCACGCATCTGATGGACACTACGCATCTGATGGACACCACGCATCTGATGGACACCACGCATCTGATGGACACCACGCATCTGATGGACACCACGCATCTGATGGACACTACGCATCTGATGGACACCACGCATCTGATGGACACCACGCATCTGATGGACACCACGCATCTGATGGACACCACGCATCTGATGGACACCACGCATCTGATGGACATCACGCATCGCCAGAAGAATGTGTGGAAAAGTGCACCCCCTCTGTGGGGATTTGAAAGGGTTAAATGAAAGACCAGGATGAAGAGTGGCATTTCTCAGTGTTACCATGCTGGGTGACCTATAACTCACCAGGCCTTCATGGATGAATAGCACTTCTTCAATACCACAGTTCTTTCTGTGTCGCTGAGCAGTGCAGTGCTCTAGTCTAGTAGCTAGCTGGTGTTGCTATGACATACAGGGATGCAGCACTAGCCCAGGCAGTGTTCTGTGTTCCTGTAACCTGTGCTGCTTGGTCATGGTTTGGAGAGAAGCTGGCCAGCGGCGGTGTGGAGGGAGAGGAGGAGGGAGACATGGGCTGAGAAACATGACCCGTTCTGTGGAACATCAGCAGCGTGATTCCTTTAACAGACCTGGTGTGTGCAAACGTTACCCTCTTCTCCCCTCGCCCTCTCTCTGGTGGTCCGAATGGCCTGCTATGGAAATGATTATACTGGCAGCGCATGGAGGAACCTGGCCTGCTGTGGGTCGTGGGCAGGGGTCAGGGTTCACATACCTTCTCCCTGATGAGATTCTATTCACATGTTTCCCTGCTAACTATCACAGTTCAGGGGAGAAGGAGAACAGACCAGCTGTGTGCCTCTGGCTGTCTTGGCATGGGAGTCGCTTTGTGCTTGTGTGTTTATTTACACATGCATTTCAGTTGATCACCTTCTGCCACATTAGACCTCAATCACATTACAGTGGAACTGGGCTGATAATGCTCAGATGTTTTCCCCCGGTTACATTTGAAAAAAATCACAAATTGTTTATTTGTGAAGGAACTAACTGCAATGTTTCTCTAGTATTGTATAGCAGCATGACGATGATGAGAGGAGGACTGTTAGTCATGACAACCCCCCAGCCACAGCCCAAACAGCTGTTAGCCTTACAAATCCCTCCAGTGGTTCTGGGCTCAATGACCACTGGAGCAGAAGCTTTAGCTTTACGTTTAGCAGGGGGCTTAGCACATCACTCACTCCAGGGGATTTTTAGGAAAATGAATCGGTTGATACTGAGACGGCCACAAAGTGAGATTAAGAGACTTCTGTCAATAAATGTACATTTCTCTCTTTGCAATCTTTTGAGCTCTTTTTAGGTATATATTTGTGTTTGTGTGTGTTTCTATGTATATCTTTGTGCATTTGTGTATAACTATCTGTCTGAGAAGCACAGCTTTAGACCCGGGACAGATGTTGTGTGTATGTGTAACTGTGTGTAACTGAGGCGCAGTTGATGAGTAATTTAACAGTGTGATCCCATCTCAAGTTGGGGATGTAGTAATGTTGGTTGTTACATACACAGCTCTGTATCAGCCTGCTAACCCCAGGCCTGATAAGAGAAAGTCTTTGGAGTCACAGCTATGCAGAGCAATGCAGGGTATGATCCACAGCAGGGCAGGCCAAGTCCTCTCACAGGCCCTGCTCTCACGCCCCAATGACCCCCTTTGTATAGTGGCCTTTAGGATGACTGACTGAATGTCCCCAGTCCCAGTCATGGACGATTGATATGTTTTACTGTGGGATGGTAGCTAGTACGACGGATGTTTGGTGTGTGTTTGTGTGCACATATTAGTGGGACTGTTTGCACACAACTCCTGTATAGTCCATATCATTTACATGACTGTGTCTGTGTGTGTGCGTGTGTGTTTGGTTTGGAGTGTTTATCTAGGGTCAATCCTCTCCCAACCGTTGCCAGTTTTGCGGACTCCCCAGCCATTCTTCCCAATTTCCTGTTGAGTTCGTCCGTGGCTGAAAGACTCCAGTGATGAGTGGAGATCCTCTGGGCCGTGAGGAAGAGAGAGCAGGCCAGGAGGAATAGCTCTGGCTCTCTGTGTGTGTCAGGGCCTCCAATACATCCCTATATCATGTCTCAGCCCCCTACTAAGTAACAGAAGGGCGTTCTCATAAACTGTTGCAACCAAAAACGACTGCTGCTGTGTATTTGTGTACAACTAACACGGCAGTATAGAGACTTGGGAATGCTATGTTGGTTTACGTAAAATGTTTCCTGAATGTTTGCTGATTACTGGGGGTGTGTATGTACTACTCCAACTCCCAGACAGAGAGCTGTGGAGAGTTGGGATGCTGGTGGAGCGGGGAAATCACTGTTCTGTTTCTGCATCCCTTCATCTCTCCCCCTAAGTACTCATTCACTGGAGTAGATTCTACTAAATGGCTGTAGTAATGTGGTAGTATAACTGGATCCTACATGTTAAATGAGTGCCAGTACATTAGTGTGGTATAGACCCAGACAGAAGGCTATAATATCCAGGCTTATTTTCCCAAGTGGGCCACGGCTGTTTATATTTCAGAGGTGTGCTGAATTACTTAATTGCTTGATTGGATGAATTGCCTGAATTACCGGCCTTTACCACATACCAGAGGCTACCAACCTGACAGAGATCAACCCCCCTCCTCCACCGCCCCCATCTCACTCCAATAGAGTGTTATTCCCCTAGGGATGGTAGGGGTTACGGGGGTCAGTAAGGAAACAGGTGTGTGCTGTCATCACTTGTATAAAGCGTAATAAGGCGGGGAGCCATGCTAACCCTATTCCCTATTCCCCTGGCTCTGGCCGTGCATGGCTGGAACGCTTTCAGGCCCTAGCCGCACTAATCAGAACCACATCCACAGCCAGACCCAGTTTTCCGGCAGATCACGTGGCTAGAGCTGCCCCGTGCGAGAGAGCCCTGAAGCGTTCCACTATAAACCTCCACATTGGAATCTTCCATTTCTGGAATCTTCAGATGGGTCCACTATGGTCAATCACTGTCACAATAGCACACGAGATGGAAAATGTAGACATTTCAAATCAAACCATGTAGGTAGGTGTAGAGTGACTATACAAAGATATTAAACAACAAGTAGCAGCAGTGTAAAAACAAAGGGGGGGGTCAATGTAAATAGTCCGGGTGGCCATTTGATTAATTGTTCAGCAGTCTTATAGCTTGGGGGTAGAAGCTGTTAAGGAGCCTTTTGGACCTAGACTTGACACTCCGGTACCGCTTGCCATGCGGTAGCAGAGAGAATTTGGGTGACTGGAGTCTTTGACAATTTTCTTCAGACACCACCTAATATATAGATCCTGGATGGCAGGAAGCTTGGCCCCATGTATTGTTGTATTGGGCCATACGCACTACCCTCTGTAGTGCCTTACAGTCACATGCCGGGCAGTTGCCATACCAGGCGGTGATGCAACCGGTCAGGATGCTCTTGATGGTGCAGCTGTCAAACTTTTTGAGGATCTGGGGACCCATGCCAAATCTTTTCAGTCTCCTGAGGGGGAAAAGGTGATGTCGTGCCCTCTTCACGACTGTCTTGGTGTGTTTGGACCATGATAGTTTGTTGGAGATGTGGACACCAAGGAACTTGAAACTCTCGACCCGCTCTACTACAGCCCCGTCGATGTTAATGGGGGCCTGTTCGGCCCACCTTTTCCTGTAGTCCACAATCATATTGCTCACATTGAGGGAGATGTTGTTGTCCTGGCACCACACTGCCAGGTCTCTGACCTCCTCCGTATAGGCTGTCTCATCGTTGTCGGTTATCAGGCCTACCACTGTTGTGTCATCGGCAAACTTAATGATGGTGTTGGAGTCATGCATGGCCATGCAGTCATTGGTGAACATGGATTACAGGTGGAGACTAAACACACACCTGAGGGGCACCGGTGTTGAGGATCAGCAAAGCAGATGTTTTGTTGCCTACACTTACCACCTGGGGGCAGCCTGTCAGGAAGTCCAGATCCAGTTGCAGAGGGAGTTTTTATTTTATTATTATTTTACCTTTATTTAACTAGGCAAGTCAATTTAGAACACATTTTTATTTACAATGACTGCCTACACTGGCCAAACCCGCACAACGCTGGACCAATTGTGTGCCGCCCTATGGGACTCCCAATCACGGCTGGTTGTGATACTGCCTGGATTTGAAACAAGGTGTCTGTAGTGACACCGCAAGCACTGAGATGCAGTTCCTTAGACCGCTGCACCACTTGGGAGCCCAGGGTGCTTAGCTTAGTGATGAGCTTTGTAGGAACTATGTTGTTGAACACTGAGCTGTAGTCAATGAAAAGTATTCTCAAATTGGTGTTCCTTTTGTCCAGGTAGGAAAGGGCAGTGTGGATTGCGAATGAGATTATGTAATCTGTGGATCTGTTGGGGCGGTATGTGATTTGGAGTGGGTCTAGGGTTTCCGGGATGCTGGTGTTGATGTGAGCCATGACCAGCCTTTCAAAGCACTTCATGGCTACTGACATGAGTACTACGGGGCGATAGTCATTTAGTCAAGTTACCTTCGCATTCTTGGGCACAGGGTCTATGGTGGTCTACTTGAAACATGTAGGTATTACAGAGTCGGTCAGGGAGAGGTTGAAAATGTCAGTGAAGATACTTGCCAGTTGGTCCGCGCAAGCTCTGAGTACACGTCCTGGTAATCCGTCTGGCCCCGCGGCCTTGTGAATGTTGACCTCTTTAAAGGTCTTGCTCACATCTGCTATGGAGAGCGTGATCACACAGTCGTCCGGAACAGCTGGTGCTCTCATGCATGGTTCAGTGTTGCTTGGCTCGAAGCGAGCATAAAAGGCATTTAGCTCGTCTGGTAGGCTCGTGTCAATGGGCAGCTTGCGGCTGAGTTTCCCTTCGTAGTCCGTAATAATTTGCAAGCCCTGCCACGTGAAATTGTTAGGTTAGATTACTTGTTAGATATTACTGCATGGTTGGAACTAGAAGCACAAGCATTTCGCTACACTCGCATTAACATCTGCTAACCATGTGTATGTGACAAATAAAACTTGATTTGATTTGACATACGTCGAGCGTCAGAGTCGGTGTAGTAGGATTCAATCTTAGTCCTATATTGACGCTTTGCCTGTTTGATGGTTAGTCTGAGGGCACAGCGGGATTAGTGTCCCGCTCCTTGAATGCGGCAGCTCTAGCTTTTGGCTCGGTGCAGATGTTGCCTGTATTCCATGGCTTCTGGTTGGGATATGTAAGTACGGTCACTGTGGGGACGATGTCGTCGATGCTCTTATTGATGAAGCCGGTGACTGAGGTGGTATACTCCTCAATGCCATTGGATGAATCCCGGAACATATTCCAGTCTGTGCTAGCAAAACAGACCTGTAATGAAGCATCCGCGTCATCTGACCACTTCCGTATTGAGCGAGTCAATGGTACTAACTCCTTCAGTTTTTTGCTTGTAAGCAGGAATCAGGAGGATAGAATTATGGTCAGATTTGCCAAACGGAGGGAGAGGGAGAGCTTTGTATGCGTCTCTGTGTGTGGAGTAAAGGTGGTCTAGAGTTTTTTTTCCTCTGGTTGCACATGTGACATGCTGGTAGAAATGAGGTAAAACGGATTTAAGTTTGCCTGCATTAACCTCCCTGGGCAAGGTGGGACGTTTGCGTATTTTTCTCGTAAAATAGCGATAATATTGCAACCGGGCGACGTTGTATTCATTCAAAGGCTGAAAGAAAAAAATTGAGAATTCACATGAACGCGCATCTCCAGTGTCACTGTTCTCAGCCTGACCACTCACAAAATCTCCTGCTGTTTTTCACCCAGAGACTGGAGAGACGTCATTCCACTTTCTGGCGCCTTCTGAGAGCCAATGGAAGCCTTAGAAAATGTCACGTTACAGCAGAGATGCTGTATTTTCGATAGAAATGCAACTGAAGGAGAACAAATTGTCAGACAGGGCACTTCCTGTATGGAATCTTCTCAGGTTTTGGCCTGCCATATGAGTTCTGTTATACTCACAGACACCATTCAAACAGTTTTAGAAACTTTAGAGTGTTTTCTATCCGAATCTACTAATTATATGCATATTCTCGTTTCTGGGCAAGAGTAGTAACCAGTTTAAATCGGGCACGTTTTTTTTTATCCGGCCGTGCAAATACTGCCCCCTAGCCCCAACAGGTTAAAGTCCCCGGCCACTAGGAGGACCGCTTCTGGATGATCATTTTTATCTTGTTTGCTTATGGATTTATACAGAGAATGGACTTGTGGGTAGAATGGCTTTGTGGCTAGAATGGACTTTTCAAAATGGATGGGTCCTGTTGAATGCCACCCAGCTATTGTTGTGTATTAGTTTAATCTCTTCACAGGTCCTTGGAAAGCAAGCATGGCTAATACCAGGGCACAGAGTCAAAGCTCAGAGGGCAGTGCAGGGGAAAGAGGGAGGGCGAAAGGTGTCAATTTTAATATAAAAATATAAAGTAATATTAGATGTTTTATTGTCACATACACTGGATAGGTGCAGTGAAATGTGTTGTTTTACAGGTTCAGGCAGAGTAGCACAGCTCCTCTGGAGCAAATTAGGGTTAAGTGCCGTGCAAAAGGGCACATTGACAGGTTTGACGGCTCGGGTATTGGAACCAGCGACCTTTCGATTACTGGCCCAACACTCTAAGCACTAGGCTAACTGCCACCCTACTCACATCTGATCAGCCATCTGCACATTAATGAGGGATTTCATTTATATTAAAGATGCAAATGTAGCCTTTAAAGGAGATTGAAATGCTGAGCGGAAGTATGCGTGGCGGGTACTTTATCTGGGTGCTCTGTTCATTAGCCTGCTGTAATTGTGTTAGCACAAACCCAGACGGCAGGAACTGAAATATCCCACTGGAAATGTCACCGGAGCGGCGGGGATGACACGGACGTGTTCACACAGACTGACGCACACACGCTTGCATGCACACGCTCCTGAGTAAGCACACATACACACGGTCACGCACACACACACACACACACACACACACACACACACACACACACACACACACACACACACACACACACACACACACACACACACACACCGATTTATCTAAGTGATTATTCGCCGAGAGACCCTGACCCTGCATTAAAAATGAAAGCCCTCCTTCCAATGGAGTTGGGTGCATCTTGGTGTGGCTGTGCGTGTGTGTGTGTGTGTGCGTGTGTGTGTGTGTGTGTGTGTGTGTGTGTGTGTGTGTGTGTGTGTGTGTGGTGTGTGTGTGTGTGTGTGTGTGTGTGTGTGTGTGTGTGTGTGTGTGTGTCTATCTCTGTGTGTGTGTGTGTGTCTATCTCTGTGTGTGTGTGTGTGTCTATCCCTGTGTGTGTGTGTGTGTGTGTGTGTGTCTATCTCTGTGTGTGTGTCTATCCCTGTGTGTGTGTGTGTGTGTGTGTGTGTGTGTGTGTGTGTGTGTGTGTGTGTGTGTGTGTGTGTGTGTGTGTGTGTGTGTGTGTGTGTGTGTGTGTGTGTGTGTGTCTGCTCACCTCAAGTGGTAGCATTTAATCAAGCATGACACTCATCTCTGAGTTGTTGAGCTAGAACTTGAATCCTAATATCCTGTTTGAATCGTGTGTGACTTTACGATGGATAGGAGAGGCATTATAATCTACGGGAGGAGAGGCAGGGAGACATTCCAGGGAGCCTTGTGATGTGCTAGCCTGGGTACCAGTCTGTTTAGCTAACATTCCACTCCTTGTACTCTGTGACATACTGCATGACACAGATGTTTAGAATGACAAGGAGTGGCAAAGAGTGGAATGATAGCTAAACATACACGTAACCAAGCTAATGATGTGCTATTTCACAGGGAATTGATAAAAACACAACAACAACATTGGCTCGGTGTGGCAAGTTCGCAGGCTACCTTTCTGCATGAATACATCTACAGTTGACTGGTAACCCCTCCTACCCTCAGTGGGTGTCTTCCGTTGTTTCCTCCTCCTCTCCGTGCCTGGGTCTTAAAGGCAGCTACTGGTCGTAACTGATCTGTGCTGCTGTAGCCTGTCAGACAGGTCTACTGTCTCCCTCCCTGTAGCCTGTCAGACAGGTCTACTGTCTCCCTCCCTGTAGCCTGTCAGACAGGTCTACTGTCTCCCTCCCTGTAGCCTGTCAGACAGGTCTACTGTCTCCCTCCCTGTAGCCTGTCAGACAGGTCTACTGTCTCCCTCCCTGTAGCCAGTCAGACAGGTCTACTGTCTCCCTCCCTGTAGCCTGCCAGACAGGTCTACTGACTCCCTCCCTGTAGCCAGTCAGACAGGTCTACTGTCTCCCTCCCTGTAGCCTGCCAGACAGGTCTACTGACTCCCTCCCTGTAGCCTGTCAGGCAGGTCCAACACTTATCATCAAAACAGTTTCATGCTTTTAAAACTCACCTCACTGTGATGATCCATTTTAACAGCAGGTTGAAACAGTGTAAAACATGGTCGTTGTGGATGTTGTTTCAACGAAATGGACAGCAATTTCTAAGGTGATGATTCATTCAAACCAACCATATGCATATTACAGCTTATGCATACGCATAGGCTTATGAACCCAAGCCCGAAATCACAAAACAGAATTCAAATGAGGATTGTGCCATTATGCAATATCTAGTCTATTACAGATGGCAGAGAAACATAAAACAAAAGTGATTTAAGGTGTCTTTGGTACATACATTGGTCTAGCCTATACTCCAACATTAAACACATTTGAGTAATCACCTTTGAGTGTGGACTGTATTATCATGCATACTGGCTGGACTGGTTACCTTATGCTACGCTCTAAAATGTTTATCCATGTGTCTGGGAGAGAACATATAGCCCGAAGCCATGCTGTTGGTTCATTGATCGTGCAGGGCGGTTTACAGTTAGCCTACAATTATTAAATTCGTATTTGATTTTGTTCAGCCTAGTAATAGGGATTTTTTGTATATTTTCCTAATCAATTGGGTGCCACATTCCCATTAGCTATATAGAATATCTCACTACCATGTGTTTCCATCTCCTCCTCTCTCTCTCCTTTATTCCTTTCGCCAGCGCGCAGGGGGGCTGTCAACAGTTCAGTGAAATATGTTGAGAAAACATGTTAATATCGATGTTCCCCAACAGATTTCACCTGGTTTCCCAAATGAAGCACTGGTTAGCTGCAGGAACAAGGTTGGAGCCCCCATGGCATAGAGTTTGGGCAGAATATCCCGTGTCTTGCAGAGAGAGAGAGAGAAAGAGAATGTGGTTGATGTGTGGAGACCTGAATATTCTAAACATGTTTATGGAGACCTGGATATTCTAAACATGTTTATGGAGACCTGGATATTCTAAACATGTTTATGGAGACCTGGATATTCTAAACATGTTTATGGAGACCTGGATATTCTAAACATGTTTATGGAGACCTGGATATTCTAAACATGTTTATGGAGCCCTGTATATTCTAAACATGTTTATGGAGACCTGGATATTCTAAACATGTTTATGGAGACTGGATATTCTAAACATGTTTATGGAGACCTGGATATTCTAAACATTTTTATGGAGACCTGGATATTCTAAACATGTTTATGGAGACCTGGATATTCTAAACATGTTTATGGAGACCTGGATATTCTAAACATGTTTATGGAGACCTGGATATTCTAAACATGTTTATGGAGACCTGGATATTCTAAACGTGTTTATGTTAATTAACGGTCAATTACAGTGAGACCGGCAGTATTTTGCATGACAATAACCGGCTGACAAAATGTCATGACCGCCACAGCCCTACTCATCATGTTCTCTCTCTCTCTGTGTGTGTGTGTGTGTGTGTGTGTGTGTGTGTGTGTGTGTGTGTGTGTGTGTGTGTGTGTGTGTGTGTGTGTGTGTGTGTGTGTGTGTGTGTGTGTGTGTGTGTGTGTGTGTGTGTGTGTGTGTGTGTGTGTGTAAGTATAATGTGTTCTTTGTCCTGTCATCAGACAGCTAGTGCTGGTCAGAGATCAGTTCACTCAGTGTCAAAACACATACATATACACAAACCCATACATCTGCGCACACACACACACACACACACACACACACACACACACACACACACACACACACACACACACACACACACACACACACACACACACACACACACACACACACACACACTTAAGTAAATAGGCCAGTGGAGGGAGTATGCACAGAGCATGATGATGCTGTGCAGTAGGAATGTGTGCTGACAGACCTAGAAAAGCAGGAAGCAGTCTGCTGCCCTCACAGGCCCTGTTCTGGGATTTGAAACCGCTCTATTTGACTGTACGCTAAAGAGGACCCTGGAGCTACAATCACTTAAGTATTTTAAGTGCTTCAAAATGCCCTGAAATGCTGGATTTTATCATGGAATTCGCCGTAGATAATCTAAACTGGCTTCAAACTGCAGTGTGGCAATTGTGTTATTTAAGAAAATGAGTAGGTCCTTTTAGGCTTGTACTGCTCGGTCGAGAGGAGGCTCTCAGCCTGTATCAGGGATCGCTTTCCTCTTCTACCAGGGAGAAAGAGAGGGAGAGAAAGAGAGAGAAAGGGAGAGAGAGAAAGAAAGAAAGAGGAAAAGAGAGAGGGTAAAAAGAAAGAGGGAGAGAGAGAAAGGGAGAGAGAGGGTAAAAAGGAGAGGGAGAGAGAGAAAGGGAGAGAGAGAGAGGGGGTAAAAAGGAGAGGGAGAGAGAGAAAGCGAGAGAGAGAAAGGGAGAGAGGGGGAGAGAAAGATGGAGCTAGAGAAAGAAAGAGAGAGGGTAAAAAGGAGAGGGAGAGACAGAAAGGGAGAGAGAGAGAGGGGGTAAAAAGGAGAGGGAGAGAGAGAAAGCGAGAGAGAGAGGGAGCTAGAGAAAGAAAGAGAGAGGGTAAAAAGAAAGAGAGAGAGAGAGAGCACTGCCATACTTCTGACAAATGGAAACTGGATAGATACCCAGCCTTTAGGGAAGAATACGGGCATTTGTCTTAGTTTGGAGTTCAGTCAGTGCAATTGAAACCATGTTTATGAGTGTTGTGGCGCTATAACACCTGCTGTAAAATGAGGTCATTGTCATAAACCTATTAGACGACCCTATAAGATGAGAAGAGAGTGTTGGCACTATCTGTTCTGCGTGAGGGTGGTTGCTTTATGGCTATACCTCACAGACTCACTCTACTCCTTTGTTATTAGGGAACATAACAGTGACATCACATATTTGGGAACAACATTAATGCATGCTGTATGGTGTGGAGGACAGTGTGGGTCAGACAATGCAAGTGTTACACTGTTGGTTTCTAGAATGTTTGATCTATTCTGTCCCCTTCTCAGTGTCTCGTTGGTTGTTTCTAGCCCCTCCTGTTGTTGCAGTGCTGTGCTGCTGTTCTTCCTGCAGTGACATAGCCCACGCACTGGACTCTACCTTTACTGGCAGGTCAGGCGACCGCGGCTTTTAAGAGCCAGGCCAAATAGCCAGGCTAGGCAGTCTCCTTTACAGCAGATTAAAAGGAGCTGGTGATTGTCTTTTATATCTTTCTCCTTGGAGTGCCTTGAGTTTACTATGGCACTGCAATCTTCATGGAGGCACACAGTTTGCTGTGTTTTTAGGAGTGCTTTGCCACCGGTATTAAGGCTAGTAAACGTCAGCTCCAGATGGGCTAGGATACGTCACTTCTAGCATTTGCCCCAGTCCTCTCCAATCCAGCACTCTCAGCATTTATTTGATTGGAGACTTGAAAGAACTGGAAAAGGAGGTCATGGGTGAGTTTGTGTTTGGTCTGTAGTGTTCTGTGTTTGGTATGTAGTGTTCTGTGTTTGGTATGTAGTGTTCTGTGTTTGGTATGTAGTGTTCTGTGTTTGTTCTGTAGTGTTCTGTGTTTGTTCTGTAGTGTTCTGTGTTTGGTATGTAGTGTTCTGTGTTTGGTATGTAGTGTTCTGTAGTGTTCTGTAGTGTTCTGTAGTGTTCTGTGTTTGGTATGTAGTGTTCTGTGTTTGGTATGTAGTGTTCTGTAGTGTTCTGTAGTGTTCTGTAGTGTTCTGTGTTTGTTCTGTAGTGTTCTGTAGTGTTCTGTGTTTGGTATGTAGTGTTCTGTGTTTGGTATGTAGTGTTCTGTGTTTGTTCTGTAGTGTTCTGTGTTTGGTATGTAGTGTTCTGTGTTTGTTCTGTAGTGTTCTGTGTTTGTTCTGTAGTGTTCTGTAGTGTTCTGTGTTTGGTATGTAGTGTTCTGTGTTTGGTATGTAGTGTTCTGTGTTTGGTATGTAGTGTTCTGTGTTTGGTATGTAGTGTTCTGTGTTTGGTATGTAGTGTTCTGTGTTTGGTATGTAGTGTTCTGTGTTTGGTATGTAGTGTTCTGTGTTTGTTCTGTAGTGTTCTGTGTTTGGTATGTAGTGTTCTGTGTTTGGTATGTAGTGTTCTGTGTTTGGTATGTAGTGTTCTGTGTTTGGTCTGTAGTGTTCTGTGTTTGGTATGTAGTGTTCTGTGTTTGGTATGTAGTGTTCTGTGTTTGGTATGTAGTGTTCTGTGTTTGTTCTGTAGTGTTCTGTTTTTGGTATGTAGTGTTCTGTGTTTGGTATGTAGTGTTCTGTGTTTGGTATGTAGTGTTCTGTGTTTGTTCTGTAGTGTTCTGTGTTTGTTCTGTAGTGTTCTGTGTTTTGTTCTGTAGTGTTCTGTTTTTGGTATGTAGTGTTCTGTGTTTGGTATGTAGTGTTCTGTGTTTGGTCTGTAGTGTTCTGTGTTTGGTATGTAGTGTTCTGTGTTTGGTATGTCGTGTTCTGTGTTTGGTATGTAGTGTTCTGTGTTTGTTCTGTAGTGTTCTGTGTTTGGTATGTAGTGTTCTGTGTTTGTTCTGTAGTGTTCTGTGTTTGGTATGTAGTGTTCTGTGTTTGGTATGTAGTGTTCTGTGTTTGTTCTGTAGTGTTCTGTGTTTGTTCTGTAGTGTTCTGTGTTTGTTCTGTAGTGTTCTGTGTTTGGTATGTAGTGTTCTGTGTTTGGTATGTAGTGTTCTGTGTTTGGTCTGTAATGTTCTGTGTTTGGTATGTAGTGTTCTGTGTTTGGTATGTAGTGTTCTGTGTTTGTTCTGTAGTGTTCTGTGTTTGTTCTGTAGTGTTCTGTAGTGTTCTGTTTTTGGTATGTAGTGTTCTGTGTTTGGTATGTAGTGTTCTGTGTTTGGTATGTAGTGTTCTGTGTTTGTTCTGTAGTGTTCTGTGTTTGTTCTGTAGTGTTCTGTGTTTGTTCTGTAGTGTTCTGTAGTGTTCTGTTTTTGGTATGTAGTGTTCTGTGTTTGGTATGTAGTGTTCTGTGTTTGGTATGTAGTGTTCTGTGTTTGGTATTTAGTGTTCTGTGTTTGGTATGTAGTGTTCTGTGTTTGGTATGTAGTGTTCTGTGTTTGTTCTGTAGTGTTCTGTGTTTGGTATGTAGTGTTCTGTGTTTGGTATGTAGTGTTCTGTGTTTGGTATGTACTGGTAGTGGACGTGAGGTCATGAGTCCAGTCTGGGACAGGATATTTGATCCTTTTAAATCCCTCAACTCAGGAGGATTGGAATGAATACTGTACATAGTTACTCTAAGATACTGATTCTGGCAGAACCCCCTGCCTTTTATCACTGTGAGGGACTGTGTCTGGTAAGCTGCACCTGTTACCCCATGAAGCTGTTCCTGTGTGTTTTGGATGTGTGTGTGAGTGTGTGACACAGCGTGTACAGGATGGAGAGGCCTAGCCGTCTGGCTTCTTCAGTGGCCAACTGAATTGAACTGCCATTGAGTCATTGTATCCTTGACGGGGCAGAGCTGCTTGTCCACGCTAATCCTGTTTGACCCAGAAAAAACACAAGTGTGTGTGTGTGTGTGTGTGTGTGTGTGTGTGTGTGTGTGTGTGTGTAGGCAGCTGTCAGTGAGGTCACTGTGTCAGGCATGGAATGTAGTACAGTATAAATGGAGTGCAGTGTTCTAATCAGTGCCTTGCATGGCGAGCAGAGGCACACTGGACCACAGCAGCAGCCACACAGTCAGCCACAAAGTCAGCCACACAGTCAGCCACACAGTCAGCCACAGTCAGCCACACAGTCAGCCACACAGTCAGCCACAGCCAGCCACACAGTCAGCCACACAGTCAGCCACAGTCAGCCACACAGTCAGCCACAGCCAGCCACACAGCCAGCCACACAGTCAGCCACACAGCCAGCCACACAGCCAGCCACAGTCAGCCACACAGTCAGCCACACAGCCAGCCACACAGCCAGCCACACAGCCAGCCACACAGTCAGCCACACAGCCAGCCAGCCACACAGCCAGCCACACAGTCAGCCACACAGCCAGCCACACAGTCAGCCACACAGCCAGCCACACAGTCAGCCACACAGTCAGCCACAGCCAGCCACACAGTCAGCCACACAGCCTTACTATTAACAGCCGTATGGCCCCATGCCCTTATGGCCTCAGTCAGCAATCAGCCCCCCCCCCCTCCCCCCCTAACAGAGATATCAATCTGTTCCACCTCAACAAGACACTCTATAAACCTTATCAAAACATACACGTAAATGAACCCAATGTCGGCACACTGAACATGAACCCAATAACGGCACACTGAACATGAACCCAATAACGGCACACTGAACATGAACCCAATAACGGCACACTGAACATGAACCCAATAACGGCACACTGAACATGAACCCAATAACGGCACACTGAACATGAACCCAATAACGGCACACTGAACATGAACCCAATAACGGCACACTGAACATGAACCCAATAACGGCACACTGAACATGAACCCAATAACGGCACACTGAACATGAACCCAATAACGGCACACTATCTGCCTCTTCATCCTGTTAAATATTCCCACTTAGGGGAATTTAAACCTTAACGTTGAACGTTTTCAACACAAATATGTAAACTGTTGGGAAAGGAACATCATTCCTTATCTCTCAAATTGCAGATTTGTTGTCCTCCCGAGTGGCGCAGCGGTCTAAGACACTGCATTGCAGTGCTATAGGGGTCACTACAGACCCAAGTTTGATCCCAGGCTGTGTTGCAGCCAGCTGCGTCCGGGAGACCCATGAATTGGCCCAGCGTTGTTCGGGTTAGATGAGGGTTTGGCCGGCTGGGATGTCTTTGTCCCATCGCGCTCTAGCTACTCCTGTGCATCCACGCTGACCTCAGTTGCCAGTTTTACGGTGTTTCTTCCAACACATTGGTGCAGGTGGCTTCCGGGTTAAGCGAGCAGTGCGGCTTGGCAGGGCCGTGTTTCGGAGGACGCATGGCTCTCGACCTTCACCTCTCCCAAGTCCATTTGGGAGTTGCAGCGACGGGACAAGGCTGTAACTACTAATTGGGGGGAAAAAGGGGTAAAAATTACCAAAAAATATGAATAATTGCAGATTTGGCAGTTGTATTTTGTTTGCTCTCTATGTCCCTGTCAGCTTTTTATTGTCCAGTGAAGACCCCCTCCCTCCCTCCCTGCCTTTCTGCCTCCCTCCCTGCCGGTCTCCCTCCCTCCCTGCCTGCCTCCCTCCCTGCCGGTCTCCCTCCCTCCCTGCCTTTCTGCCTCCCTCCCTGCCGGTCTCCCTCCCTCCCTGCCTTTCTGCCTCCCTCCCTGCCGGTCTCCCTCTCTCCCTGCCTTTCTGCCTCCCTCCCTGCCGGTCTCCCTCCCTCCCTGCCTTTCTGCCTCCCTCCCTGCCGGTCTCCCTCCCTGCCGGTCTCCCTCCCTCCCTGCCTTTCTGCCTCCCTCCCTGCCGGTCTCCCTCCCTGCCGGTCTCCCTCCCTCCCTGCCTTTCTGCCTCCCTGCCTGCCTTTCTGCATCCCTCCCTGCCTGCCTCCCTCCCTGCCGGTCTCCCTCCCTCCCTCCCTGCCTTTCTGCCTCCCTCCCTGCCGGTCTCCCTCCCTCCCTGCCTTTCTGCCTCCCTCCCTGCCGGCATCCCTGCCGGCCTGCCTCTCTGTCTGCCTGCCCGTCTTCCTGCCTTCCCCCGTCCCTGCCCTGGTTAAGTCTCTGGCCCGACCTCATCCTGCTAAACCACTGCACTCGTTACTTTAGGACTTTCATGCCAGATTGACTTGTGTTGCTGCTGATATGGTGATTCTGCCTTCTCATCGGAAACAATCTCCTGTTATGATGGATTTTTCTGGGCTGGATTGAGAGGCTTGGCCCTGTATTCATATTAGTATTGCAGCTGGGAAGCTGGCAATGTTTTCTGACCAATCTCACTCTGTCCTTTCCTCAATCCCCCTCCTCTCTGTCTTTCACTCCATCCATCCCTCCTCTCTCTCTGTCACTCCATCCATCCCTCCTCTCTCTCTTTCACTCCATCCATCCTTCCTCTCTCTCTTTCACTCCATCCATCCATCCTCTCTCTCTTTCACTCCATCCATCCCTCCTCCCTCTCTTTCACTCCATCCATCCCTCCTCTCTCTCTGTCACTCCATCCATCCATCCCTCCTCTCCCTCTCTTTCACTCCATCCATCCCTCCTCTCTCTCTTTCACTCCATCCATCCCTCCTCTCTCTCTTTCACTCCATCCATCCCTCCTCTCTCTCTTTCACTCCATCCATCCCTCCTCTCTCTCTGTCACTCCATCCATCCCTCCTCTCTCTCTTTCACTCCATCCATCCCTCCTCTCTCTCTGTCACTCCATCCATCCATCCCTCCTCTCTCTCTTTCACTCCATCCATCCCTCCTCTCTCTCTTTCACTCCATCCATCCATCCCTCCTCTCTCTCTTTCACTCCATCCATCCCTCCTCTCTCTCTGTCACTCCATCCATCCATCCCTCCTCTCTCTCTGTCACTCCATCCATCCCTCCTCTCTCTCTGTCACTCCATCCATCCCTCTTCTCTCTCTTTCACTCCATCCATCCATCCCTCCTCTCTCTCTTTCACTCCATCCATCCCTCCTCTCTCTCTTTCACTCCATCCATCCCTCCTCTCTCTCTTTCACTCCATCCATCCCTCCTCTCTCTCTGTCACTCCATCCATCCATCCCTCCTCTCTCTCTTTCACTCCATCCATCCATCCCTCCTCTCTCTCTGTCACTCCATCCATCCATCCCTTCTCTCTCTCTGTCACTCCATCCATCCCTCCTCTCTCTCTTTCACTCCATCCATCCCTCCTCTCTCTCTTTCACTCCATCCATCCCTCCTCTCTCTCTTTCACTCCATCCATCCCTCCTCTCTCTCTTTCACTCCATCCATCCATCCCTCCTCTCTCTCTTTCACTCCATCCATCCATCCCTCCTCTCTCTCTTTCACTCCATCCATCCCTCCTCTCTCTCTTTCACTCCATCCATCCCTCCTCTCTCTCTTTCACTCCATCCATCCCTCCTCTCTCTCTGTCACTCCATCCATCCCTCCTCTCTCTCTTTCACTCCATCCATCCATCCCTCCTCTCTCTCTTTCACTCCATCCATCCCTCCTCCCTCTCTTTCACTCCATCCATCCCTCCTCTCTCTCTTTCACTCCATCCATCCCTCCTCTCTCTCTTTCACTCCATCCATCCATCCCTCCTCTCTCTCTTTCACTCCATCCATCCCTCCTCTCTCTCTGTCACTCCATCCATCCCTCCTCTCTCTCTTTCACTCCATCCATCCATCCCTCCTCTCTCTCTTTCACTCCATCCATCCCTCCTCTCTCTCTGTCACTCCATCCATCCCTCCTCTCTCTCTTTCACTCCATCCATCCATCCCTCCTCCCTCTCTGTCACTCCATCCATCCCTCCTCCCTCTCTTTCACTCCATCCATCCCTCCTCTCTCTCTGTCACTCCATCCATCCCTCCTCCCTCTCTTTCACTCCATCCATCCCTCTCTTTCACTCCATCCATCCATCCATCCCTCCTCTCCCTCTCTTTCACTCCATCCATCCCTCCTCTCTCTCTTTCACTCCATCCATCCCTCCTCTCTCTCTTTCACTCCATCCATCCCTCCTCTCTCTCTTTCACTCCATCCATCCCTCCTCTCTCTCTTTCACTCCATCCATCCCTCCTCTCTCTCTTTCACTCCATCCATCCCTCCTCTCTCTCTGTCACTCCATCCATCCATCCCTCCTCTCCCTCTCTTTCACTCCATCCATCCCTCCTCTCTCTCTTTCACTCCATCCATCCCTCCTCTCTCTCGTCACTCCATCCATCCCTCCTCTCTCTGTCACTCCATCCATCCCTCCTTCACTCCAGAAGCCTGTATAATGCCACCAGAGTAGTGTGAGGTGAACATGATTTGAACTATTTGTTCCCTCTCTGTAGGCCTTGTAGAATCATTCTAAATAGAAGTCCTATCTTGTTGAAGTATCTGGCTTAACATGTTCTCATCTGCCAAAGGGCTTGGCAGTATAACGTATTTGACTATATACCTGTATTGATGCATGGACAAGTTTGGGTTTTTACTTTACCTTCTATAATGGTGTTTCATGTTTGGTTTTTTAAATGTGATATGCTACTCTGCCTTGTGTACCGTCCATTTTTATAGTTTACTCCGCAACCTGAGTTGTCTGTCTCCGCTCCCTCTCTCTCACGCCATGCTGTTTTCCACACAGACCTAGCCCCGCCCCCGGTCACACAAGGGGCACAGTTATTAATTGAGCAAATGGAGCAGCTGCACCCCCACTTTCAAAATAGGGGTGCACCCCCCACTTCTTACCAGAGAATTATCATGATCCATTGGGTCATTTGTCATTGTCTGTATTAAAATAGATATGTCCAATTTATATATGATATAATTAACAGATTGCATTTTGCACCCTCTCCCCCATCGCCTCAAGATGAATGGCTTTGACCACTTGAAAGTTTTGCTTTGCTCTGTGCGTCACCGTTTTGGTTCAAAGCACTAGCTGCAACACTGGTCTTTAAAATGACAAGGCCCCTGCAAAAGAAAACGGTTTATCTATTCTGTTGTGCTGTTGTTACATTTGTATGGTTGTTTCATGTCTGATGCACTCAGGGTGTGTTGTTCCATATCATTTGAGCAGTGTACACCAGGACACCCTACCTGTTAGAACCAGGATGAGCACAGACATGTCTGATTAGGCTTCACTGTAAGGCAGACTCTGACTCTGAGGAGCCTTCCATCAGCCTGACAAAGTTTGCACCTTTGCAGAAAGCTGCATGTTCGGTAGCTCGCAAGTAGCTACTGAGAAATAATCAGTAGGCCTAATATTATATGATTAAATCTGTAAAATACATTTTGATCCCTGTCATGTGTGCTCCCTCTCCGGCCACTAGGTCGTCAGGCTGCTCGTTATGGAGCACACCTGCCACCATCGTTACACGCACCTGCGCATCATCAGACTCACCTGGACTCCATCACCTCCTTGGTTACTTGCCCTATATATGTCACTCCCTTTGGCTCCTTCCCCAGGCTTGTTTCTGTTCCAGTGTTAAGTCTGTGCGTTGTTCGTGTTTCTTGTTTTGTTTTATGTTGTGTTTATTTATTAAAACACTCACTCCCTGGACTTGATACCCGATTCTCAGCACACATCGTTACAATCCCCAAGCTGTTTACGGGCATTTAACACCATTCTGCATTTCTTACCATCTATTTTCCCAACATCAATCGGTTAAATCACATTGAAATGTTTTCATTCAGTCACAGAAGTAACAGTCCTAGCTGAGCTTCATATGAGAGCACATCAGAGGCCACTTCACAGTTACAATGTAGCCAAGCTGTGTTTGTATGCACCTATGCGCAAAATAAAAAAGCACAGGATATTTCTATGTCGATAAAACAGCTCTGCTTGG
Organism: Salmo salar; assembly: GCF_965601325.2. Lineage (NCBI taxonomy): Eukaryota > Metazoa > Chordata > Actinopteri > Salmoniformes > Salmonidae > Salmo > Salmo salar. The sequence goes on along the minus strand of NC_138303.1, from coordinate 33,876,936 downwards.
CTTGGTAAGTAGGCCTAATATCGACCAAATAAGCAATTTCTACCCTCGTTGCATCAAATATGTGTGCTGATGAGACAAGTTCATTTGAAACATTTTCATGGTGCCAGCACTACAAACAATGGTGCTCAAAAAAGTCCATGTTGGAGGAAAATCAGAACACTCAAGTAGTGTGCCTGCTGAGACTACACAGCTCTTATTCCTCATAATAAAAATGATTGGAAAATAATTTATAGTAGCCTAGTCATGTAACTGCAGATTTGCAGATTTGTTCAAATGTATTTTCTCTCATCTTAAAAAGGCAAGATACTCTAGGTAGTTCATGTTCAACTTGATTGTCCCAAAGGGCAATTGGTTTTGAAGCAAAGGAGCATAAAAAAACAACATTGAACGTATAAACTCCACATGGATGACAATGACACACAGGTCTAGTGAATACAATGAGCTAGCTAGTACATCAAGTCATAGGGCTGACAGCCATCAATATAAACAGTAGTCCTGCTAGTGATCGACATTAGCAGATAACTGCAGTGCTTTTCTTTGTGGTAGGCTACAGTAGAATGATTTTTGTATGAAATTTGTGGTTTTAAGAACCAAAATGCAATTACAGTATGTATGCAGTGCTGTTCTTTGTTTCTATTCATCAAATTAGGCCTACACAATAACAAAATATGCAGGATGTATATGAATAGCTCGACATTTTTGTTGTTGTTGTATGACGTTGCTGGGATTGGTAGGGTTTCATACCTGTCAATTAGTTATTGGGGGTGGGATTTTCAGAGAAGGGAGTAGATTAGTAATCTAGCCATTAAAACACTTTTTCAATATAATATATTCAGGCAAAACCTAAGAAAATAGTTGTGTTCTGTTCATAAATGTGGTTTACAAGATGTTGATTTCAATAATGCTGTTTCCACTTTCCACTTTGCTTCTTAATATACATCCACAAATGTTCTATAATTATTACACTTCTTAATATACATCCACAAATGTTCTATAATAATTATACTTCTTAATATACATCCACAACCGATCTATAATGATTACACTTCTTAATATACATCCACAAATGTTCTATAACAATTATACTTCTTAATATACATCCACAACCGATCTATAATAATTACACTTCTTAATATACATCCACAAATGTTCTATAATAATTATACTTCTTAATATACATCCACAACCGTTCTATAATGATTACACTTTGTGTTTCTTACTGTCTCCAAACAGCTAGTTTGTATTTTTTTAGCAAGTTGTGGCTAAATTGTGTTAGCTGCTAATCACTAGTTAGCTGGCTAGCTAGCTAGATCAAAAATGTACTGAGTCAGTGCAAACATAGTTAGCTAAGACAGCTGTTTGTGGAACAGTATCTTCTTAATCAAAGCGGGAAAAAAGGCAAAGCATGAATATGTTAGCTACATGAAGTAGCTAAGAGAAAACATTTGAATGTAGCCAAAGATTATAGGGCCCCCTAGGAAACACTGACCAAAACTTTGGTCCTACCCTGTCACAATAACTCCTCCCTGGCCTTTTCATTAGTTGTCATGTCAAACAGCACTGTATTCAAATGGCCCGCTATTATATTCTAACTATAGCATTTGAATAATCATTATAGTTCCATGATTCTAACAGTTCACTAAGGTGTTTTAATATAAATCGCAAGTCAAATTGCAATTGGAATATTTGGTTAAAAATAAGGCCTAGATGTTTTACTCTTATCGTGCAGCCCTACGTGGCAGTCTGGAAATGAGTGCAGGAAATGCAAAAATGTATGAAAATGCTGAAAATAATTTTAGCTTGAAGTTTCATTGAACAGTATAAAACAATCAGAATGGGGGAAAGTCCCACTGAAATCACTCAGAATGTATGTCGTGCACTACTCATAAAGAACATGTATTATTCAAAAACATAAAATACTGTCATACCATCAAAAATATGAAAAATATTGTGATATTATATTTTGACCATATCGCCAGGACCTATTCTGCCATAGAACCTCATTTCGGAATATGTATGTGAGAGGGTCAGAATGTTGACTTGAGTGCACCTTTACCCTACACCTCCATGTGTGTCTATGTTAGTGCATCTATGTTAGTACATCCTGTTAGAGAAACAGACTGTATGTATATGTTTCACTGAATACACAAAGCTGTAGCCTTAATGTTTATACTGTTGCTTGGGAGTGCATACTGTATGCGTGTGCATACATACGTGTGTTTACATATCTGTGAAGCATCGATAGACAGAACAGGATGGATAGATGTCTATGCTATAGGTAACTCATCAGGCAGGCAATAAAATCAGTTTTAAAAACAGATAAAACAACACATCAAGGAACAACGTGGACTGTGAAGAGACACACACACACACTATTTTTAATATTGTTTCTTGTTCTTTTTTAAATTGGCCGTATGGTTTTTTAGTCATAGTGTTCTTGGTGTACATTTGTGCTGCTGTTCCTGCCCATTAGTGTGGAGTATTTTGTCATGTTCTATGTTTTGTGTGGACCCAGGAAGAATATCTGCTGCTTCTTCAATAGCTAATGGGGATCCAAATAAAATCATAGAAATGATAAATCATATGCGGTGTGTTACTGCTGTTGCCTGTGGCTTGCCTCTCTCACACAGACTCCGATGTGACCTCCATGTTAAAGATGCAGTGTGTATAAATTTGCTTAAGTATGAGGCCCCAGTTTTGTGGCCGGTGCTGTAATTGATATGCCACAAGCAATAAATCAGTGTTGGCGCTGTGGCTCAGGGGCCATTATCCGAGGAGGCAGGTTGAGCCGAGCCCAGCCGAGCCGTCCGTCCGTCCGTCCACAACATAACCTGCCTCAGTCTTCCTCTGCTAACCACTCTGCTCTGCTCTCTGCAGCCAAACCCATTGATTCATTTATTCTGCCTTGCATTTCCTCTGCCATGGACAGCCCTGTGAGTTCAGGTGCATTTCTGACTGACTGGCTGGCTGGCTGACTAAATAACTGACTGACTGGCTGACTGGCTAAGAGCAGCCATCATCAACATCCTTCGTCTCTCGGGGATGGAAAAGGAATTGTTTTGCCATAAAGAGTAACGACCACTCAGTTCCTATGCTGTTTTCTCCTTTTCCATCCCTCTTCCACTCAACTTCTCTCTCTTCCGTCCTTTCTTCTATCTCTGTCTCTCATCCAGACCCTCTTGTTTCTCTTACAACATCTTAATAGTAACATTCCTGTCGTTAATCGAATTCATATTCTAGATAGCTGATCTCTTTGCGAGACATGAAACAGTTGCTTTTCACTCAATGTTTTCCATTGTTTTTTGTCCCAATTCAGTTAAAGCACTGACATATTCAGTTTTCAGATTCAATCACGGTTCAGGGACAATGTCAAATGAGTTTAAGTGTGGCATTTTCATTGTTTATTTTTTTGTCACAGTGACAGAACGTTGTCATAGTTGTGCACCTGATAGATTGACCTGTGATATATATAATATCATTTTGATGTCTCCATTTACAGAGAAATATCTCAGACTAGTGCACTCGATCCATTGCCTCTGTGTGTTGAGTCACAGATCTGTGATTATAATGGGTACGCATTCATGCTTGTGTGTGTGAATATGAGTGTATGCGTGTGTGATCTGAAGCCTTTCATTGCTCTAATTTACATCAGTGAGTGTGGCATGGCGTGGTGAATGAGTTGAGAGTTGAGACCATGGTGGGTTTTGTGACTCAAACACCAACGGCAGCCATCACACAGCGTGCCCATTGTCTTGATGGGCTGGAGAACAGTGGGTTCATATAGCAGATCATGATGGCTGATGTAAGACAGGGACTGGGAGTTGAAAGCAGTCATTAACTGTCTGTCTGGGCCTGGAGTGTGAGAGAGAGGCTGAAGGATGAAAGAGAGGGTTGAGAGAGAGGGAACGTAACAGGGTCTCCTAAAGCAGCTCCTTGAGGTCTGAGTGGTGCGGTCAACCTCTTTGTTTTGTTCTTCATAGCTAAGCTACTGGTCATTTAACAAAGTTACTGGAATTAATGTAGGTAATTAAAAGGTCATTTATGGCAATCTATGGTAACTTTGGTAATTTATACTTGAATAACTTTAAAAAAATATATATATATATTCATATATATTATTCATTTATTATATCTGTGTTCATATTGTGCATGAGTTTCTAGTGGATAGACCATATGGTTCAAGAGAAAATAGTTAACTTCATGAAAAAAGCAACTAATCAGCAATGGCATTACTTCTATCAAGTCAGCAACTCTTCCAACTACAGTAGTCACTCTTTTCACAACTGCCACCAGTTGGGCACCAAAACATTTACAACAAAGACATATTGACATAGTAAAATAAATAAAAGTGTATAAAAAAATAATAAAGATATTTAATGTGGGAAACCTCATATTAAACATCAATGGTATTCTTTAAGTTGATGGTTTATATTTAAGATAATGTTTTACAGTTTTGTCATTCTATTTTATATTGTAAAATCATCATATTTTATTATTTGATATATTTTACATCCGATAAGGCTACAGAGGGCCAGAGATAATTACAGACACCTGTGAAAATCTGAAGTACCCAAAAAGGCCACTAGTCATGTGATAAAATAAAAAAAAAACATGAAAGTTACCAGAATTCTGGTAGTTTACTGGAAAACTTAAAGTTACCAGTAATATACTCTCCCTTTGCAACCCTAGTTCTTCATTTCCAATGTAATATTTCATTTCTCATCCTGATCCTATTATAGTGTTAGCTTCATCTATTACACAGTAGCGCAATAGAAAACATGAACGTGTATTCTTACAAAGTCGGCCCCCAAAGTCGGCCCCCTCTATATTCAGGCCATACTGACAGCATTGAGAATTCTCTATGTTTGAGTATAAAGGCACTTTACCTTTACCTAAGTCATTCTTTATTGTGATTGGGTGAACTTTCCTATCCCAGTAGCCAGTAGTGGATGTCTTTCTAGCTGTATCTTGCAATTGCTGTGTCCGCCTGCTCCAGTGCTGCAGGTGATGATGATGATGAAGTCAGTGTGTGTAGAATAGAAATGAGCACACACCATGGTCTGTCAAATTCAATCAAAGTTTATTGGTCACGTGCACGCGGTACAGTGAAATGCTTAATGCTTAATGTAGCCTAATGCTCTGTGTTGAGTTAGTGATAGCTCTGACTGGCAGCCTGACATGCTCATTAAATGTTGTATAGGATTCCCCTTAAAGCCCTACTGTAATTAATGAATGTTTATGTGTTATGACTAGTTTTTGCCCTCACCGCTCTGTGTGGCTGGCAGAGCTTTTAAAACCCTAGCCAATCGATATGGAGAGAGCGTTCCCTGGTCCTGTCTCCTAATGTGTTTTTTTTCCTTCTGTTCGCAGGGCTGGCGGCCGAGGCTCTGGGGACGATGTTATAGACGACAGAGCAGAGACACAGAGCCCAGAGGACGCCAGGCCAGAGCTACACCACCATCCCTTCCTTCCTTCAGCCGGGTGTAGGACAGCCACAGCTTCAGTAGAGGAAGAAGAACGCACACACACTCAGGAACCTCTCCTCACCTACCAAAGCCCAACATGATCTGCCACCCCACCCCAGCCCTGGGAGGCCCTCTCCTACCCTTCCTCCTCCTGTTGTCGGGGGTGTTAGCCACCATTCCCAGCGACCTCAGGACATTCTCCCCTCCAGAGGGGGGGCTCACACACCTGGTGGTCCACAACAAGACAGGTGAGGTGTACCTGGGAGCCGTCAACTGGATCTTCAAGCTGTCCAGCAACTTGACCAAGCTCCGCAACCACGTGACAGGCCCTGTGGTGGACAATGAGAAGTGTTACCCCCCTCCTGGTGTCCAGTCCTGCCCCCATGAACTGGCCCAGACCAGTAACGTCAACAAGCTGCTGCTGCTGGACTACGGTCAGAACCGCCTGATCGCCTGTGGCAGCACCTCCCAAGGCATCTGCCAGTTCCTTCGGTTGGACGACCTGTTCAAGCTGGGCGAGCCGCACCACCGTAAGGAGCACTACCTGTCCAGCGTGGCCGAGGCTGGCACCATGTCTGGGGTAGTCATCGGTGGAGACGCGGCCGGGGGCGGGGGAGGGGCTGGCAAGCTGTTTGTGGGCACACCCATCGACGGCAAGTCAGAGTACTTCCCCACGCTCTCCAGCCGCAAGCTGATGGCCAACGAGGAGAATGCCGACATGTTCAGCTTCGTCTATCAGGACGAGTTTGTCTCCTCGCAGCTCAAGATCCCCTCGGACACGCTCTCCAAGTTCCCCGCCTTCGACATCTACTACATCTATGGCTTCAGCAGCGAACAGTTTGTCTACTATCTGACCCTACAGCTGGATACCCAGCTCACCTCGCCCGACGCTAGCGGGGAGCAGTTCTTCACCTCTAAGATCGTCCGTCTCTGCGTGGACGACCCTAAGTTCTACTCTTACGTGGAGTTCCCCATCGGCTGCACCAAGGACGGGGTGGAGTACCGCCTGGTGCAGGACGCCTACCTCAGCCGACCCGGGACCAAGCTGGCGCACTCGCTGGGCATCTCAGAGCACGAGGAGGTGCTGTTCACGGTGTTCGCCCAGGGCCAGAAGAACCGGGCCAAGCCCCCCAAGGAATCAGCCCTGTGCCTGTTCACCCTGCGCCGCATCAAGGAGAAGATCAAGGAGCGTATCCAGTCCTGCTACAGAGGAGAGGGGAAACTGTCATTGCCCTGGCTGCTCAACAAGGAACTAGCCTGCATCAACTCAGTACGTCCAACTTTCACTGTGTGTGAATGAATGATAGTTATCGTGATGATGAAGTGGGTGTATTTTGGTAAAGCACCTCTTTCTGGGTGATGCTTCCGTTTCTATCTTCCTAAATCCAGTGTGTGTGAGAGAGAGGCTCCTTCTGGTCTGTCCCTGGGGACTGGAGCATATGTGCTGCAGGCAGGGAGGTGGAGGGTAGGGAGTAGAGAGTAGAGAGAGCAGACATTCAGCCCTCCTGAGAGCTGCCGTCTGTGGGGGCCTACTCATCCCAGCTAGATCTCAATTAGACACACTCACTGACTCACACATCCACAACATTGGAGTTAGAACTCTATCCAAATAACTCAAGTCAATCAACTGAGTCACAGCGGAAGCAGCTAACCTCATAGGCCTTTTCAGATCGCAGACATATCTGTGGAGATGTCTGTTTTTTTTCTTCCTCTGACCCTCCCTATATCCGCCCTTTCCTCCCCCTCTCTCTCCTCTCCCAGCATCCCACTCTATCCTCTCTCTCCTCCTGTCTCTTTATGGATGCGAATGCAGCCCTCTCCCCTGTCCACCTTAGCTGTGTGTTGCCACATCATTAGGCCGGTGTGTGGGATGTGCGGGCCGTCACTCTGTTTGCTGGGAGTCTTCCAGTTCTTCTGGCTCTAATTGATTTATATAGTCCTGAGGCTGTCGTCTGTGGCCTAGCATGTCACCCCTGTCCCCACGGGACTCCTGGCCTGGAGGCTGCAGGCGCTGGGGTTGGAGCCGGGGCTGGGGCAGAGGGAAGGTCGGCACAGGGAGGGGGAGTGTGAGCATGCATGTTTGATGCCCTAATCACCCAGGCTAGGCATAAAGGCAGGCAGGCTTCCTCTCCTCCTCTCACAGGCCAGGGGAAATACGCAGAACACAGGAATCTCCTGAGAGCTCCCGTGGCTTGAACATCTATTGAACATGGGTCACTTTGATAATGTTTACATATAGAACACATCATTCATTATATGTACAGTATAAATACAGTATACATTATTTTTCCAGTCTATGACATTGCTCGTTCTGATATTTCTTAATTTCTTAATTTTTATTATATGTCTATTTTTTATTGCTAGGTATTACTGCACTGTTAGAAACATAAGCATTTCGCTGCATCTGCGATAACATCTGCAAATTTGTGTACGCAACCAATACAATTTAATTTAATTTAATTTGATTTGGTAGTGTCAGTCTGCCATTTCTCATGTTGCAATCCTATATAGTCTCCCTAATATGTTTTCCTCTGCTAGGGCCAGGCTAGGGCCAGACTAGGGCCAGGCTAGGGCCAGGCTAGGGCCAGGCTAGGGCCAGGCTAGGGCCAGGCTAGGGCCAGGCTAGCAATGTACAAGGACAGATAGATGTGAGGTTAAATGATTGGTGTGAGATAGAAGTATTTTTCTAAAGCAGGGTTTAACAGTGCCTTGAAGCAGCTCTCGTCTCCCTGGGCCTGGCTCTGTGTCGTGGACATGGGTGGGGTATTCTCTCTCTGTATCTTTCTTTTTCTCTCTCGCTCTCTCTCTCTCTCTCCCTCCCCCACCCCCTCTCTTTCTCCCTCTCTCTCTCTAGCCTACCACGGCCGTGGAGAGGAGAAGAGAGCGGAGTAGTGGGGGCGTCTTCTCTCTGTGATTGGTGCTTGGCAGACAGTGAGCAGACAGCTCTCTAGCGTGTATTAATGGTAATAACCGTGGCTATTCTAATGGCAGGCCGGGGGCAATCTACTGAGGTAACGACGGCAGCATGCCTGACTGGCGCAGATGAAAGGATTACGCTCCCTCCCTTTCTCCCTCCCTCCGACGAGGCTCCTCCATCGACACACACACTGCCGACGTCCCTTCGTCCAGCTCGTACATTATTCACCTGGACTGCGTCTGAAATGGCACCCTATTTCCTTTGATGTGCATAAGTAGTCGTCAAAAGTAGTGCACTATGTAAGGAATAGGTTGCAATTTAAGAGGTAGCCCTGTCCTCACCTTCTGTCATTCAATTGTGCTCGATAACAATCCCCCTCAAATCAGAAGCCCCTCGGCCTCACTAACACCACATACACACAATTCATGTCACCTTCTCTCCAAAACCACAGTGGCTTAAAGCATGCACAGGATGCGCCAACACAGCGCTGGAATATCTATTGGAACAAATGCAATAGAAACAGGGACAGATGGAGAGAGGGAGACAGGGTGAGAGGGAGGGAGAGGGAGAGAGTGGGAGAGATGCACACAGAGGCATATGACAGACAGACGGACAGACAGACAGACAGACAGACAGACAGACAGACAGACAGACAGACAGACAGACAGGCAGGCAGACAGACAGGCAGGCAGGCAGGCAGGCAGGCAGGCAGGCAGGCAGGCAGGCAGGCAGGCAGGCAGGCAGGCAGGCAGAGTAAGGCTGGTCAGACTGTACACTTGATGTCTCTCTTCTGCCCACCATGACTGAGTCACTATATAAGACTATGCATGATATGTAAATGAGATACATTACATGATTGTCCTTTATTACCATCTGCTCTGGTGCTTGTGATTGATCAAGGGTGTGTCATGGGGATATAACGATGATTTTATACAGCCAGACAGCCTCTCCAGGTCGTTAGCATGACCTTGGACTGTATTACTGTATTGATGATCAGAGCTCAGAGATGATTTTACACAAAGACATTTACACCCATAATGAGGGTCTTGACCACCATTTTAACTATCTGTCATAGATTCCGACATGTTTTGTCACTTCCAGTTGGAACATATCGCTGATAGATTCATAATGAAGTCAGCTGACAAGCTGCAGTTCAAGCACATAGTTTCAGCCTGTAGATCAGTACACTGACAGACAGATGACTGGAGTGTTAGGTTGCTGCCTGCTTGTCATGCGCTGCAATGACAGCCGTAATATTGTCTCTACTAATGACAGCTTGATATGGGCATCATGGCCGTCGCCATCTTGAAGGGAGCTATTCCAAAATGGCTCCAAGTGGCCGGCTGCTGATTTTATTAGCTCACTCAAACTCCTCCTCCTTTCCAGTTTACAGCCAGTCCATTGTAATGAAGTACTTAAAGTCCGAAAGTTACGGGTCACCTTTCTTGCCAGCTGCGGGCTCATTTGCAAAGCTGTGTATTGTGTCCATAAAGACAACAGTTTTAGCATTGCTAATGAGCCTTTCAGCATGTCCTCAAAATACATAAAATAGCAAAATAGCAGCGGCAATGAACTCACCAGAGCCACCACCAGTAAAGCCTGCATTCTTTGGTGATGTGTGGAGCTGTGTCACGTCTTCTAGGGCTGTGAAGGAGAAGCATTGGGATGCATAACAGCATTCCTTTGCTCTGTGTATAAACAAGACTCCCACCAAATGTGTGTTCATTGTCTGGGCCACTGAAGTATAGTAAGAACTGGAGACTGCGGTCAACATGTCTGCCCGTTGTTTTCAAGGTAATCTACTAACGTTCACACACGCCGATTCATGAACCGTCTATATCCGGGTTGGATCCGGTTTATACGGACCAACATCACGTGTGCACCAGCACTTAGTGAGCACAGGGAGCAGCGCGTGCAGCGACAACGCCATCACGTCATCAGAAAACATGGCAGACATTGGATGAATATAAAATGTTGATATCTTCGAGTGTAGGACAGCCACAGGTGAGTGATGGCGAAAGAATCTGCCCCAGTGACAAATTATTTGAATAATTGAATGGATGTTTTGTGCACAAAGGTGATGATTAAAGTGTCTTATAAGAAATGTTGTACTCTGACTTCTCTATGTGGCCGTCTATAGAAACTGTCTTTCTGGGCCAGGTGCAGTTAAACTGCAGTACCGAAGCAAAACTGTAGGAGCAGTCGAAACCGTACTTCTAGACCGAAACCCTGGCCCCTTGGTCTGGGCCAGGGAGAACATTTGAGGGAAAATAGCATCCAATAAGAAACAGAGAAGGGATGAGAGAAAGCCCAGGCCCATTCCTCTCTCCTCACACTGAGTGCATAATTGTGTTTATTATTATGTATCAACGCTGATCACTTTGGTCGGGGATTGCAGGGCGGATGACTTGTTATTCTCTTTGACACTGTCTGATAGTTCAAAGACTTTCCTCTGTGCCAAAGCTGCTCTATTGTTTTCAGGTCTATTGTCTCGCCCTAAACCTCATCATGGTTGGTATTTCTCCAGTGCATCCCACATCCCCCATGGCATGGATAGTGTTATACAGTGCCTTCAGAAAGTATTCACACCCCTTGACTTTTTCAAAATTGTGTTGTTACAGCCTGAATTTAAAATGGATTTAATTAAGTTGTTTTGTCACTGGCCTACACATAATACCCCATATTGTCAAAAGAGGAAATATGTTTTTCAACATTTTTACTAATTAATAAAAAATGAAAAGCTGAAATATCTTGAGTCTATAAATATTCAACCCCTTTGTTATGTCAAGCCTAACTAAGTTCAGGAGGAAAAATGTGTTAACAAGTCACATAATAAGTTGCATGGACTCACTCTGTGTGCAATAATAGTGTTTAACATGATTTTTGAATGACTACCTCATCTCTGTACCCCACACATACAATTATCTGTAAGGTCCCTCAGCTGAGCAGTGAATTTCAAACATCGATTCAACCACAAAGACCAGGGAGGTTTTCCAATGCCTCGAAAAGAAGGGCACCTATTGGTAGATGGGGTGAAAGAAAAGCAGACATTCAATATCCCTTTGATCATGGTGAAGTTATTAATGACACTTTTGATGGTGTATCAATACACCCAGTCATTACAAAGATACAGGCGTGCATCCTAACTCTGGTCAGGGATTTCACCATGAGGCCAATTGTGACTTTAAAACAGTTACGGAGTTTATTGGCTGTGATAGGAGAAAACAGAGGATGAATCAACAACATGTAGTTACTCCACAATACTAATCTAATTGACAGAGTGAAAAGAAGGAAGCCTGTACAGAATAAAAATATTCCAAAACATGCATGCTTGTTTGCAACAAGGCACTAAAGTAATACTGCAAAAAATGTGTCAAAGTAATTAACTTTGTTCTGAATACAAGATTACCACTCTTCATATTTTCAAGCATGGTGGTGGCTGCATCATGTTATGGGTATGCTTGTCATCGGCAAGGACTAGGGAGTTTTTCAGGATAAAGAATAAATGAATAGAGCTAAGCACAGGCAAAATCCTAGAGGACAGCCTGATTCAGTCTGCTTTCCACCAGACACTGGGAGATTAATTCAACTTTCAGCAGGACAATAACCTAAAACACAAGGCCAAATCTACTCTGGAGTTGCTTACCAAGAAGACAGTGAATGTTCCGGAGTGGCAGTTTTGAATGAAATCTACTAGAGAATATATGGCAAGACTCGAAAATGGTTGTCTAGTAATGATCAACAACCAATTTGACAAAGCTTGAAGAACGCTGAAAATAATAATGAGCGAATATTGTACAATCCAGGTGTGCAAAACAATTAGATTCTTACCCAGAAAAACTCACAGCCGTAATCGCTGCCGAAGGTGATTCTAACATGTATTTACTCAGCGGTGTGAATACTTATGTAAATTACATATTTCTGTATTTCATTTTCAGTTCATTTGCAAACATTTCTAACAGCATGTTCTCACTTTGTCGTTATGTGTAGATGGGTGAAAACAATGAATATTTAGTCCATTTAGAATTCAGGCTGTAACACAACTAAATGTGGAATAAATCAAGTGGTATGTATACTTTCTGAAGGCACTGTATGTTCTCAGTTCAAGCGCCCCTGTCTTTAGCATGCCAGCCAACCATAACCCCCACCCCAGTGCCAGGGTTAGGCAGCCTTACCATGGCATCCAAGGAAAGGCCAACCACGAGGGTGTCTTGGGATGCTCTCTCCCTCCCAGTCCCAGGCCATCCGACTATACAGGCACAAAGATAAATCAGGCCATCAGGAGAGGATAAATCTGTATGCAAAGACACATTGCTCCTCTGCTACAGGGCTGCTGTGCTAACTGGGAGAGATGAGTGCTAGCATCACTCATCCCAGTAAATCAAATCAAATTGTATTATCACATGCTTCATAAACAGGTGTAGACTTACAGTGAAATGCTTCCTTTCCAACAATGCAGAGATTTTTTTTGAAATAATAGAAAAAATAATAACACCAGGAATAAATACACAAGGAGTAACAATAACTTGGCGATATACACAAGGAAGCAGTACCGGCGGCCCGCCCATTATGGCGTTAGGGGCGGCCACATGTGATTGGTAAAAAAAAAAAAGAGTACAAAACTTGTGATTGGTCAACAACAACAAAAAGTTATATATATTATATCATTCATGGACTATGTTTTACATGCTTATAAAAGTGTGGTACATTTTCTTGTTTCAAAAATATGTTGTTCAAAACGAGCTGTTCAGTTACCTACTACTCTGCCCCTCAGTGACTGCCAGCAGCAGCAGCAGCTCTGCCCCCGTGGGTGCATAGGCCATTCGAACATTGCTTGGATTGTTTTGCCAGCTATTTTCTGAGGGGAAACTGCAGCATAAATTCTAACAGCACAAAGTAAATGGACCATCCTGGGGTGCTCAAATGTGCATTCAGGCAGAACTTCTGGGTCTGGTCCTGTCTCCCTCCCCCAATGAGTCTCTTGTTCCAGAAGGTTTACTTCTGCACATGAGACTAGATCTGCTCTATCAGGTATAGATGGCGCTAAAGCAAAAAGCTAATTGTAATGAACTTATAAACAATCATAACAATCACGGGAGACTGGGACCTGATAAACCGGACAACTACATCCAACAAGAGTCGGACAGCGGGATACACTAGCTAGGACCTTCGAAAAAAATTAAGCATGGCCAATTTTGTTTCCCCCCATGTTGTTCACCAGGTTCTACTGTTGACAGAGTGACATGTTGTGTGGACTAAACACATAAAACCAGGTGTATCACAAAGCATGATCAAATTAATTAGCCAGATTCAGTAATTTTGATATAGTTTTTGGGTCGAAGTTTTGGGTCAAATCTAACTTTGATAAGCAGGTAGCTTGCTAGCTAGTTAGCTTCCATGCCAATTTCATGTCTTTCTAAACTAATATCTGACTAACTCGGAAATATGAAGTTCTTTCAGAGGGAAAGTTAACTGGCTAGCACATTATGCTTTGTGACATTATGTTAGTTAATTATCCCTAGTTAGATAATGTGTTTTCACTTATTGCGTCTGCATGATGGTTTAGAAGCCCTTTCTTCTTTAAGGTTGCTGCCCCAGTCATCGCCAAGCCTATCTCTGACCTTTTTAACCTGTCTCTCCTTTCTGGGGAGGTTCCCATTGCTTGGAAGGCAGCCACGGTGCGTCCTTTATTTAAAGGGGAGATCAAGCTGATCCTAACTGTTATAGACCAATTTCTATTTTTAGCCCTGTTAATCAAAAGTGTTGGAAAAACGTATCAATAATCAACTGACTGGCTTTCTTGATGCCTATAGTATTCTCTTGGGTATGCAATCTGGTTTCCGCTCAGGTTATGGATGTGTCACTGCAACCTTAAAGGTCCTAAATGATGTCACCATTGCCCTTGATTCTAAGCAATGTTGTGCTGCTTTTTTTATTGACTTGGCCAAAGCTTTTGATACGGTAGACCATTCCATTCTTGTGGGACGGCTAAGGAGTATTGGTGTCTCTGAGGGGTCTTTGGCCTGGTTTGCTAACTACCGCTCTCAAAGAGTGCAGTGTATAAAGTCAGAACATCTGCTGCCTAAGCCACTTCCTGTCACCAAGGGAGTACCCCAAGGCTCAATCCTAGGCCCCACGCTATTCTCAATTTACATCAACAACATAGCTCAGGCAGTAGGAAGCTCTCTCATCCATTCATATGCAGAAGATACAGGCTTATACTCAGATGGCCCCTCCCCGTATTTTGTGTTAAACGCTCTACAACAAAGCTTTCGTAGTGTCCAATAAGTTTTCTCCGCCCTTAACCTTGTTCTGAACACCTCCAAAACAAAGGTCATGTGGTTTGGTAAGAAGAATGCCCCTCTCCCCAACGGTGTGATTACTACCTATGAGGGTTTAGAGCTTGAGGTAGTCGCCTCATACAAATACTTGGGAGTATGGCTAGAAGGTACACTGTCCTTCTCAGCACATATCAAAGCTGCAGGCTAAGGTTAAATCTACACTCGTCATTTCTCCCCTTTCACCACAGCTGTCAAACTAACCCTGATTCAGATGACCATCCTATCCATGCTAGATTACAGAGACGTAATCTATAGATCAGCAGGTAAGGGTGCTCTCGAGCGGCTAGATGTTCTTTACCATTCGGCCATCAGATTTTCCACCAATGCTCCTTATAGGACACATCACTCCACTCTATACTCCTCTGTAAACTGGTCATCTCTTTATACCCGTCGCAAGACCCACTGGTTGATGCTTATTTATAAAACCCTCTTAGGCCTCACTCCCCCCTCCCCCCTATCTGAGATATCTACTGCAGCCATCATCCGCCACATACAACACCCGTTCTGCCAGTCACATTCCGTTAAAGATCCCCAAAGCACACACATCCCTGGGTCGCTCCTCTTTTCAGTTCGCTGCAGCTAGCGACTGGAATGAGCTGCAAAAAACAAAACTTTTATCTCCATCTCTTAATTCAAAGACTCAATCATGGACACTCTTACTGACAGTTGTGGCTGTTTCGTGTGATGTATTGTTGTCTCTACCTTCTTTCCCTTTGTGCTGTTGTCTGTGACCAATAATGTTTGTACCATTTTATTTGCTGTTACCATGTTGGGCTGCTGCCATGTTGTGTTGCTACCATGTTGTTGTCATGTTGTGTTGCTACCATTCTGTGTTTTCATGTGTTACTGCCATGCTATGTTGCCATTATATGTTGTAGGTCTCTCTTTATGTAGTGTTGTGGTGTCTCTCTTGTCGTGATGTGTTTTGTCCTATATTTTTTTAGATATATTTTTTTATCCTACCCCCGTCCCCACAAGAGGTCATTTGCCTTCTGGTAGGCCGTCATTGTAAATAAGAATTTGTTCTTAACCCCTGTGCGGCACGGGACGGACATCCAGCGAAAAATCATATCGCCATTAGCATAACAACATTTTATAAAACATTTTTTTCATTTTTTTTCTTCAAATTATATCGTTTTATAGATACACCTCTCCTGAATCGAACCACGTTGTCCGATTTCAAAAAGGCTTTACAGCAAAAGCAAAACATTAGATTATGTTAGAGGAGTATATCGTAAAAGTAGCCACATAGCCATTTTCCGACCAGCCACATGCATCACAAATAACCAAAAAACAGCTAAATGCAGCACTAACCTTTGACAATCTTCATCAGATGACACACCTAGGACATCATGTTACACAATACATGCATTCTTTTGTTCGATAAAGTTCATATTTATGTATAAAAACAGCATTTTACATCGGTGTGTAACGTTGACTATTTTCCCTCAAATGCATCCGATGAAACAGCGCTACAATTTACTAAATTACTATTCGAAAACATTTTAAAAATGGAATATTGTCATTCTAAGATTTATAGATGAATATCTCTTGAAAGCACCTGTAATGCCAGATTTAAAAATAACTTTACTGGGTAATCATACTTTGCGATGAAAGGGGATGCGATACTCTGAAAAATAGGCTAACGTTACAGGTCAGCACCATCTTGGAACAATCGCATATCACATCTAGTCTTGTATACTATTGTCAATAATCCCTTACCTTTGGTTGTCTTCATCAGAAAGCACTTCCAGGAATCCCAGGTCCACAACAAATGTATTTTCGTTCGAAAAAATTACTCCTTTATGTTCCAAGAGCTTGTTCTTGTTAGCGCGTCTGAAGGCTGATCCAAATGCTCCGTCGGCCGCGGGACAGCTATTTCGAGAAAATGCATTTTTTTCCATTTAGGTTCGTTCAAACATGTCAAACGTTGTATAACATAAATCTTCAGGGCCTTTTTCAACAAGAGAGCCAATAAGATTCAAGGAGGATGATTGCATTGTCTTTCAAAACGTTTTGAAAGGGGAGGGAAGCCAGGGCCGCCGGCGTCATAATGGTGATGGCCCTCCTCATGTGACCAATTTCAACAGCGTCTCATTCATTCAGTTTTAACGGTAGGAGACTCAAACCACTTTGTAAAGACTGGGGACATCTAGTGGAAGCAATAGGAAGTGCTCAATGAACCATAGCTCACGGTGTGATTAATAGGCAACGTGATGAAGTTGAGTTCGCAATTCAGAATTCCACTTCCTGTTTCGATCTGTCTCGGGGTTTTGACTGCCATATGAGTTCTGTTATACTCACAGACACCATTCAAACAGTTGTAGAAACTTTAGGGTGTTTTCTATCCACAAGTATTAATTATATGCATATCCTAGCTTCTGAGTTTGAGTAGTAGGCCGTTTAAAATGGGCACAATTTTTTTTCAAAATGCGCTGTGGCGCCCCCTATCCTAGGCGACCGTCAAGAGGTTAACTGACTTGCCTAGTTAAATAAAGTGGTGTCTTCTAGTAACCACAGCCACAAAGTCAAAATAGCTATATCGTAAAAAATTCATGAAAAGAAACATTTGCTTTTTGGTCTTCATATAAGGTTAGGGTTAGGCTTAAGGTTAGCAGTGTGGTTAATGTTAGGGTTAAGGTTATGTTTAAAATCACATTTTAAGAAGGGAAATTGTAGAAAGTCTTTAAGACTTTGTAGCTGTGGTAACTAGTGACGATCGTTCTCTGGTGCACTCGTTTGTTTGTGAGCTGGCTGCTTGCTCTAAATCAGGGGTCACCAACCTTTTTGAAACTGAGAGCTACTTCATGGGTACTGAGTCATACGAAGGGCTACCAGTTTGATACGCTCTTCTGAAATAACAAATTTGCTCAGTTTGCCTTTAGTTATACGTTATTAATAATGATTAATGATACTCATCTATGTGAAGACACTGATCACGTTAATAATTTCTCACAATAATTATCAACAATGACAATAAGGTGGGAAACAGATCAATATTCAGCACTTTAATGTCAGTAATTGTTACATTTTCAGATGATCACTTACATCACTAGATTTCATAGGAAAAATGTCCCATTTTCACTAGCCACTGACAAACCCTTTTAACAAATCATGAACTATGTTGCACTATGTTTCAAAAAGTTTTATCAATTATGTAATGTTAGAAAAATCTACTTATTTTTAAATAAATCTTGTCACATTTTGAACTAATGACCAAATCTGCTGCATTTTTTAACACACTTTTAAATTGAACACAATTCTTCAATATTTTTAATTCAACTTCGCCATGGCACTGCCATGTTGCCGCTGACAAGATCTGGTATCTGTTTCTTTGTTTGTGGGACTGGCATTGCATGCTGTTCACCAGTGTATTGTAATCTGGTGTGTAACTTGACACTGCAATTGTGAGTGAGTCTTTCAGATGTGCATCAGTGAGGCGTGTTCTGTGTTTGTTCTTGATGAAGTTCATGTCAGAAAACGCTGATTCACAGAGATAGGTTGAACCAAACAGGCTAGCAACCTTCATAGCTGCTGTGCATACTCCACTGTACTTCTCTGTGTCAACAAGGCACCAAAAGTTTGGTGCAGCCTGGTAGGCTTTGAGGTGGAGGTCATTTTGCAATGTTATGATTTCAATCTCCACCTGTCCAGCATCCAAGTTGAACGTTGCACTTAGTTGCTCAGCAAAGAATGTTGTGTCCACATTCATGAAAGGATTGGAAATTAACGACAGACATGGCTCAAGCTGATGAAGGTCACAAAACCTATTCTCAAACTCTTGCCCAAGTCTATTTATGACTTCACAGTACTTTTCTGCAACTTTGTCAAATGTCTCAGATGCAGAAGCATTGTCTTTCAGCACCGACTGCACAGAGGGAAAGTGCAGCACCTTTTCTTTCTGTAAATCCACAGAGAAAATGTTCATCTTGGCTTTAAATGCATTTAAACCACTTATCAGATCAACAACAGTCATTTAGTTTCCCAGTAATGTCCTTCAAAAATTCAAGGTCAAGTGTCCACTCTGTGTCCTCTAGCAGTGAGACGTCTTCGCCTTTGGACTGCTTGAACTCTTTGATTTCACCCAAAAGTGACAAAAAACGAAGTAAAACTCGTCCTCTGCTGAGCCATCGGATTTCTGTGTGTAGCAGCAGGTCACCATATTCAGCTGACATCTCCTCCAATAGCACCTTGAAAATCCTGTGCTGTTTTGCTTTGGAGCGGATGTTGTTTATGATTTTTACAACGGGAGTCATCACGTGCTCAAAGCCGATCACTTTTGCACATAACGCCTGCTGGTGAATGATGCAGTGGTAATGCAGACATTTTGGGAAGTCTCGGTCACTTTTACAGTGAGCGATGAAACCTGTATGTCGGCCGATCATAGCAGGAGCCCCGTCTGTAGTCACCGCTACCAGCTTTTCCAATGGTACCTTTTTCTGCACGAAAAACTCCTTCACCGTGTCATAAATGTCAACTCCCCTCGTAGTTGTCTTTAAGGGCAGTAGTGCCAGGAGTTCTTCTCTTGTGGAGAAATCTTCAAACACCATCCGGATAAAAACTAACAGCTGCGCTATACTGCTGCTGTCCACGGACTCGTCGCACTGGATGCTAAACCAGCTGCCAGATCCCAGTCCAGCTGATCGGCACAGTTACCAGACACTCGTCTAACCATCGTAGATGCACCCAGTTGGACGTCGGAGAGAGTGGAGATTAGATCGGTTCCATTTTTCTCGTCTTTAAGTACAGTGTTAGCAATTATCATCATTTCTTATTTGACAACTTCTCCGTCTGAAAATGCCTTCTTCTTCTTGATCAGAAAATGTGTAGCGGTACCACATACCGCTAGCAGCATTTTAGTAAAAAAAAACATTAAACTAGCTGTCTAGTCTGTGTTTTATATTTACGTTTTACATTTACGTAATTTAGCAGACGCTCTTATCCAGAGCGACTTACAAATTGGTGCATTCACCTTATGATATCCAGTGGAACAACCACTTTACAATAGTAAGTCTATAACTTATTTTTTATTTTTTTATTTTGGGGGGGGGGGGGGGTTAGAAGGATTACTTTATCCTATCCCAGGTATTCCTTAAAGAGGTGGGGTTTCAGGTGTCTCCGGAAGGTGGTGATTGACTCCGCTGTCCTGGCGTCGTGAGGGCGCTTGTTCCACCATTGGGGTGCCAGAGCAGCGAACAGTTTTGACTGGGCTGAGCGGGAACTGTGCTTCCGCAGAGGTAGGGGGGCCAGCAGGCCAGAGGTGGATGAACGCAGTGCCCTTGTTTGGGTGTAGGGACTGATCAGAGCCTGAAGGTACGGAGGTGCCGTTCCCCTCACAGCTCCGTAGGCAAGCACCATGGTCTTGTAGCAGATGCAAGCTTCAACTGGAAGCCAGTGGAGTGTGCGGAGGAGCGGGGTGACATGAGAGAACTTGGGAAGGTTGAACACCAGACGGGCTGCAGCGTTCTGGATGAGTTGTAGGGGTTTAATAGCACAGGCAGGGAGCCCCGCCAACAGCGAGTTGCAGTAATCCAGACGGGAGATGACAAGTGCCTGGATTAGGACCTGCGCCGCTTCCTGTGTAAGGCAGGGTCGTACTCTGCGAATGTTGTAGAGCATGAACCTACAGGATCAGGTCACCGCCTTGATGTTAGCGGAGAACGACAGGGTGTTGTCCAGGGTCACGCCAAGGCTCTTAGCACTCTGAGAGGAGGACACAATGGAGTTGTCAACCGTGATGGCGAGATCATGGAACAGGCAGTCCTTCCCCGGGAGGAAGAGCAGCTCCGTCTTGCCGAGGTTCAGCTTGAGGTGGTGATCCGTCATCCACACTGATATGTCTGCCAGACATGCAGAGATGCGATTCGCCACCTGGTTATCAGAAGGGAGAAAGGAGAAGATTAATTGTGTGTCATCTGCACATAGCAATGATAGGAGAGACCATGTGAGGATGTGACAGAGCCAAGTGACTTGGTGTATAGCGAGAATAGGAGAGGGCCTACAACTGAGCCCTGGGGGACACCAGTGGTGAGAGCACGTGGTGCGGAGACGGATTCTCGCCACGCCACCTGGTAGGAGCGACCTGTCAGGTAGGACGCAATCCAAGGGTGAGCCGCGCCGGAGATGCCCAACTCGGAGAGGGTGAAGAGGAGGATCTGATGGTTCACAGTATCAAAGGCAGCAGATAGGTCTAGAAGGATGAGAGCAGAGGAGAGAGAATTAGCTTTAGCAGTGCGGAGAGCCTCCGTGACCCAGAGAAGAGCAGTCTCAGTTGAATGACCAGTCTTGAAACCTGACTGATTTGGATCAAGAAGGTCATTCTGAGAGAGATAGCAAGAGAGCTCGCCAAGGACGGCACGCTCAAGAGTTTTGGAGAGAAAAGAAAGAAGGGATACTGGTCTGTAGTTGTTGACATCGGAGGGATCGAGTGTAGGTTTTTTGAGAAGGGGTGCAACTCTCGCTCTCTTGAAGACGGAAGGGACGTAGCCAGCGGTCAAGGATGAGTTGATGAGCGAGGTGAGGTAAGGGAGAAGGTCTCCGGAAATGGTCTAGAGAGGAGGGGATAGGGTCAAGCGGGCAGGTTGTTGGGCGGCCGGCCGTCACAAGTCGCAAGATTTTATCTGGAGAGAGAGGGGAGAAAGAGGTCAAAGCATAGGGTAGGGCAATGTGAGCAGGACCAGCCGTGTCGTTTGACGAGGATCGGTTAGCACCAATACTTGGTTACAACAAACTATCAATGGATCATTCGTGTCCGTGTCTAGTTCCTTTCATAACGCAGAAGTAATTAAACGTTGGCTAGCTAACACAAAGTCAGTCCTGCTAGCTACACAAGTGGACTACACATCTCGAATGTTCAGAAAGTTAAGCTTACGTTGCAAAAATCTTATTGACTAAAATGATACAGTACTGCTAGCTGGTAGAGTTGGCTAGCTAGCAGTGGCTGCGTTGTTGACTTTGTTCAAAAATGTAGCTGGCTAGCTAACATCGATAGTTACTCTGTACTACACCTTTATCTTTGATACAAAGACAACTATGTAGCTAGCTAACATTACAATAATCAAATCGTTCCGTTGTAATGTGCTTAGTTTCTACAGTACTGCTAGTTGGTAAAGTTGGCTAGCTAGCAGTGGCTGTGGTGTTGGCTTTGTTTGGAAAACGGCGTCGCTGCGAACGAATACAGCTGGCTAGCTAACCTTGTTAGTTTCTCAAAGCTACACCTTTATCTTTGATACAAAGACAGCAAAGACAACTATGTAGCTAGCTAACATTACACTAATCAAATCGTTCCGTTGTAATGTAATGTAATGAAATGTAATATTACCCGTGGAGCGAAGTTCAGCGAAGTACAGCACGACTACTCATATAATGCAATAAGCATACAACACAATTATATAAGGAATTGGCAACTTGTTCTAATTCTGAGAAATAAGGTAGGCCACTTGATTTCAACATCTGAAAAAAGTGGACAGGCTAGCATGCTGTTCAAACAGTTGGAGACCAACAGAAGGGTGTGTTCATAACACTGTAACTGTTCTGCCTTGTTAGCTAGCAAATAGATCCAAGTTGGCTAAACTTGAAATGTAAAGATTAGCTGGCTACTCGCTAGTACTTGGGCTTGTGCTTGAGAGATTATGAAACCTGTGTTAATTTTCTACAATGCCTGCTACAAGAAGTTAGTTATTATTAGTAAATGTGCGTTATGCGTGGTTAGGCAGACTTGAAAGCCAGATCAGTGATTATTGAAAAAAAGCAGGTTAAACTATTTGGATAAAATTATGAAATAATTAGTGGGTGGCCCGTCAGAGAGTCTAGGAGGGAGGTGTTCAGTCCCAGGGTCCTGAGCTTAGTGATGAGCTTGGAGGGAAATATGGTGTTGAACGCTGAGCTATAGTCAATGAACAGCCATTCTCACGTAGGTATTCCTCTTGTCCAGGTGGGAAAGGGCAGTCTGGAGTGCAATAGATATCGCGTCATCTGTTGGGGTGGTATATGAATTGGAGTGGATCCAGGATGTCTGGGATGATGGTGTTGATTTGTGCCATGACCAGGCTTTCAAAGCATTTCATGGCAACAGATGTGAGTGCTACGGTGTGATAGTCGTTTAGACAGGTTACGTTCTTCTGCACAGGGATTATGGTGGTTGGCTTGAAACATGTAGGTATTACAGACTGGGTCAGGGAGAGGTTGAACATGTCAATGAAGACACTTGCCAGCTGGTCAGCACATGCTCTGAGTACGCGTCCTGATAATCGGTAATTGTGAATGTTAACCTGTTTAAAGGTCTTACATCGGCTACGGAGAGCGAGATCACATAGTCGTCCATAACAGCTGGTGCTCTCATGCATGGTTCAGTGTTGCTTGCCTCGATGTTAGCATAGAAGGAATTTAGCTCATCTGGTAGGCTCTCATCACTGGGCAGATCGCGGTTGTGTAAAGATCCTCTCATCAGGACAAATGTTATTCAAATGAAGCCTGCTTGACTGGCTGCATGGCTGGCAGTGCTAGACATGTGTGCACTGAGATGAAACCGTGCACAATCTATCCCGCACAAGAGATGTAATTTCAAATCAATAACTCAGCTAGTTAACTGGGTCTTAGTGAAAATGACCTTCCACTCTCAACCTTTCACCGTCTGCAAACTGTGTGTAGGTTGCAAATCTCCTAACGAGCCAAGGCTTTAAGTGCACCCGATCTAATTGTGTGTAATTATTTATTGATGTGTGTGTGTGTGTGTGTGGAGTGTGTAGGGAGTGTGGGTGGGTGGGGGGGGATGTTATCACTTAGAGCTATGGAGCTATTTACCAGCTGTGATGGTGAGTACAGCTGTATTTGTTGTTTCCTGTGGCGCTGTGCGATGAGATGGATCAAGAAAACATTAGGCTATTTCATATAAAGCAGCAGCAAAGAGAGTCGGCGCCAGGCAATGGGCCGCTCCGCTCCGAGAGGACTATTCCCTGGGACACGGCTGGGAATATACAGTCCACTAGCATCACAATCTCAGCCTCTCTCCCAATTCTTTCTGCTTCCCGCAAAACGAAGCCAGTGGTGATGCTTTGGCTTTAAACTGCTGTCATCCACTTTAATGTTATTTTGTCTTGAGTGGCTGGAGCATTCTGAAGAGCTTGCGGCAGCCTCAAATGAAATTCAAAACCCATCTTGTGTAGGCTTGTAGGCTGTGGCATCCATCTCCTAGGGACAGTGAAGACTGAGCACATCTCTCCCCACATCTGGAACACATCATGTTGTTGTTTTCAAGTGGTGGATATGGACCATTATTATCCCCTATCATTTTTGTTTTGCCCTTGCTTTGGATCAGCAATCGAGTAGATATTGTTAAAATGGAGAACAGATCACCACAGAAATGATATTAAGTTTTTTCTGTTTTGTCGACCACATCTGTTGATCAGTTCTGATTGAGCATTATGGATTATAATTGTCAGAGATGGAGAGAAACATCTGCAAAGAGAAGGTCTTAACAACCATGTGCAGTAGGGTTGAATGACGGGAACCCGGTTACCAAGATTGACCGGGAATTTTACCGCCCAAACCCACTCCCTTTTCCCTGGATAAATAACTGCTTGAAACCGGTAAATTATAATACATTATTTATGTGAACAGCATGGCGAGAAATTGAACTGTTAAATTCCATGTGATGTCTAAATCTGGCTTCTCTCTGCTATCTGCATGATGAATCAACGCTCAGGGTGGGGACAGACAGCCCATCTCAGTATGGAGCGCAGTTCACAATGCATGTAGACCCATCATCTCATCATGGTAACTTTTTTTCTTAGCTCTTGGAGTCCCATGCAGGAAAAGCTAGACGAGAACAGCTTGCTGGACATCATTCTTTTAGCATTTCTTATACCAATAGCCACAAGCTCTTTTTTGCTGAATGTTAAATACAGCGGCCAATAGAACTCACGGGTAATTTGAAAGAAAAGAAAACGCGCTATAACAGTTATTTACTCAGCCCCATAACCATTTCATCTTTGTGAAGAGAAGTGAAGGCCTTCTGCATCTCATTCTAGTCCTAAAATATTCAAGGATGTCCTTAGAATGATGAAGATAAGGACAACGAAACTTATTTCATTTAACTGTTGAAAGCGAGGAAGGAATGAAGCAACAATAGAGAGAGAAAGAGGAGGTAGGCTAATAACATTAGTGGAAATATTATGAAAGGTATATATGTGTCAGCCTACTAATTATACAAATAAGCCCTATAAAATTTCAAAATTAAAATCTAATTGCTAGCCTATAATTGTAACTTTGTGGGCCGCATGTGCTGCACCAGAATCACATGTTCTCTTCTGCTTTATCATGGTTTGAACGATGTGCGTAATTCCAGTCCATATAATACAGTATAATACAATACAGTAATAAAGTTCACACTCAAAAATATTAGCCCACTGGAGCTTGTTTCATTTATTTTCCCAAGAGAGCATATAGCTAGCTACATGCTTTTATGTTTTTCTGTGCTTAATGTACAGTAGCATATATCATATGTGTATTGGATAACGGCACAATCATTTGGGCTTTTGTGGTCTTGGGCTCATTAAATGTATTTAATGTAGGTCTCATAAAATGTATTTAATGTAGGTCTCATTAAATGTCTTTAATGTAGGGCTCATTAAATGTCTTTAATGTAGGGCTCATTAAATGTCTTTAATGTAGGGCTCATTAAATGTCTTTAATGTAGGGCTAATTAAATGTCTTTATTGTAGGTCTCATTAAATGTCTTTAATGTAGGTCTCATTAAATATCTTTAATGTAGGTTTCATTAAATGTCTTTAATGTAGGGCTAATTAAATGTCTTTATTGTAGGTCTCATTAAATGTCTTTAATGTAGGTCTCATTAAATGTCATTAATGTAGGTCTCATTAAATGTCTTTAATGTAGGTCTCATTAAATATCTTTAATGTAGGTTTCATTAAATGTCTTTAATGTAGGGCTAATTAAATGTCTTTATTGTAGGTCTCATTAAATGTCTTTAATGTAGGTCTCATTAAATGTCTTTAATGTAGGTCTCATTAAATGTCATTAATGTAGGTCTCATTAAATGTCTTTAATGTAGGTTTCATTAAATGTCTTTAATGTAGGTCTCATTAAATGTCTTTAATGTAGGTCTCATAAAATGTCTTTAATGTAGGTCTCATTAAATGTCATTAATGTAGGTCTCATAAAATGTCTTTAATGTAGGTCTCATTAAATGTCTTTAATGTAGGTATCATAAAATGTCTTTAATGTAGGTCTCATTAAATGTCTTTAATGTAGGGCTCATAAAATGTCTTTAATGTAGGTCTCATTAAATGTCTTTAATGTAGGTCTCATAAAATGTCTTTAATGTAGGGCTCATCAGGCTCAGGTAGCATCAGGCTAGAGTTTTCATGCTGATCAAAGCTCTAATCAAATCTAGACATATTTATGTGTTTTATAATGTTTTAGTTATGACACTTCTGGTTTTGTTGGGAAATACCGGGTTACCCAGGAGAAAAGGGAAAAACCCCTAATGTGCAGGCCAGAGTTTCCAGTTTTAGATTCCTGGACACATGTTGGAGTCAGTTGGATATCCTCACTGGCAGCCTCACAACCCTAGCACGGCTCAAACATTCAAGTATGTTGCTTTGCTTATGGAAACAAATTGTTGTTCCTGGCTGATGTTAATGTGAAATGCAACAACTCTGTTCCAAGATGGTTATGCAAACAGTATTTGTTAAAAAAAAAAGATTTGGCCAAGCCTTCCCCAGTCTCTACTGTGGCAGTCTCACAGTCATTATTCTCTCCAGTATAATACACCGTTTGTTATTTGGGGTTTAGAGGGAACTGACCACCATCCTCTCTGTCTCTGTTAGCATGAAGTCTCAGATTGCGTTCTAAATGGCACCCTATACCCTATAGTGTACTACTTTGACCAGATTCTTATTACCCTGTTAAAAGGTAGTGTACTAAATAGGGAATAGGATGCCATTTAGGACACAACCTCAGTCTGAGCTGCTCTCTACGTTGTAGGCAGTAGAAGTAACTCCCTGCTCTAGCAGCAAACAGTGTTGCTCTGTTAGCATGTGACTCTCAGCTCTATAGCCTCAGCCTCATCTAGTCTCATACATGGAGGGTAGCAGTAGTTCCCAGCTCTATAGCCTCAGCCTGATCTAGTCTCATACATGGAGGGTAGCAGTAGTTCCCAGCTCTATAGCCTCAGCCTCATCTAGCCTCATACATGGAGAGTAGCAGTAGCAGTAGCTCCCAGCTCTATAGCCTCAGCCTCATCTAGCCTACTCTCATGTATGGGGAAAGTAGCAGTAGCAGTAGCTCCTCTTGTTTACTAGAGGCTTCACCCTAGTCCTTCACCCTGAGTGAAAAAGGGCTCTCCTGATTCCTCTGTTGTCATGGCGTTGGGAGTTGGGAGTTGGCAGGCGCTGGGTGAGGGGCATTATGTGATGTGGAGGACTTTCTGCTGCCATGATGAATGGAGTCTAATGAACTCCCTCTCCTCAGCGTGGAGAGAGAGACAGACACAAACGGAGACTTTTCAGAACTCATTAAGCCACGGCACTGTTTGAAAACGTCAACAGAGATGACAAGAACTATGTGTGGGTGTGTATTTGCGTGTGTGACCTCCTCTGTCACCATGCAGCACTGAGAGCCCAGCTATGCTGTGTAACGGTCCCAAACTCAGTCCAGGGAGGGCTTTAGTCATTGGATTAGAGTTGGCTGGGCGGGTTTATTTTAGATTATACCGATTGTAATCCAAAGCATTTGCTTGGCCAACATGGTTAAAAGCATCAACTAACTGTGCTGTATTACATGAAAACATGATGTTTGTTTTCAACCACATTCTCCTAGGTGTTCAACCACATTCTCCTAGAGAGACAACGGAAGGCGGTGGATGAAAAACTGAGGGAAAACCAGGCTGGTTTCAGGAATGGAAGACCTTGCGTAGACCAAATTGCCAGCCTTTTTGAGGATTATTCCATTGATTGGAACTCTCCTGTCTGCGTCAATTTCATTGGCGTTTGATAGTATAGATTGAGAGATGATGTGGAGACTTACGGCACGTTATGGAATCCCACCCAAATTCATCAATATAATCAAGCACACCTACCAAGGAATGCAGTGCCAAGTCCTCCACGATGGAAGTTCATCAGAAAAGTTTGAAGTCCTTACCGGGATGCGGCAGGGCTGCTTTCTCTCACCCTTTCTCTTCCTCCAATGTATCGCCTGGATCATACAACAAACACCCAACAATAATCAAACCAGAATCCTGTGGAGCCTGACAGAACAGCTGGAAGACTTTTCTGATGATTTGGCACTAAAAGCCCACGCTCACCAGCAGATGCAGGACCTATTCCATACGCTGGAAACGACAGCAGCTACGCTCAGACTCAAGATCAACCCCATCAAAAACCCAAATCATGCGGATCAACCGTAAAATCAACACACCAATAACCATGGAAACAACCAACTAGAGGAGGTAACCAGGCTCACTAACCTAGGAAGTGTCTTAACTGTGGATGGAAGGATGGATGAAGATGTCAATGCAAGAGCAACATGTAACACCCTGAAGAAGATCTGGAAAACCAAAAACATTGCACTTAAAACAAAACTGAAAATCTTAAACACAAATGTAAAATGAATCCTTCTGTGCGGATGTGAAACATGGAGAACCACTATTAAAAAACTGAACAAACTACAGACATTCCGAAACTACTGCCTCGGACGCCTTCAGGGAGTCCTCTGGCCAGATACCATCAGTAACATCAAGTTGTGGGAAACTACTAAACAAGAACCAATAGAAGATCAACTCAAGAAGAGGAAATGGAGCTGGATAGGTCACACACTCAGAAGAAACAATAATTCAATCACAATACAGGCCCCAACATGGAGCCCACAAGGCTAGAACACAATGCCACAGTTCCTTCTGCTGTGAATTAACCATCCTCTCTAGACATCCAGGTGTAAAAAACACATCTACCCAAGGTGGCAACCAAGCTTTAGGCAGTGTGACCTTTCATTTTTGTTTACGAGACCCTGTTGCTAGCGAGAGGTGTGTTAGGAGCAGAATCTGTAGGGAACAGTCACATGTTGCCTTCCACCGAGGCCCTGGGACACATAACAGCATAACATACCCCTGAGCCCTTACAGAAACTGTATCAAAACAACACACACACACATTTGCTTTACTATCCTTGTGGTGACCAAACAATTGATTCCCATTCAAAATCCTATTTTCCCTAACTCCTAACCCTTAACCTAACCTTAACCCTGACCCTAAATCTAACCTTTAACCTAACCTTAACACTGACCCTAAACCTAACTCCTAACCCTAACCTTTAACATAACTCCTAACCCTAACCTTTATCCTAACTACTAACCCTAACCTTTAACCTAACCTTAACCCTGACCCTAACCCCTAACCCTAACCTTTAACCTAACCTTAACCCTGACCCTAAACCTAACTCCTAACCCTAACCTTTAACCTAACCTTAACCCTGACCCTAAACCTAACCCCTAACCCTAATTGTTAACCCTAAACCTAACCCCTAACCCTAATTGTTAACCCTAAACCTAACCCCTAAGCCTAAAATAGCCTTTTTCCTTGTGGGGACTGGCGAATTGTCCCCACTTGTCCGAAGTTAAACCAAAAACTTGCACACACACACACACACACACACACACACACACACACACACACACACACACACACACACACAGCACGCACGCACGCACGCACACACACACACACACACACACACACACACACACACACACACACACACACACACACACACACACACAGACATAGACATACACACATAGAGGTGAGGGGAAGAGTGGAAAGTAGCACCACATAACTGGATCGGTAATGTTCAAAAATTGACCTAAATTGTGTTTCCTACTCGGCACATTAGGGGAGAGAGAGAGAGAGAGCACAGCTGCTTCCAATCCAACTGGAGGAGGAAAAGAGAAGAGAGCGATCTGGTTCAATTGGAACACTTAATGTCTTGGCATGTAGAATGTTCCTATGATTTGTAATAGTGCAGGGATACTATTGTGTTCTCTCAACAACAAAAAAGTTATCCTCATCCGAAGAGCACTAAACAACAGATGCTATCATGTTGAACAGAACAGCCTTTACCCTGTATACAGTAAGTTACTGTGAGATGACATGAACACTTTTACACTCATGAGAAAATGAGGTTTGAGAACAGTAAAAGAATTACTGCAATCCATTGTAAGTGTATATGTGTGTTGTCTGTGTAGCTACAGCATATGTGTGTGTGTGTGTTTGTGTGTGTGTATGTGTGTAGACTTCTATAGGTCTGTGGTCAGTGCCAGATGTCTGTCTGTAGCCCAGTGTGTCAGGCTGTGCGCGGGTCATGCGCAGCCTCATAATAGGCCTCTGTACTGTACTGGGGAGAGGAGGGCTGGGGAGGGTCTGGGGAAAGCTGTGGAGGGCTGGGGAATGTAGCTGTGGTGTGAGGGGTCAGGAGAGAGGGAATCTAAACATCTGTCTCACAGCCTGGCCCTGCCTCACTGCCGCACCGCTCTACAGCCTTGACACACTGCCCGTTAATATACTAGCTGGCAGAACAGAGTACACACACACACACACACACACACACTGCTGGCAGCTTCATGTACACTGCTTTTTCTGTGTCTGGTCTGCTGGCGGTATCAGATAATGATATGTCATGGTCTGTATTAATAGATCCCATCTAATGAGAGGATACAGGTATCAAAGGCACTTCTACAGTGTGGGAAGAGAGGGATTGGAGTGTTCAGAAATAAGCGTTTATTGGTGTGGACCTGTTAGATGTAGTTTAGGAAGAGGTAAGCAAGGCCAGGATAGATAGAGGACATCGAGTTGGGATTGGAAGGACACCTCATCTTCCGGTCCACATGTCTGGAGTCACTGTGTTGAAAAACATCCTTCCATGAATGTCATGCCAGATTCATCCCCCTTTCCCCCTCCTCAACCCTCCACTGCCATTCTGTTGATATCAGTCAGTCCCTCAGGAGCCTGTCACCTGTTTATTAGCTCCCGATGCTCCCCCCTGGCCCCCTACAACTCAATGATAGAGAGAGCTCCATGCAGGAGGGAGATTACAGAGCACAGGAATAATGACAGGGTGTTATTTTGGGCTAAGGTCACATGGAGAGAGACAGGATATTGTTGGAGGTAATACTGTAAAAGGTGGAAGCGGAGAGAGAGAGAGATAAAGAGAGAGAGAGATAAAGAGAGAGAGAGATAAAGAGAGAGAGAGGGAGACAGAGAGAGAGAGAGAGAGAGGGGGAGAGGGATAGGGAGAGTGAGACTGATAAATCAGACAGGCATCTGGGAGGAACGCCTCAGAGCACATGTCGTGTGACTCACAGGACCCATCCGAAACGACACTGTTAGCACGCAAACCAGACAGGGAGGAGAAAAACTCCCAAATCAGTCGTAAACACACACATTCACACACCTACTATCACCTGCATGCCCACATGCTCTCATGCAGTCACACAGAAACATGTCCTACTGTACGGGTCTATGAATATTTAGTGTACCGTGTGGATGTCTTGCCTCATGAGTCTTCAGCTTTGGCACTGTTGCGAAAGCGATTGTAATCCACAGCCATTTGGGATGAGTGTGTACTGCACTGTGATGTATTCAGCTGCATTTACCCACACACTTTTCATCGTCCCCCCCAACCACCCAGCATGGCTGTAACAGACACTGCATGCAGGTGAACTGACAGGCCCGTGGTGACAGACAGACAGACAGATTAGTGCTAGAGGGGGATGGGGTGTGTTTGCTATAGAAGAGCCCTGGGTGATTTGTGGCTCAGCTTATAATGTCACTGTGTCTCTGCCTCTCTCTTTCTCCTAGCCGGAAATAGCAGGGCTCAACAGCATCACAATCCCTCCTCGCTTACATTTGACCGAGTGCCATTAAGAGCCAATTAGAAAGCCACAAAGGGCAAGCAGCATTACCATGCTGTATCCAATGCAACAAATCAAAACAAGAACTTGGCAGCTGGTCAGAAATGTGCTGCTTCCAATGTCTGTGTATTCTGGTTCTCTAAGCATTTTGTGTATACAGCTTTGGTTGTAACATTTCATCTCCTTTTGCTACACGTACACACACACATATACACACACGCACGCAAGAATGGACACACACATGCTAGCACGCACACAAGCACACACACACACACACACACACACACGCACACACGCACGCACGACACACACACACACACACACACACACACACACACACACACACACACACACACACACACACACACACACACACACACACACACACACACACACACACACACACACACACACACACACACACACACACACACACACACACACACAATCTGCAACATTTATCTTTATATGTATACCCTATCCCCTGCAGTAAGTCTTGGAAGCATCAGTCTGGTCTCAGGGAAGGCAGTATTCTCCCAGCACATGGGATGGAGACACTTTGTGTTGTCAAAGCCTGGTCTCTGTGGGGCCTCCACTATATCACGTCCCTCTTTCCTCATGGCAGACAGGTTAACCCTTAAGGACATGTGCAGTACAGCTCTCGGACATTCTCTTTTGTCAAGTCGTGCTGTCTCTATTGATTGACCCAGAGAGTTCCAGCGGACTGGTAGACAGATGGATAGATAGGCAGATACGGAAGGAGGGAAGGAGAGATAGAGATGGAGTGGAGTGAGAGAGGTAGGAGGTGGTCTGTCTGCTCTGTAGGATCAATCAGATGGTGTAGAGATAAGGCTGTGGATTACAGCTGTGTACAAGGTCTGGGCAATCCGGGCTTCAAGGGACAAGGCTGTCTGAACAGAGCAGGATATGACCCACACACTCTCACCGGCTAGAACCAGTATACTGTACTGTCCTGTAATCAAATATGTAACAGCAGTCCTTTATTTATTTTAAGAGGCGGCAGGTAGCCTAGTGGTTAGAGTGTGGGGTCAGTAACCGAAAGCTGACAAGGTTCAAATCTGTCGTTCTGCCCCTGAACAAGGCAGTTAACACACTGTTCCCAGGTAGGCTGTCATTGTAAATAAGAATTTGTTCTTAACTGACTTGCCTAGTTAAATAAATGTTACATTTATAAAGCACCGTCATAATTGCTGCAATAACAGTTTTATTATATTTTCATGTCTTGGATTGTCTTTTATCCATGCACTTTCATAGTTGAATGACTTTTTTCCTTGACTTGTTCAAATCCATCGTCTTGGCATTGCATTATTAAGAACATGCCTTCTACCAACTCTCTAAGTGGGTGGGATCGTTTTCCATTTAAAAGTCATTCTACCAACTCTCTAAGTGAGTGGGATCGTTTTCCATTTAAAAGTCATTCTACCAACTCTCTAAGTGAGTGGGATCGTTTTCCATTTATAAGTCATTCTACCAACTCTCTAAGTGAGTGGGATCGTTTTCCATTTAAAAGTCATTCTACCAACTCTCTAAGTGAGTGGGATCGTTTTCCATTTAAAAGTCATTCTACCAACTCTCTAAGTGAGTGGGATCGTTTTCCATTTAAAAGTCATTCTACCAACTCTCTAAGTGAGTGGGATCGTTTTCCATTTAAAAGTCATTCTACCAACTCTCTAAGTGAGTGGGATCGTTTTCCATTTAAAAGTCATTCTACCAACTCTCTAAGTGGGTGGGATCGTTTTCCATTTAAAAGTCATTCTACCAACTCTCTAAGTGAGTGGGATCGTTTTCCATTTAAAAGTCATTCTACCAACTCTCTAAGTGAGTGGGATCGTTTTCCATTTAAAAGTCTTTCTACCAACTCTCTAAGTGAGTGGGATCGTTTTCCATTTAAAAGTCATTCTACCAACTCTCTAAGTGAGTGGGATCGTTTTCCATTTAAAAGTCATTCTACCAACTCTCTAAGTGAGTGGGATCGTTTTCCATTTAAAAGTAATTCTACCAACTCTCTAAGTGAGTGGGATCGTTTTCCATTTAAAAGTAATTCTACCAACTCTCTAAGTGAGTGGGATCGTTTTCCATTTAAAAGTCATTCTACCAACTCTCTAAGTGAGTGGGATCGTTTTCCATTTAAAAGTCATTCTACCAACTCTCTAAGTGAGTGGGATCGTTTTCCATTTAAAAGTAATTCTACCAACTCTCTAAGTGAGTGGGATCGTTTTCCATTTAAAAGTCATTCTACCAACTCTCTAAGTGAGTGGGATCGTTTTCCATTTAAAAGTCATTCTACCAACTCTCTAAGTGAGTGGGATCGTTTTCCATTTAAAAGTCATTCTACCAACTTTCTAAGTGAGTGGGATCGTTTTCCATTTAAAAGTCATTCTACCAACTCTCTAAGTGAGTGGGATCGTTTTCCATTTAAAAGTCATTCTACCAACTCTCTAAGTGAGTGGGATCGTTTTCCATTTAAAAGTCATTCTACCAACTCTCTGAGAGTGGAATCGTTTTCCATTTAAAAGTAATTCTACCAACTCTCTAAGTGAGTGGGATCGTTTTCCATTTAAAAGTCATTCTACCAACTCTCTAAGTGAGTGGGATCGTTTTCCATTTAAAAGTCATTCTACCAACTCTCTAAGTGAGTGGGATCGTTTTCCATTTAAAAGTCATTCTACCAACTCTCTAAGTGAGTGGGATCGTTTTCCATTTAAAAGTCATTCTACCAACTTTCTAAGTGAGTGGGATCGTTTTCCATTTAAAAGTCATTCTACCAACTCTCTAAGTGAGTGGGATCGTTTTCCATTTAAAAGTCATTCTACCAACTCTCTAAGTGAGTGGGATCGTTTTCCATTTAAAAGTCATTCTACCAACTCTCTAAGTGAGTGGGATCGTTTTCCATTTAAAAGTCATTCTACCAACTCTCTAAGTGAGTGGGATCGTTTTCCATTTAAAAGTCATTCTACCAACTCTCTAAGTGAGTGGGATCGTTTTCCATTTAAAAGTCATTCTACCAGCTCTCTGAGAGTGGAATCGTTTTCCATTTAAAAGTAATTCTACCAACTCTCTAAGTGAGTGGGATCGTTTTCCATTTAAAAGTCATTCTACCAACTCTCTAAGTGAGTGGGATCGTTTTCCATTTAAAAGTAATTCTACCAACTCTCTAAGTGAGTGGGATCGTTTTCCATTTAAAAGTCATTCTACCAACTCTCTAAGTGAGTGGGATCGTTTTCCATTTAAAAGTCATTCTACCAGCTCTCTGAGAGTGGAATCGTTTTCCATTTAAAAGTAATTCTACCAACTCTCTAAGTGAGTGGGATCGTTTTCCATTTAAAAGTCATTCTACCAACTCTCTAAGTGAGTGGGATCGTTTTCCATTTAAAAGTCATTCTACCAACTCTCTGAGAGTGGAATCGTTTTCCATTTAAAAGTAATTCTACCAACTCTCTAAGTGAGTGGGATCGTTTTCCATTTAAAAGTCATTCTACCAACTCTCTAAGTGAGTGGGATCGTTTTCCATTTAAAAGTCATTCTACCAACTCTCTAAGTGAGTGGGATCGTTTTCCATTTAAAAGTCATTCTACCAACTCTCTAAGTGAGTGGGATCGTTTTCCATTTAAAAGTCATTCTACCAACTCTCTAAGTGAGTGGGATCGTTTTCCATTTAAAAGTCATTCTACCAACTCTCTAAGTGAGTGGGATCGTTTTCCATTTAAAAGTAATTCTACCAACTCTCTAAGTGAGTGGGATCGTTTTCCATTTAAAAGTCATTCTACCAACTCTCTAAGTGAGTGGGATCGTTTTCCATTTAAAAGTCATTCTACCAACTCTCTAAGTGAGTGGGATCGTTTTCCATTTAAAAGTCATTCTACCAACTCTCTAAGTGAGTGGGATCGTTTTCCATTTAAAAGTCATTCTACCAACTCTCTAAGTGAGTGGGATCGTTTTCCATTTAAAAGTCTTTCTACCAACTCTCTAAGTGAGTGGGATCGTTTTCCATTTAAAAGTCATTCTACCAACTCTCTAAGTGAGTGGGATCGTTTTCCATTTAAAAGTCATTCTACCAACTCTCTAAGTGAGTGGGATCGTTTTCCATTTAAAAGTAATTCTACCAACTCTCTAAGTGAGTGGGATCGTTTTCCATTTAAAAGTAATTCTACCAACTCTCTAAGTGAGTGGGATCGTTTTCCATTTAAAAGTCATTCTACCAACTCTCTAAGTGAGTGGGATCGTTTTCCATTTAAAAGTCATTCTACCAACTCTCTAAGTGAGTGGGATCGTTTTCCATTTAAAAGTAATTCTACCAACTCTCTAAGTGAGTGGGATCGTTTTCCATTTAAAAGTCATTCTACCAACTCTCTAAGTGAGTGGGATCGTTTTCCATTTAAAAGTCATTCTACCAACTCTCTAAGTGAGTGGGATCGTTTTCCATTTAAAAGTCATTCTACCAACTCTCTAAGTGAGTGGGATCGTTTTCCATTTAAAAGTCATTCTACCAACTCTCTAAGTGAGTGGGATCGTTTTCCATTTAAAAGTCATTCTACCAACTCTCTAAGTGAGTGGGATCGTTTTCCATTTAAAAGTCATTCTACCAACTCTCTGAGAGTGGAATCGTTTTCCATTTAAAAGTAATTCTACCAACTCTCTAAGTGAGTGGGATCGTTTTCCATTTAAAAGTCATTCTACCAACTCTCTAAGTGAGTGGGATCGTTTTCCATTTAAAAGTCATTCTACCAACTCTCTAAGTGAGTGGGATCGTTTTCCATTTAAAAGTCATTCTACC
Organism: Salmo salar; assembly: GCF_965601325.2. NCBI lineage: Eukaryota > Metazoa > Chordata > Actinopteri > Salmoniformes > Salmonidae > Salmo > Salmo salar. The sequence goes on along the minus strand of NC_138303.1, from coordinate 33,840,495 downwards.
AACTCTCTAAGTGAGTGGGATCGTTTTCCATTTAAAAGTCATTCTACCAACTTTCTAAGTGAGTGGGATCGTTTTCCATTTAAAAGTCATTCTACCAACTCTCTAAGTGAGTGGGATCGTTTTCCATTTAAAAGTCATTCTACCAACTCTCTAAGTGAGTGGGATCGTTTTCCATTTAAAAGTCATTCTACCAACTCTCTAAGTGAGTGGGATCGTTTTCCATTTAAAAGTCATTCTACCAACTCTCTAAGTGAGTGGGATCGTTTTCCATTTAAAAGTCATTCTACCAACTCTCTAAGTGAGTGGGATCGTTTTCCATTTAAAAGTCATTCTACCAGCTCTCTGAGAGTGGAATCGTTTTCCATTTAAAAGTAATTCTACCAACTCTCTAAGTGAGTGGGATCGTTTTCCATTTAAAAGTCATTCTACCAACTCTCTAAGTGAGTGGGATCGTTTTCCATTTAAAAGTAATTCTACCAACTCTCTAAGTGAGTGGGATCGTTTTCCATTTAAAAGTCATTCTACCAACTCTCTAAGTGAGTGGGATCGTTTTCCATTTAAAAGTCATTCTACCAGCTCTCTGAGAGTGGAATCGTTTTCCATTTAAAAGTAATTCTACCAACTCTCTAAGTGAGTGGGATCGTTTTCCATTTAAAAGTCATTCTACCAACTCTCTAAGTGAGTGGGATCGTTTTCCATTTAAAAGTCATTCTACCAACTCTCTGAGAGTGGAATCGTTTTCCATTTAAAAGTAATTCTACCAACTCTCTAAGTGAGTGGGATCGTTTTCCATTTAAAAGTCATTCTACCAACTCTCTAAGTGAGTGGGATCGTTTTCCATTTAAAAGTCATTCTACCAACTCTCTAAGTGAGTGGGATCATTTTCCATTTAAAACTCCCTCTCGCTCTCTGTCACCAAACAGACTACATTTTTCCATTCATCCCTTTCCCATCCACAGGGGAGTGTAATTTGAGTGAGGGACGGACAAAGCGAAAAACAAACAAACAAACAGTAGAGGGAAGCAGAGTGAGAGTGAGCCAGAGAGGCAGAGCTAAGGGAGTTCAGATTGCCATGCTTCATTGCCAGTCTGAACCTCTGGCTCTGGGTTGCTGCCACGCTGTTTCCGCTGATTGCGATTGGAGGATCGGCCGGTTGCTCTCCCGGATCCATCTCACTCCCAGTGCAGGGGCCCAAAGGAGGGGGCAAGGGGAGGTCGTAGGCACCCATGGGGAACTCACAGCCCTGCCAGATTCCTGCTCTCTCTCTCTAACTCTCTCTCTCTACTCAGGCCAGCCTTGACCTAGACATCCTGGCCTGGCAGTGCATGCCTCCATCACATCCATGAAGTTATCTAGCTGACATTGCTGAGGTGGGCATAGTAATGGATCACTAGTCACTTTATACAATGCCACTCGAAATAATGGCACTTTAATAATGTTTACATATCTTACATTACTCATATCACGTATATACTGTATTTTAGACTATCTACTGCACCTTGCCTATGCCGCTCAGCCATCGCTCATCCATATATTATATGTAAATATTCTCATTCACCCCTTTAGATTTGTGTGTATAAGGTAGTTGTTGGGGAATTGTTAGATTACTTGTTAGATATTACTGCACTGTCGGAACTAGAAGCACAAGCATTTCACTACACCCGCATTAAGATCTGCTAACCATGTGTATGTGACCAATACAATTTCATTTTATTTTGATTTGAAGCTACTGATTAGTAATCAGAATTTCTAGTTATATATGACTTAGACACAGTAGGGATGTTTCAGCAGGCATCTGGAAGTGGTATGTATGTACCTTGCTGCTTGCTGATTACAGTAGTCTCAGATGGCAGGAGGGAGCCTTAACCTACTGGACACTGCACCATATAGACCCATTTAATTCACACACAGTCTGGAAGCAGCCTGTAATTATCTGGCCCCAGATGTCCTGTGTTTAATTCTACCCCCCCCCCCCCCCCCCACTGCTCTATTTCCAGACCCAACTCCATGGTGGGGGGTCAGAGAAGGACATGGTCTCCTGCATTGTCCTTTCAGAAGACCTCTGCTGTACACGGCTGGGCCTGGCTGGGACTTGGCCGAGCTGGCACCCCTCGCTGGGTGAAATATGAGGGGCGTCAGCTGGCAGTAGTGTGGGGGACGCGGTGTTCGCCAGCGCTCTTGTCTCTACTAATGAGTCCCGTCTGGTGTCCAGGATGAGAAGGGGGGGTAAATCAGGACTCAATGAAAGCCATTGTAATGCCCTTAACCTGGTACCATTTTTCCCAAGTACTGGTCTGAACTACAGTATACCTAATAGACTAGTACTGGTCTGAACTACAGTATACCTAATAGACTAGTACTGGTCTGAACTACAGTATACCTAATAGAATAGTACTGGTCTGAACTACAGTATACCTAATAGAATAGTACTGGTCTGAACTACAGTATACCTAATAGACTAGTACTGGTCTGAACTACAGTATACCTAATAGAATAGTACTGGTCTGAACTACAGTATACCTAATAGACTAGTACTGGTCTGAACTACAGTATACCTAATAGACTAGTACTGGTCTGAACTACAGTATACCTAATAGAATAGTACTGGTCTGAACTACAGTATACCTAATAGAATAGTACTGGTCTGAACTACAGTATACCTAATAGACTAGTACTGGTCTGAACTACAGTATACCTAATAGAATAGTACTGGTCTGAACTACAGTATACCTAATAGACTAGTACTGGTCTGAACTACAGTATACCTAATAGACTTCTCTCACAAACTCCGTATAATTATTCTATCTGTACAACCCACTTACATTTGTACATCAGTCTCTACATTGTGTTGTGTGGACATTAAGATCTGTTCCATCCACCAATGTGCATGTTGGGTACTTTATGTCTTTAAACACAAGACGACTTAAGAATTCACCTAGCGGCCTTCCTTCGTTCCATCCCCCATTCTGGTCACATCAGCTCATAACACATGCACATCTCCTTCCTTCCCAGAGAGCTTAGCGGCTGGCGGAGTGTGTGTGTTGTCTGTGATTGATTGTCTACTATGGAAGCGATATGTCTGGAAATAGACGAGGGGATCCTGGCACCAGTTAATTAGTGATGTGTGATGTGTTAGAGGTCACTAATCCAGGTGCTAGTGATTATCTTCTGGTTACATATGTCAGTGCGTATGAAAGATACCTCCTGGGAGCTGTTACACACACGCCTATCACACAGTGACAGCCCACAGTGACAGCCCACAGTGACAGCCCACTGAGAACAGATGTCACTTCAACATGTAGTTTGATTTACATTTGGTTGAGTGAAATCAAGAAAAATGGCCCCAAATGTCATTGGATTTAGGTTAAATGTTTTTTTGCCCAGTGGGAGTGTGTGTGCTGTCTGGTGCTGTTATGTGTATGCTGCTATCTCTCTCTCAAATAGTTAAAGTACAAAAGGGAAAATAAATAAACATAGGTTGTATTTATAATGGTGTTTGTTCTTCACTGGTTGCCCTTTTCTTGTGGCAACAGGTCACACATCTTGCTGCTGTGATGGCACACTGTGGTAGTTCAATAGTTATGGGAGTTTTTCTAAATTTGGTTTGTTTTCAAATTCTTTGTGGGTCTGTGTAATCTGAGGGAAATATGTGTCTCTAATATGGTCATACATTTGGCAGGAGGTTTAGGAAGTGCAGCTCAGTTTCCAACTCATTTTGTGGGCAGTGTACACATAGCCTGTCTTCTCTTGAGAGCCAGGTCTGCCTATGGCGGCCTTTCTCAATAGCAAGGCTAAGCTTACTGAGTCTGTAGATAGTCATAGATTTCCTTAACTTTGGGTCAGTCACAGTGGTCTCTCTCTCTCTCTCTCTCTCTCTCTCTCTCTCTCTCTCTCTCTCTCTCTCTCTCTCTCTCTCAATTTCTATTTTTCATTTTGAGGGGCTTTATTTGCATGGGAAACATGTGTTTACATTGCCAAAGCAAGTGAAATAGATAATTAACAAAAGTGAAATTAACTACACAAATGAACAGTAAGTATTACGCTTACAAAAGTTCCAAAAGAATAAAGACATTTCAAATGTCATATTATGTCTATATACAGTGTTGTAATGATGTACAAGTAAAAAAAGGAAAATAAATCAACATAAATATCTCTCTCTCTCTTTCTCGCAGCCGCTCCAGATAGATGATAACTTCTGTGGGCAGGACTTCAACCAGCCCCTGGGAGGAACCAGCACCATCGAGGGTCTGCCTCTGTTCGTGGACAAGGACGATGGCATGACCTCGGTGGCGGCCTACGAATACCACGGCCACACCGTGGCCTTTACCGGCACACGCAGTGGACGCATTAAGAAGGTAGGATGATGGTGGATTCTGTGTGTGTGTGTGTGTGTGTGTGTGTTGTGTGTGTGTGTGTGTGTGTTACTCACCTCTGGCTATGAGGATGAATCTAAAGGCTCTGTCTCATTGCTGACTCCTCTGTGCTGAGTGGGTGATTGAGATGACTGGAGTAGTGGGTTTGCCTATCACCGGTGCTGTCATGCTGTGAGACATTGCTGTGCCTTCCCTGGTGCTGTTCACAGAGCTCTGGAGAACAGAGGAGAAAAAGAGAACAGGGGAGGAGAGGGGAGAAGAACAGGGGAGAAAGGGAAACAGTGGAAGTAAAGGGAGGAGAGGGGAGGAGAGAGGAGAACAGGGGGAGCAGGGAAGAACAGGGGAGGAGAGGGGAGAACAGGGGGAGCAGGGAAGAACAGGGGAGGAGAGAGGAGAACAGGGGGAGCAGGGAAGAACAGGGGAGGAGAGAGGAGAACAGGGGAGGAGAGAGGAGAACAGGGGGAGCAGGGAAGAACAGGGGAGGAGAGAGGAGAACAGGGGGAGCAGGGAAGAACAGGGAGGAGAGGGGAAAGCAGGGGAGCAGGGAAGAACAGGGGAGGAGAGGGGAGAACAGGGGGAGCAGGGAAGAACAGGGGAGGAGAGAGGAGAACAGGGGGAGCAGGGAAGAACAGGGGAGGAGAGGGGAGAACAGGGGGAGCAGGGAAGAACAGGGGAGGAGAGAGGAGAACAGGGGGAGCAGGGAAGAACAGGGAGGAGAGGGGAAAGCAGGGGAGCAGGGAAGAACAGGGGAGGAGAGGGGAGAGCAGGGGAGCAGGGATGAACAGGGAGGAGAGGGGAGAGCAGGGGAGCAGGGAAGAACAGGGGAGGAGAGGGGAGAACAGGGGAGCAGGGATGAACAGGGGAGAAGAGGGGAGAGCAGGGGAGCAGGGAAGAACAGGGGAGGAGAGGGGAGAGCAGGGGAGCAGGGAAGAACAGGGAGGAGAGGGGAGAGCAGGGGAGCAGGGAAGAACAGGGGAGGAGAGGGGAGAGCAGGGGAGCAGGGATGAACAGGGGAGAAGAGGGGAGAGCAGGGGAGCAGGGAAGAACAGGGGAGGAGAGGGGAGAGCAGGGGAGCAGGGAAGAACAGGGAGGAGAGGGGAGAGCAGGGGAGCAGGGAAGAACAGGGGAGGAGAGGGGAGAGCAGGGGAGCAGGGAAGAATAGTGGAAGGGGGGGAGAGGGGGTCAGGGGAGATCAGAGGAACAGGGGATCAGGGGAGATCAGGGGAGAACAGGGGATCAGGGGAGAACAGGGGAGGAGAGGGGAGAGCAGGGGAGAAGGGAAGAACAGGGGAGGAGAGGGGAGAGCAGGGGAGAACAGGGGATCAGGGGAGAACAGGGATCAGGGGAGAACAGGGGAGGAGAGCAGGGTTAGGTGGGACGGCTCTCAGATGGTTCCAGACTGTTAACACTGATTACAGTCTAAGAAGGGCCTTGGGTTTGGGTTAGAGCTTTAGTCAGAATCTCTATCGAAAGCTGAGGGTGAGTAGATTGTACAGTATCTTTCTGGAACGTATGCAATTATTTGTAGGTCATTTTATGTGGCGGATAACAGAGAAACATGGAATGCAACCACATATTCATACACACCAGAATGCACACCTGCAAACACACTGATTTACACTGAACATTATTCAGGCACTCATGCACGCTAGTCTAGGTGCAGGACACACACACATGTGCACACACTGAGTCTCTCCTGTTTTGCCAAGTCGGCTGAAACCCAGTCCCATAGTCCTTGGTGCTGACCCCTGAGGTAGCGATAGCTTGCTGGTGGTCCGTCTGCTGGCTGCAGCAGGATAGCAGGCAGGATGCTGGCAGTGGATGTGGAGGCTGGGCCTGGGATGGATCAGCATATCTCAGAAGGAAGATATCCCTCCCATGATCGGAATCCCATTTCCCCTCTTCCACCACCTCTTCCTGGGTGGAGGCCGAGCGCTGGGTGGTGGGGCGCAGGCTGGTGGTGTCCTCACACACAGATCCATGCAGGGCTGTAGATATAGGAGCAGAGACGGCTGGCTGGAGCTGGCTGGAGCTAGGGAAGCATAGTCATCACCATTCTCCCCCATGACCTCCCTCCTCTTCTTCAGGAGACCCTCTCATCACAGTCTCACCGCTTACCACCGTGCCATCACATCACCTCTCCTCTCTGTCCATGTCCGTGTATAAATGGCAGTCCTAATTCCATGCGGCGGCATCATTGTCATTTTCACCTGATTTGGTTTTGTTTGTTGATCTGTTTGTTTGGCTGGTGATTGTTGTGTTGACGGTGGCTTGACGGTCAGGTACATCTGAGGCGGGAGCAGAGCACTGCTTCTGTCTGGAGACTGGAGAGAGGAGAGTGTGTGGAGGGTCCCCGATCGTTGCTAGCAGTTTTGTTTTATTGCTATATTTATCGTGAGTTAAACTGTGCACCGTGCCCTAATGAAATGGAAAGCAGCAGTCTATGGATGTAATTCGCCCTGTGGTCCCGTTGATGGCCCTGCAAGGCCCTTATTGATTCATCTATATGAATATATAATCACAGGCGTAAATCTTAGCAGGCGCGGAGGCAGTGGGCGGCTGGACTTGTTCAAATGCAGCTAGTCTAGTTGTTGGGGGGGGGGGGCTGGGGGGGGTATGCACACGCCAGATGATGTGTGTGTGCCTGGGTAAAGCCTCCACACACAAGCTCTGTTGGCACCCATGTTTGAGTGTTTGCATATGCATGTGTGTCTATCTGAATGTTTGTGGGGAATGTAGAATGTGCTCCTACTGTGTTGCTAGTGTGGTGCTCCATCTCTGTAGTATCAGCCAGCAGATCTGGGATCACTGGGTCACTGTCTGCCATTTCATAGGATTCCTCAGCTTCAGAACTGCTGCAGCTGCTTCAAACACACACAGGAGAGGAACACCCACATCTCCATAAAACCTGGAAAACTTCTATTTACAACCTGAGAAGCACCCCTCAGGCCTCACAGCTCCTGCTAAATAGCCTCTCTCAGCCCTTTGAACCATTCCCACCGCCAAAAACAAAAGAGCAAAAGGGAAATAAAAAAGAAATAACATTTTCTCTGAGAGGGAGATCTAAGGTATGCGTGGGATGATCCCATATGTGTTGTTGACCTGCTGGGCCTCTCCTCCTCTCCCTCCTACCCAAGTCAGTACCGAACGGATGGGCCAATCTGCATAGGGCGCTGGCCTTGTTACCGTGCCGACGGGCTGAGGGGCGTGTGGCTGAGCCTGATTTGATTTGATTAAGCCCTGTTCATTCACAGTGGCACAGCTAATCTTGAGGCAGTGAGACATGCAGAGACTTCCAATTAACAAGTCATAAATTATGGAGCCAGGTCTCTTCCTTCTCCCTTCCTGGACTGGTTATATGCACTAGGCAGTGAACACTAGCTCTCCTCCTCCACAGGTACCTGGCTTGGGTCAGGATAGAGAGATAGAGGGAAGAATGGAGGGTTAGCCACAGCAAGGTTAGCCAGGGACCGTCCTACGTGGACAGACAGGACACAGGCTCCCCAGTGACCAGACCTTTATTGACGTAGCGCCGATGCTAATGTCATGCCTGCATCTGGGGCTTTACTGTCACTGGGAAGCCAGACTAATGAAGACACATGATATCTAAGGTAATTGACCATGTAAATCCTAATTAACGATATAGCATTTGGAAACGGGGATGATGTAGTCGGCGTATTGGCTCCAGTGATGACTGTACGCCAGCGTGTGTAAATGTCAGCTAGGAGACTAATGGTGAGGAGCGTTGAACTAACGTTCACTCTGGCTGCCAGACGTTGTCTCAGTGTTAATCTGGTGTTTCAGGGACGGGAGGATATCACTTTCACATGATGGAGAGGAGAGGAGTTGTGATGATAGAGCTGGGAGAAGAGATTGATTCTCTCTTCTCTCCCTGATTCCCAGTAGGATGAGCACCAGGCAGTGTGTAGCTACTGGGCTAGTTTGACTGGCTGGCTCACAGCATGAGAGCCTGTTCAAGAGGCTATTATATCAGCTGCCTATGATATTACCACCAAGGGGTGAAAGTGGCTGGAGAATTAAAATCTGTAGCTTTCTCTCCCTCCTCTCCTCCCTCGTTCTCTGTAGCGCGTCACCTTGAACTCCTCTGTGGTGGGCTTGTTGCCCACGGCTACTGTCCTCCAGAGAATTCCCTGTTGGAATAGCATGTCTCTCTGTATCTGTGTGTGTGTGTGCATGCGTGTGTGTGTGTGTGTGTGTAGGAATGTGAAGCATGGTTCTACTGTCCTTCTCTCTCCCCCACTCTTCTTCCACCATCACCACTCATCTACATAACTCTATATATAGTCCTGTCTATATCTACTCAACAAGGGAAGAGCAGAATGGTCATGCCTTCATAACGTGCTTGCAGGGTGAACTGAATCAGAAGACTACAAGTGTTTTCACTCTGGGGGGGGAGGGGCACGGTGGTGTGGTAGGGGTTCTGGATGCTGTAGAGCTACAGTACTCTGGGGGGGGCATGGTGGTGTGGTGGGGGTTCTGGATGCTGTAGAGCTACAGTACTCTGGGGGGGGGGGGGGGGCACGGTGGTGTGGTAGGGGTTCTGGAGGCTGTAGAGCTACAGTACTCTGGGGGGGGGGGGGGCACGGTGGTGTGGTAGGGGTTCTGGATGCTGTAGAGCTACAGTACTCTGGGGGGGGGGGGGGGCATGGTGGTGTGGTAGGGGTTCTGGATGCTGTAGAGCTACAGTACTCTGGGGGGGGGGGGGGGCACGGTGGTGTGGTAGGGGTTCTGGATGCTGTAGAGCTACAGTACTCTGGGGGGGGGGGGGCACGGTGGTGTGGTGGGGGTTCTGGATGCTGTAGAGCTACAGTACTCTGGGGGGGGGGGGGGGGGGGCACGGTGGTGTGGTAGGGGTTCTGGATGCTGTAGAGCTACAGTACTCTGGGACGTTGGAGTATTACTTTATATACAGTGCATTCGGAAAGTATTCAGACTCTTTCACCTTTTCCACATTTTGTTACGTTACAGCCTTATTTTAAAATTGATTAAAATCCTCATTAATCTACACACAATACCCCATAATGACAAAGCGAAAACAGGTTTTTTATAAATGTATTGAAAATAAAAAAACGAAATACCTTATTTACATAAGTATTCAGACCCTTTGCTATGAGACTCAAAATTGAGCTCAGGTGCATCCTGTTTCCATTGATCATCTTTGAGATGTTTCTACAACTTGATTGTTTATACAACATGGTTACACGTGGTCTGCGGTTGTGAGGCCGGTTGGACTTACTGCCAAATTCTCTAAAACGATTTTGGTGGCGGCTTATGGTAGAGAAATGAATATTAAGTTCTCTGGCAGCAGCTCTGGTGGACATTCCTGCAGTCAGCATACCAATTGTACGCTACCTCAAAACTTGAGACATCTGTGGCATTGTGTTGTGTGACAATTCTGTACATTTTAGACAGGCCTTTTATTGTCCCCAGCACAAGGTGCACCTGTGTAATTATCATGCTGTTTAATCAGCTTCTTGATATGCCACAGGTGGATGGATTATCTTGGCAAAATAGAAATTCTCCCTAACAGGGATCTAACCAAATTTGTGCTCAAAATTGTAGAGAAATAAGCTTTTTGTGTGTATGGAACATTTCTGGGATCTTTTATTTCAGCTCATGAAACATGGGACCACCACTTTACATGTTGCGTTTATATTTTTGTTCTGTGTAATACTTAAGTGTCCTTGAGAAGGTCTGGGTGAATCTTCAGAGATCTGGGTGTGATTGCAGAGCTAGATGGTGAAATGAGTTAGCCGTACTGGATAATGACATTTTCATAAGCAAGATGGCCGCTGATGGTTGAGATGCTGGAAGAACATTTTCACCAAACAACTTCTCTGGACTCCATACTGCAGTGATGTCCAATGTCAGGTGCCATTGGCCAACATCAAGTTGTCTATTGTACACACGTTGGTGTGTGTGCCAGAATGCCAGTGTACGGGACAGTCTGTGCCCTGCCCCTGACCGTGTTGTTGCAGCTGTGGCCTCTTTATGTGAGGGCAGTGCCCACCTGATGCCATGCACAGCTGTAGCTTCAGGAAGGGCTAACTAACCCCACACAACTTTACCCCCCTGACGTCACCCTCCAAACTACAGACAAC